>NC_056744.1:755106280-755246280 GCF_019279795.1 Protopterus annectens
TATCAGGGGTTTGATTCCTTCACCGTCTGTTTACTTATATGCGAGTCGGAGTGAATCATTTAATCAGGCAGTGCTCTGGGGCAGTTGGGAAATTAACACAGGCTGCTCTGTTGTCTGCAGGACTGCATGCCTAGTAACTAACAAGCTACGAACCTATGAAGCAATAGAAACTCCAGCTTAGAAGATAGGGGTCCAGTCAGCACTGCAAATTCATGACACTAATTCTTCAGATAGCTATAGTCTTGCTTGAATTTCATTCTAGAGTCTGCACACCAAAAGATTCAGAACACAGTCAGAAATCCTTGATGGGGTTACTGCAAAATTTCCTAGGAGTCTTATCAGATTACAGTGCTTTAGGTGTTAGGGTAATATCACAGTACTGATCAGAAGTTTGCATGGGTATTTTACAAGCAATACACCTTGTCCCTTGTTGTCCTTTAACTGGCTTCACAGTACACTGCCATGATGTTTTGAGTATGTCCCTCATCAGCAGAAGTTATCAGCCTCCAGATGCAAACATTTACCTACAAACAGTAAAAGGGGTAACAGATACCTGGAGACAGTGGTAACCTCTCATACTGTATCCTACAGTCATACGTGTTAAACTGCAAATACTGCAATAATAAGCATTGTACTGCAGGTATTGATAACTGGACAGCTGCCAGTACTGTTATAGGATATGCACTGATGCTTCTAAAGTTATACACAATGGAATGTAGATCAATCAGTTTAAACCCCTGGCCTATATTTGCAGTGACATCATGTGGTTTAATTACACATGTATGGCTTTGTTCCAGAAATCTGTTTCTGCTGCTACTGTCTGTGGTGCATTCGCAGACAATGCTGGATGTCTGATCCGCTGCGCTTTGTCCAGTCTTAAAGCCCATGAACACGTGGCAGCAGGTCCCCCACTTCCCTAACTGGACCAGCGGAACCCAGAATATCCAGACAGTCGGTGACACAGATAGGTGTTTTACCTGTATGCTATCAAGCTAGAAGACAGGGGAAACCTACAGCTCAGATATGAGCAAGTCAAGAAACAAGGCAGCAGGCCTTTCTCTTTTGAAGCAACAGGTTAATGAATAAAAGTTTCCATTCATTAATTAATCTCTCCTTCCAAGCTATGTCACCTCACTTGGATGCTATAGTAACATCTGAATCATCTGAATTTCAGAATAAAATCTAGGGGGTGCTAAGAGGCCACCACAGGAATTATTCTACTCGCTAACTCAGGAGCCATTATGACATCCAGTGTTAAAACAAGGCAGTTGTGCACTTTGCAAACAAAATAGAGGTTGTAGCCCATCAGTGTTCCACAAGCAGAAGTACGGGGGAAATCAGTAAAAATAAATAAATAATTCAGTTAGCAGCTGGACTGAACAAAGCAATCAGCCAATGCAAATTTACATTAACCATGTCCCAGAATACAGGATAATTACTGCAGCATCATGTGCAATAAGAAACCCTAAACACTGTACTCCACCACTGCATATCATTCATGTGATGATTACTGCAGACAAAAGTATAATCAGAAAGCTGCAGGCAACTTACCTGCTCATTATGGAGCACAGTGACACAATACCCTGAGAGCTTTTTGTTGTGTTAGCCCTACATGCCAGCCTCCTATTTTCACACAAGGAAATTTGAAATACTGGTCTTCCATGAAGTCTATAAGACAGGTCTGTTACAATTTCTGACAAGCAAGTACAAGATGATATTCTTACAGTTATATGTCATCAACCTGGAATAAACTTTCAGATGCATTCCAGTTTTCCTCACCAATAACCAATTAGGTTAAATTATAGTCTGACTTGTCGATAATTTACTCATTTTTATACAAAAATTTCCCATCATTTCTTTTTATTGTATATATGATAGTAACTTGTAAATAGTTTGTCAATTGCATTTTTTACATACTCTATACATTCTCAACAAATTGCAAAATTTTGTAAACAGTTTGTATACTATACTTTATATTCTCTGTAATGTTCTCAAGAATATGTTTGTAAATTTTCTGTGTATTTTGGTGGAGGTTTTCTCCCCAGTCCTCCGCTGAAAAAGGGCTCTAGCTCAGTAGGACATTCCCGGTCAACAAATGTGAAATAAATAAATAATGAATTCCTTAACTGTTACATTAATATGTACATTTTTGTGTGCCCTAATATCTAAAATGACTATTAGATTATAAAAAATCTTTACTTTATATACCTTTATAATAAATGTTTTTAAGCATTGAGAAAGTGGCTAACTCTTAGGCTTCTTGTGTTTATTACATATTTTTAATGTAAACTGCATAACTGACTGCTTTAATTTGAACTATTGAATACATTTTTGGAAAAAGCTAGACTGAATCATCATTCCTTCAGATACCAAGGCTGCTGTTTTGACTTCAGATCATATACACTTCCCTATCAGTCTGTTTTACCTATTACGCTACCCAGATAATAACTTAGCTGTCAGTGTGAGCCCTAGGCCTCAGCGTTTAATTTCTTTTAGAGTTACTGCCATTATAGGGCTTACCTAAATTATAAAAGCCAATAAAAATGTTAAATAGTATGCTTCACTTGCCTGTAATTCTTAGGTGATCTGAAATGATTATTGTAAATGATATTTAAATTATATAAGGGAAGGAAGGATATTTGACAGGAACATTAACCATAATAAATAGCCAGTGTGACAAGTTGTGATTAATGACATGCTACTAATGCGGGCCCTCACTGCCTCATGTCATGCTACATGGGTCAGCTAACTCATTGTCTTCTTGATTTCATTTACAGGCATACATAAACGTTCTGCTCTCACTCCTCCCAACATCTACGAGTAAGTCAACGCCAATGCTTTTAAAGGCCATCTTTAAGGTTTTTTTCCAGAATTCTACTTTACATTTGTTTAGTCCTGTGTGTTGTATCAAAATAACCAAAAATCTAGACAATGTAAGCTCACTAACAACTAATGATATTTCTCTGTCCAACAAGATACAACATTAAATTTGATTATATTGATAATAGATAATGCAACCTTTGGTTTCCAAGGTGCATGGCTGAAGTCACTGTAAGAACTTTCCCTGCTCTGGTGTACTGTATCATATGTACCAGATATACAGGACTGGACTTACCAATCTTTTCCTTTCTACTAAGCAGATTTACCGGTATATCATTTATTTATCTTCAAACCATTGTTATCATTGCAAATTTCAATGAGCTGTTGAACACTGACACACAAATACATTTTGCAAGGTTATTAAATAATCTGTGAAATATTTTATTCCAATCATTAATATTAATTTTGCTAACTTTCGAAACTGCAAGGTTAATACTATAAGTTTAGTGCATATCTACTTGCTGCCTTCATTTTTCCTGCGTATCTCATATAAAGTGCACATTGTTCTATTTACAGTTTGCTCCGATAAATATGATCAATATCATATGAAATGTAAAGTAACTATTTTTTTTCTGTAGTGAAAGCTGTCTTTGTCAAAGAGCAATACAGAATCCAAGGTCTGCATTTAGAGTAGATAGCACAGCAACAATTTGTTTGCTGCTGAAACTGTCACTATCAGTCATTTCGATAGTGTACAAGAAAATATGCATTTCTAGTCTTTTTTGTATTGTACAAATTTCTGTTTCATACAATGTGTTCACAGAAAGGTCTGTATTTGCCCAGGAGACCAGGGAAACTGAAAAACAATAATATGACTGTTGTTGACATAGCAGTATTTTACTGTTTACTCTATCAAATGTCATGTACAGTTTTAGAAGGAGCAATACTGAATAAATGTCAGCTTCAAAAGCAGGATCTATTTATTTTCATGCAGTTCATGAAGCTTTATGTACTACAGTACAGCATGGCATTAAAATAGGACGTGTTTTATGCTCTCATCCTGTTCTTAGTTTCTCAAGTCAAGATGCTTTCATCTCTATAAATTTGCCATCTGTGGCCTTCCTTTTCTTCAGTTTATGACAGTGAAATCAGCAATACGGTTACTGGTTTGACCAGTAAATGGATTAGAAATGCACAAGCATTGTGTAGCATTTTAAATGATACAGTGGTAAGTGCCATTTGATGTGTGTTCTGCCACAGATTTGAGGAGTTACATCAATGTTACTAGTACAAGGCTTATTAACAGTCACATAAATTAATGACAAATAAGCTGCCTGGGTGCACCAAGTATTAACTGAGGACCAGAACCAGTTGACACAGGTGTAGATGGGAATAAGATTATGGACTGTTGACAGTTTTTAAACATTTGGCAGGATAAAAAAACAAAATGCTAGCAACAAATTGGATGTGGATTAAAAAGAAATATGTTCTTGATGGTGAGATTTCAGTGTCCATTAAAGAATCCAGGCTCATGAATCTGGGAACATACCTGCTGCTCTTGGTGTGAAAGGGTTGAACGCCCACAGACACACACACACACACACACACACACACACACACACACACACACACACACACACACACACACACACACACACACCCCTTTTCAGACATTAATTTCTATCTATATATATATATATATATAGAGAGAGAGAGAGAGAGAGATATCAAACACATTATATATGTACATGCACACACCTATATATATATATATATATATATATATATATATATATATATATATATATATATATATATATATATATATATATATATATATATATATATATATATATATATATATATATATATTTATGTATATATACATCTCATATACATTATATATATATATATATATATATATATGTGTGTGTGTGTGTGTGTAGGGATCTATATTACATTATTGGCTACCCATATTGTCAACACACTGCACATCCAGCCTTAAACATCAAACTTCCAATGCATCAAAAGTACAAAAGCAGTCCAAAACATATATTTTTAAAGGTGGGAAAGACCACCGATATTGGTGGCTGTGCTCCCACTCCTTCCTAATTATATATGCCAACTCTGAGATCGCACTATAGCTGTGAAAGGCCAACCTCCCTTTAGAAGTGTGTTGTACCTTTAAGATGCATTTCCAGATATAGGCACATGCATATATATAGTGAGCACGTGCAGGCAGCAGTGCCATGTCGAGAGAACAGCCAGTCTTAACATGTACGAGTGTGATAGTGAGTCTGTTTATACGTTTATTTAAGTTTAAGTTACAAAGCCTCATTTCTGATGTGTTTGTGTGTAATAAAGCTGCTTGAACTGAACTCACAACTGCTTGTCTGTTTTATCCTGACTGGATGAGCGACATGGTGTCAGAACCGGGATTGAGAGTGCAACATCTTCAACTCTTGATATGCAGAGTTGAAGGTGAAGATAGATTGAGCAGGCTGAGTGATACAGAGCTCAAATAATCAAAAAGGGCCAGAAATGAATTTCAGGTAACCAAAACCTGCACAAATTATTTATTTTGCAAACAAAATGAAACAAACATTTGTAAGCACAAAACACATTATTAATTAAATGAGTAGCACAAAACATATTATTAATCAAATGAAAGGCACAAAATGCATTATTAATTAAACAAAATGTTTGAAACCATGTTTTTTGATAATACTAGCAAAAATATTCACATGGGGCTCAGAATTACCTTTGATTTGTATAATGGGCATGTTTAAAGTAAGTCAAGCACAAGGAAAGTATAATGAACATGATAAGAGGTTAAATGGGCATAATGAGTACAATAAAAGGGGGATAATAAGCTTAAAAAGCAAAGCAAGTGCATGTTTTTTAGTAAATGACCATGTTTTGGGCATAAACTACTATTTTGCATTGACCAAAGCCGTTCAAAGCATAACTAGAGTTGTTCAAAGTATCTAAGAGTGTATAAAGTGTTTGCAGAGTTTGTGCTTTATTACAGTATAATTATTTCAAAGAGTTTGGTGTGTGCAAAGTACAGTTATATTGCAAAGTGCAGTCAAAGTACAGTAATTTCAAAAGGTTTCTTGTGCTGTGTACATTTATTCGCAGAGTGCCGCCATTTCAAAGTGTTTCTTATACTGTACAGAGTTATTTTACAAAAGTACAACCAATTTGAAGAGTTCTGTGCTGTATACAGTTTATTGGCAAAGTGCATTCAGTTCGAAGCGTTTCTTACTCTGAGCTTCTTGTGCCGTGTACAGTTTATTCACAAAGTACAGTTATTTCAAAGTATTTCTTACAGTGGTAATGAGTGATTTTGCAAGGTACAGTGATTTTAAAGTGTTCTTGTGCTATGGAGACTTATTTGGCAAAGTGCAGTTATTTCAAAGTGCTCTGTTCTGCTATTGGACATAATTACAAGTTTTGACGTAAAGTTCTGGCATATTTATATGTGTATATGTTCGTACATAATTCCAGGCACCTTCACTACTGTGTACTGATATGGCAGAGGCATTTCGCAGACCCAGTCCACTTATGTTTTATCATAATATTGCAGGGAATTGTAGAGTATTTGAGCAGGAATACGATATTTTCATACAAGCATCTTTTTTCTGACAAAGATGCATGTACAAGGGCATTTATTTTTGCTTAACTTACCTGGGTCAGAAGCCATTGAAAGAGAGTGCTCATTTGTGTATGCACCAGCAGTATATGCAGGAGAGGGAAAAAACTGCCATATTGTTGTACCAGCTGAATCAAGGGAGGACACTGTGTGCTTGAAACATAAATTTAGAGAAATATGTAACCCCAAACAAATATTACATTACAGAGGCACCTATTTTATACAAGAGACCAAAAGCCAGGTGAAACTTTTGCAGCTTATATCACTGAGTTGAGAAATAAGGCTAAAACGTGCAGATTTGGTAATTTGAAAGATGAGTTAATAAAGAACAGGCATGTGTGTGGTGTTAATAATGCTGCAGTAAGAAAGATTTTGCTTCGTGACAGTGATTTAACGTTGAGCAAAGCTATAGAGATTTGCCAAATCCATGACCTCACAGAAAGGCAGACAAGTATGCTTGCAAGTGATAAAAGCATAGTTTCAACACCCTCTAGGGCAAGCATAGACAGCATGCAGCATATGGCAAGCAAAAACAGACCTAATTACATGGCAGCTGCAACCCCAGTGGGATTCCCAGGGAGATCCCATAACTTTCTAGCAAGTGCCAAGACTAGCTCAGCAAAAAGGACATGCTCAGTGCAGTAGAAGGGTGAGTCAGCAAAACCCAAGTCAAGTCTTATTGTTAACTGTCATAAGTGTGGTGCCACTCATGAGTCTAAACGAGAGAAGTGCTTAGCATTTGATGAGCAATGTCACAAGTGTAAAAAATGGAACCACTTTCAAATGTTTTGTAAATCAAGCAAGCCTCATTCATTTATTATGAAAGGTCACTCAAAAAAACAAGTTGACCATGTAGAAAGCTGCAGCCCTACTTCTATGTAGATGGTGTATCAGTGGTTGGTGAAAAGGTTAATGCAGTAGATTTGTTTGCAAAAATGAAGTATTTTGCACTGTCCTGATCAATGGCAAACCCACGGAGCTCAAAGTAGACTCTGGTTCAAAGTGTAATGTAATATCAGCAAAAACATTTGCTAGAGAGGGAGCTGGTGAGCAACTTAATTTGGCTGATTGTGAGAAGATTGTTGCTTATGGAGGTGAAGAGATTCAAACTGAAAGCTCAGTAGTGCTTTCATGCTATTCGGCTGGGAACAGTTACAGCTTGCAATTTTATGTAGTCAGAAGACCTGTGCAGTCATTATTAGGTCTCAGAGACAGTTTAAGATTGACAAAATACCACCAAGACCACTTCACACAATACTTAGAGATGTGTTCGAAACATTTGAATAATGTGGAAATTTATAGAAAATGTGATGTTTCTGATTACTTTGAAGCTATTAAGCAGTACCAACTTTTGTTAGACAAAGGTCTAGGGCTGGGGTATTTTACCTCTATGGATGTGGAAAAGAATTTTGGAGTGAAAAACTGCTCTATGGCAGTTTTTTACTGCTTATCTAAAACACACGAAGGTTTAAAAAAAATGCTTTATCAAGACAATAGTTTCTGCAGAGAGGTATTTTTTGAAGAATATAACTGTGTTGTTACATGAAGATCTTAAGAAATATGTTATGAGTACAGCCTCCTATATCAGGGACAGACAGGGCTTTTTGAACAAAATAAAGGGTAAAGTTTGGAATATGGACATGTTTTGGCTCTGTTTGGATGTCAAAAGTCAATATACTAATATTAAGCATGAAATAGGGACACAGGCTTTGTTCCATTTTTGGGGGGACTCTCCTATGTCTCATTTTCTGATAGATTTAGTTATGTTTTGTTTAAAAAACTTTTTTTATGTTCAGTGGAGACATTTTCCAGCAGTTACAGGGCACTGCCATGGGGGCGGCTTTCGCCCTCATATATGCCAATTTAGTCATGGCTAAACATGAAGATGATTTTATTTACAGACATAATTTTTTCAGATCTAAAGTTATTTTATATTTTAGATTTATTGATGATCTTATTTTTTATGTCAAGAAAGCCAGACAGAGGCCCTTGGGTTTGTTAATGATTTACAAGCTAATACTATGGGCTTAAGCTTTGATGGTATGCAGCTTGGCCCACAAGTGAATTTTTTGGCTATAAGCCTAGATGAATTTACTTCTAGTCTCCATAGGAAATTTGAACATAGAAATGTAATTCAGCTACTCTTGAAGCAGCTGTTCAGGGTCTGGCCATGGCTACTGCTTGGGAGTGCTTTATGGGGGAATGAGAACGTTGTTTTGTGAACCCTTTTCAAACTTTGTGCTCCTCTACTGTGACTGCTTTATCGGCAGAGGCTGTAAATCTGAGGGAGAAGCTGGAGAATCTGTTGCAGAAGGAGGCTAGTACACATATTAATATTCTTTGCCTTCAGCGGTATGTACAGCTAAATATTACCCTGAGAGGTCTGCGAACATGCAAAGTACCTACAACCCCCTTTGAGGAGAGGAATGCTGAGGATATGATCTTTCAAAAAAGATGTGTACAGGCGGCTCACCAGTGCTCCACTGAATGGATATGCATCCTAATTGAGAGGGATAAGAAGCGAAGGCTTAAAGAAGAAATCAGAATGGTGAGTGTTGAACCTGATAAACTTTTAACATCTGTTAAACTGACTAGTATGCAGGAAGAAATTAATGGGTTAGTAGAGACCGAATGTATCTACACCATACATTTTATAATAAGTATGTTAAGTGTTATTATAGATACATAGATGACTTAGTTTTCTTATGTGATGGAGGTTCAGAAGACTTAGAACAATTTGTTAAAGATTTGCACAAAAATCGGTTTAATTTACAGTTTGATGGGTTACAGTGGGGCAATAAGATTTCTTTTATAGATATAATACTAGAAGGTATTCCTGGTAAAGAGATAGTCACCAAGTTGCATAGAAAATTTGATGTCAATTAATTCATGCTAGGCAACAGTTGTCATCCAATTCATATATTCGAATTATTACTGTATGGTGAGTTCCTAAGAATATCGAGAATTTGTAATAATAAAGATTTTGAAATTAAATTATTAGAAAAATCAGCTATGTTTATAAATAGGAAATATGATGTTAATAATGTAGAGAGAAGTATGGCTAGACTCAGAAGAGAGAAATATGGAAGATGTATTAATAAGGCTAATATGTCTAATAAAGAAAATAAAAAAGCTTATATAGACAAAAATAGTTTTTTTTGTAGTTTTAACATTTAATATGCTTAGTGAGAATATAAAATATGTTATAAAACATTACTGGCAATTTTTATTAAAATATCCAGAGTTAGCAGGCTTAGCAGAACAGAATTTGATATTCTCTTATAAAAGAGGGACTAACTTGAAAGATATGTTACTTCATACTAAATTTAGCAGACCACAAGAAGTAATAATGAAACATGTTCAAGAGTTAGGGATGACACCATGTGGTAGAGGCAAGGGCTGCAAACACATTGTACAGACTTTTCCTGTTATAAATAACAGGAAATTTGATGCCATTGCACCATTTAGTTGCTGTACAGAAAGTGTAGTCTATGCGTTAAGATGTGGGTGTAACAAATTTTATATAGGCCAGACAAAATGTTTAAGACCAGGCTATTGGAACATCTAAGGGACATTAGAACAAGTAAAGAAGAAAGTCCCTTGGCTCAACACTTTAAAGCACATAATTTGTGTGATTCTAAAGATTTAACAGCTACAATATTAAAACAAACATATTTGGAAGATGCTGATTTAAATAAGAATATGTTATTATATAAAGAGACTGTTTTTATTTTAAAATATGATACTTTGATTCCAAAAGGTTTAAATGTAGATTGTTGCTGGAAATGTATGGTTTAGATAGATGTGTTTTTAGCTATTTTATTGTTTAATTGCTTAATTAATTTATTTGATTGAATATATGTGGGTATAAAATGAGAACAGCATTCATTTGAAATTTACTCCTTGAAGGCTTAGTATAAGCCGAGGTGCTAGAGTGTTTTTTAATAAATTGATTTACTTGACTGCTAGTTGTTCTTATTTTGGATTTTGGAGTTTGTCGTGAGAAAATTTATCCCTGACTTTAATGAGTTATCAGCACCTTTAAGAGAGATGACATGCAAAAATGTTGCCTGGTCATGGTTAGAACAAAACCAGAGAGCATTTGATAACCTAAAACAGCAAATTGCCAGCCAGTCTACATTTTGATACTATGATGCCCACAAACAGTAGTTCTTTCCTGTGATGATTCATAGTTTGGTCTTGGTTCAGTTATTCTTCAAAAGAGCAGACCTGTTGTCTATCCATCTAGAACTCTTACCTAAACTGAGACACAGTATGCTCAAACTGAGAAGGAACTTTTGGCAATTGTGTTCGCATGTTCAAAGTTTCATGATTATATTTGTAACTGAGCTATCCAAATTGAAACTGATCATCAACCTCTAGTTACTATTTTAAAGAAGCCTATGCATTCAGCTCCAGTAAGACTACAAAGAATGATGGCTAGATTAAAAAAGTACAACTTCATAATTGTCTATGCAAAAGGCAAACGTCTTTATTTGGCTGATCCCTTATCCAGGTCACCTAGAAATGCCACAAAACAGCTTAATGCAGAGAATTTTGACTTTGATGTCATGGAAGTGTGTAACTTTTCTACCACAAGACTTGATGAGCTCAGAGATCATGCAAAGGCTGATCCTATTTTGTAAAAGCTCAAATACCTCATCAGTGTTAGATGGCTGTCAAAGCAATCCTGTGTACTGCCAGAAGTGGAACCTTATTTTCCATACAAAGATGAGATGCTGATGGAAGATGGTACCATTTTCAAAGGTCCCAAAGTTATTGTTCCTGCTTCCTTACAACATGTATACATTCAAATTGTGTACCCAAGTTCTGAAGCTACCAAAAGAAGGGTGAGAGGACTAGTATTTTGGCTTTCTCTATCAAAAGACATTGATAAAGTGCTTTCATCTTGTTCAGTATGTAATAGTACTAAACCACATTTGCAAAAAGAGCCACTTCAGCTAAGCCAGATTCCTGAACTACCTTGGTCAATAGTAGTCACTGACATATTTGAGTGGAACAATCAGCATTACTTAGTGTTGGTCGACTCTTATTCGAACTGGTTTGAGATCGATTTGCTACCTAACCTAATGTCCAGCACTGTCATTACTAAGATGAAACATCATTTATCAGTCCATGATAGTCCACGCAAAGTTATTTCTGACATCGGTACCCAGTTTACCCGGCAACTGTTTCAGAGATTTGCAAAAGAGTGGGACTTTATCCATGTTACTAGTAGTCTGGAATACCCACAGTCAAACGGCTTGTCTGAACATGCATTATAGAATGAAAAGCAATTAGTAGACAGGTCAAAGCATGATAATACCAATATTTTCTTGAACTTACTTAATCTCAGAAATATACCCTGTGATAACCTACTTGGCTCACCTGCTCAGAGACTTCTATGGAGGCAAACCAGAACAACCTTGCCTATCAGTTCCAGTTTGCTGGTGCCTAATGCTAAAAACACCAGAGCAATCAAAGCCCAACTCTTTAAAAAGTGTTCTTTTTAGAAGTTCAGCTACGATAAAATGAGAAGATTTCTTCATCCATTAAAAGAAGGAGAGACAGCGAGGATGCAAACATTGAAAGGCTTTGATCGAATTGGTGATGTGCCAAGCCGAGATCCTACCTAGTGGAATCCGAGGGTATAGAATACAGAAGAAACCAAAGTCATCTTCTTCCTGTGTCAGAAACAATATCACAGCATTGTACCTGTGATACAGACTCTAGATCTCGGAGCAGCCCTGACAACGTTCATAGCGACGAACATGTCTCAGTATTCATTCCCATTCCTGATGATGTCCCAGTTATCCCCAAAGTTGAACATCCTTGAAGACAGTCCCCATTGCTAGATCCAATTCTGACTTTTTTGTTACACTATCAAGTCATATTTCTAGACCTAGTGTAAAATACACAGAAACATGGACATGATTGTTTTATGTGTCTGATTTTGTATGATTGTATGTCAACGAATTAGTTCTGTATAACTGCATGTCAAAAGATCTTTTCTGCATAACTGCATGTCATTGAATACTGTCATTTGATCTAGTTCTCAAAGAGGGAGGATGTAGAACAGTGTGTATTGTACCTTTAAGAAGCATTTCCAGATGTAGGCACGTGTATATAAATAGTGAGCACGTGCAGGCAGCAGTGCCATTTTGAGAGAACAGCCAGAGTGTTAACATGTATGAGTGTGGTACTCAGTATGTTTATAAGTTTATTTAAGTTACAAAGCCTCATTTCTGATGTGTTTGTGTGTAATAAAGCTGCTTGAACCAAACCCACAACTGTTTGTCTGTTTTATCCTGACTGGACGAGCAACACTCCCTCTCCCATTGTATTACAATTTTGGACAATCAGCTACTGCCTTATTGGAATGTTTTACACACTCAGTGTTGGGTTTGACTTTTAGCTTTTGTCAACTATGTGTACAGTTGATTTTCAGGTAACAGCTGATTTTCAAGTAAATATATATATATATATATATATATATATATATATATATATATATATATATAGATATATATATATATATATATATATATATATATATATATATATATATATATATATATATATATAGATATATGTGTTTTTGTCATAACAATACAGAATATGTCAGTCTCAGATTTACAGTGCTGCAAATTCCTGAAGAGGCTGTTATATAATATGCTGATCTACTTATGTGAACATCAGCCTTTATGTTTATCTGAACTTCCATAATGAAATGGAAGGAGAAGGTTTATACAAGCCTCAAACTGTAATAAAATTTGCACACATCAAAGATCAATATGTCATATAAGAATAGTGAGTGTGTATCATAAATTTCAGTTCTTAGGTTTATGTCGTCAAGCAATTCCTACTTATAACCTCTTCCAATCCTTTGATCTGAAAAGTGGTAGAGCAAGGCTGCCAATGCCTCTGTATATATAGGATAAAACAAAAGCACACCAGATTATTGACATAACTTTTCTGATATGTTAAATTAAATAAGTAAAGTCTGCAGGCCGATGATCCTAAAAAAGCAACAATATAAAGAGTATGTGAAAAACATGACATAAACATGATGCAACCTAACTGAGCTTGCAGGTGGGGGAGATAACAATAATCATGTATGATGAACAAAGATTATGTAAGTGTTTTGTGATGCACTGCAGCGGTTTACTATCAAAATCTCAAAAACTGAAAAAACAATCTACCATTCGAAACATCGAATGGCAAAGTCAAATCCCTGTATATTAATTAGGTGAAAATGTTGAATTTGATGACTGAATTCAGCAGATTAGACATTTTTGACAACCATTGAACATGATGTCCATATAGGAGCTCATGTAACTGTTACTCCTCCACTTCAAATTATGTTTTTGCAGGGAGGCAAGCTCCCTGCACCCCCCCTCCACATACACACCGTGCTTACTATATATTCCAACTTCGAGATCACATTGCAGTGAGGAAAGGGATGAATGTCCCAATCCGCAGTGTACATTGATCTCTGTTCATTACATCGTGCTCATATCAGCGAAGGCACAGTGGCATTTCGGTGATATGAACTATTGATAATTTAACATTCGGCAACACGGGAATTGGCCATCTGCTGTTCAACATTTCTGTGTTAGCCGAATCTATGTTCAACATTTTGACTATAAACCTACTGCAGCTACAATTCAGGCAAATAATGGGTAGCACTAAATGGAAAAGTTTGTAGATTTGTTAACCTCAAATATATACATTCTCCATTTCCTGTTAACTAGCTACCCCAGTATAATATTTAGACAATGTATGCTTAGTATTATATCATTCTACTGAAGAGTATCATTGTAGTCACACTAACATTTGATGTTTTGCTTATTGGCTTTAGCATAATGTGCTAGCATAAATACATATCATATAGGTTTTCTCTCTCCATAATTTGTTCATTTCAGTTTTTGTGAGAGACCACACCCAAGGTAGGATTCAAGTTTGAAAAAAAGTGCCTTTGTTAAACTACCAGAGACTTTAGGTGGTGCATATAGATAGGCTGCATAATATGCAAAGTCATGGATATGATCTTGAAGACTAGGCAAGGTATACTTGAGTGATAGATACTGTGCTGCTCAGCAACACAGAGCTGTGCTACTGGGCAGTGAGAGTTTAAGGGGAACTGGGTGCTAAATAATTTGTAGATGCCCACAGAATCCTATATAAATTATACCCTCCATACATCCTGGTGCACTGTCTGCATAGAATACTTTTGTAGACTGGAGATTCATAGACATTCATGCTATGTAAGATCTGTACAGAGCAATGCACAATACGCACAGATGCACTTCATGTACACCTATATGTTTCAGGTGAATTTGCATATGGTGAAGCAGAGCAGATTCACCCTGAACATTCTGTGGTTCTAGATAAGAATTTTGTGTATGAGTGTGCATGCAGTGTAGTGGCAGATGTCTGTGTAGTTCTGTAGGTACATGGGTTCATTGACAATGCATGAGTGTGTATTGTATGAATATGCTGTGTGTGTTTCTGTCTGCCTGTTTGTGTATGTACATGTGTGTACATCAAGGATGCACGAATTATTGACTCAGTCTATAAAATGGTAGTTTTGCCTACCTTTACTAAAATAGTAGTCATTGAAGATTTATTGAAAACATCCAGTTACAGATAATCAGAAAGGTAACCATTTGTTTGGAGATGTTTATCATATTTTTGTAATTATTTTCATGCCCACAAGGATGCATTTTTAAGATAGTTTTATTCAAAAATTAACAGGATTTTAACACCATGCCTAAATAATATTATGTACCCTATCCATTCACAAAAGTTAATCCATTGCTCTCCACAACAAGAGAAACAAGGATATTTTGGAAGCTAAATCCACTTTCTGACATGGAAAGTTACAGAAATCACTAAAGCTAGAATGAGAAATAGTTTTCTGTAATTCATAACAGGATAGAAGCATATTGCCTTGAATATCAGAGACAGGTAGTTCTGAACAAAACTATTGTAGCTTTATTTCCTTTTGCGAAATGGAAACATGATCATGTATTCTATGCAGAACAGAAGCCAGATTACTCTTCTTTTGTAAACTTAACAACTGCATGGATATTATGGGAAAACTACAAGTGAAAAAAACAAACAAGCATCTATTTACTCATTTGGAAAGTACTAGTAAAAATTAATCTTTGTTATTGGATACTAAACATTTGTATAATTTTAGCTCTAAACTGCAAAACAAATTACTGATGGGGTGAGATGTTAAACCGTATTTGTTGACATTTCTGCAGTCTGCCATCTCTGAATAAACTGCCCAAGGCAATGTGAACTAATGAAGAAACATGCACATGGTGACAATTTGCAGACTGTTTTATTTTGATTTTATTTTATTTGCTAATTGGGTGAGTAGACTAGTCATTGGACCCTTATCAGCCTTTGCCATTGGTTCAAAGGTGCAAAAAAAAATGTACACTAAAGTTCACGTTTACAATTTCAAATAGTGTGTACAGTATGAGTCATTCAATTACAGTGCAAAATGGAGTCACATTACAGTTAAAAGTAAAGAGTACTAAGGAAAATATGGTACTCGAGTAGAATATGTAATATTTACATGAAACAACTTAAGACAATAGCATTCAAATCATGGAATTACAGCTGTTTTGAAGGATAACATTCCCATATTCATGAGGAATAAAACTCAAATTACATAGAGAAATAAGATTCATCATACTGTATAATAGCTGTAATGCTTTAATTATAAGTAGCTTTTTCCTAAGTAAATTAAGACTTTGTGGATAGAGATACATAGATATTTAAAATTTTATGAATAAACACATTTTTTACAATGGAATTATCAGCACTGGGTAGACAGAAGTGGATTCAATAACTATTAGGAGATAGACAGGAAGTAAGAGTACGGCATTATTTTAACTATTATCTCAGCAATAATTTAAGCTTTGTCTCAGAAACAGTTACACTTGTAAGCTTATTTTAAGTGTTCCAGTATTTTCTGGAACATTTTAACTAGGTAATATTTTTTTAATTACTTCCAGATAGAAAGAACAATTTTACTGAAGCTTCTTTCTCCTTGTACCAGGCCAAAGGAATGTGTATGCATGTGGGGCTTTTAGAGTTAGAGTATTTTCATCTTGGATGTGCAGGAGGTAAGGGGAATGTTTTATTGTGAAGTCCACAATTAAGCATGAAACTAAGGCAATGATGATATAACTGTGGAAAGTAATAGTGCTGATTAAGCAGCAGCAGCAGGTAACCAGTAGGCTATCTGAAGGTTTGTACAGGAATCAATGACAGAGTAGATCTAGTATAAAACTTATTATAGCCATAAGTAGAATTGTCTCTAAGCCTCTTAACTACAATATCCACATTTTCTGCTAGACCTAGTTACTTCTCTCACCCCAGTTTCTTTGGTTTATAAGCACTAATCACATGATCTATAATCTATCTGACAAACCAACTCGTATACCTCTTCAAATGCACAATGCGCAACATCTATTAATGCGTAAGTATTTTTGATACTGTAATAGCTGCCTCTACTTTCATATGAATGTAATCTAATTAGCAAATGTATGTGTAATTGTTAATGTATATTATTTAATGTCTATTTATGTATATTACAGAATGTCTGTTTAAACATGTTTGTAATATATTGGAAATTCTCTCCTTGGGCCGCTGCTGAAAAGAGGCAGTTGACTAAACCCACTTGGAGAAACCTGGTAAACAAAAGCAAAATAAATAAATAAACAAATAAATAGTCTTTGGCAGAGATATCTATATTCATCAACTAGATTTATGTTTGAATTTTCATAGGATTTAATATGAAGTGGAAAGGACAATGCAAGTTTTTGTTGTGTTACAAAGATGACTCCATAGTGAGACACACCAATGCACCTCTCAACAGGCTGTACAAAGAGAGGGCCACAGTCATTTACCTATCAGGCCCCAGGATTCTCCACATCACATAAGTACTCAACTCCTTGCACTACAAGTATATGCATGATACATTCATGGTACACATAGGTGTAAATGACTTGAAATATACTTCGCTGGAGTATCATGATGGAGCTCTTGGAATATGTGTCTGAAGGTGGTATAAACCCAGCCTGTAGCAGCATTTTACCATTGTCAAAAATGATGCCACAATGCAAACAAAACATTACTGATTTCAACAACTGACTCAGCTTCTGCTGTTATACAGAGTGGGTGTACAATATATATATCAGCTTGGGAAGAGATGTTACAGTCTCAACTTTTTTGCCAAGGAATGCCTGCACCTCTTTCTCCAAGGCTTTTGTATACTGACTAAATCTTTGTCTACTCCACAGTGCTTTTTGTTAGACAATGTCAGTATTCTAAAGCTCCCAACATGACTAAACAGAATCTGGATAACAGGAAGGTACCTACTGGTCAATGACAGGAGTCTTATCAAAAAATCCACTTCCTATAACTTCTTACCCTGGAAAACATAAACCATCACAGCGGCCTGGGTCAAGACCATTGAAAACATTCCATCAGTGCAGGGCTTCAATTTCTCTCACATGTTCAGGCCCACTGCATTAGACAAAGCACTTAAGGCAGGAATGTATATGTAGTCTTAAAAAAATACTTAATCTCTATACTTGTCAGGCAAGCTATTAACCTGAAACTCTACCATGTCCAGCTTACTATTAACAAACCCCCTTATCCTATCAATGCAAAATATAGGATTCCTGCTGGGCCCCTTTTCAGCCTATACCTCCTACCTAACTAGTATCAGGTCTCTATGTATTAAACCAAACACTATTGTCTCAGGAGACTTCAACTGCCCCCCATAAACTGGGAGGCTCATACATTTTTAAACATGCATGCACAGAGATTTCTGGACTTAATCAAAACCAAACTCCCTAGAACAGTTAGTTCATACTCCAGCCATGGGCAATAAATGCCAGGACTTGGTCTATACCAATAAGGGGCAACTTTGCTCCCAACCAATTTTTATTTCATCCCTTGTCAAATCCGACCACAAGTCAGTCACAGACTGAAGCCTGAAACATTTTCCAATTCCTCAGTATTCAGAGAGTATGCAAAGCTTAATTTACTAAAACTGAGTGGTGATCTGGCTAAATTTGAAAAGCCCCTTTCTTCTTGAAGCCCCTTCACTGCCAGATTCTATGCATGGCCATATTTGTGCCCCACAGAAATAAATACAATGCCAAGTTCAAATACAAACCTTTGTTGTGGAAACCAAATGTACAGTGGCCTAATAATAATAATAATGATAATAATAATAATAATAATAATAATAATAATAATACTCATTGCACAAAAATACATCTAATTCTAAGCATTGGACTATGTACATATACAAGTTGAAAATAGCCTCCTAAGTTAATGACAACCACAAAGCCTTCTTTAATTATATGAAAAAATCTCAGATACAATCACCAGCATTCCGCAGAGCTAATAGTAAATTTTATCACATATTTGGACTCAGAGGACATAACCAATCTACTAGAAGACAAATTTATCTCAAACTTCAGCTTCTCTCCCCTTCAGTATTTAGATCACACAAACACACTGAGACTCCCCATCAAATCTCACTACAACAAGTTCTCAAGTTGTTATCTGAGGCCAAGAGCACTATGTCCATGAGATTAGATAACACACCAGCCAGCCTACTGGTCAGTCTGAAATATGACTTGTCTGATGCTTTACAGAAAGCATTCAATATCAGTGTCAAAACAGGCTTCATGGAGGATAAATGGAGGACAGTAACTGGCATTCCCTTGCACAAAGGTAGGGCTTCAGTGGTCCCTGGCCAATATAGACCCACAAGCCTGACCATCCTCATCAGTTAGGCTACAGAAAAACAAAAAACATTATGAAATTAATAAATAAGGATATAAGTAATCTACAGACTCTCGACCCAACCCAGATTAGATTTGTCAAGGACAAATCCTGCTACTTAAACTGGTTGATGTCTTTGAAAAATTACTGGAGCAATGAACAAAGGAAAAGCAGTGCATACCACAATTCTAGACCTTGCAAAGGTATTTGATACCATCCCACACTCAGTATCAAAGGTAAACTCTTCCAGCTAAATGTTAATACCTATGTAACTTATTGGATAAGAAGCTGGCTCACAAATAGAACATAAAAAGTTAGGGTTGATGGCTCTATCTACTCCAAAAACCTGTCAGTAGCAGTGCACCCCCGGGTTCATTCCTTGGGCCACTCTGCTTTGGGATATACTTCTCAGAGGTCAAAGCTATTGTTAAGAATTTGTGGTAGATCAGGTTTGAAGGCAACTGTAAACATTAGTCCCATCATAATCTCCGAAAAGGTACTGAGATCCTCCAAGAGTGCATGTCCCAAACAAATAGCTGTTGTCAAAACCATGGACTAAAACTAAATGCTAAGCAGTGTATAATCTTATCCTTTGCTAAGCATGACTCCCCTTCTAACTATCACAATGACAACACAACCTGAAAACTGATACATTAGTTAGGGATTTAAGAACCTATATCAACAATGTATTGTCCTTTGATCACCATGTATTAGCTGTTGGAAGGAAGTAATTTTTCATCACACAATTTATTTCCAAAGGTATTGCATCCATGTCCATGGATGTAATCATTCCACTGTGCTTGATACTTACTAGGACAATCAGTGAGTATAATGCCACTTTCAATATATATGTGTCCAAACACTTGTCACAAAGTGAAATGACCATGATACCTTTTCACTAAAAAAATCAAGGGCCTAAATCATAAGACCATCTCAAAGCCTTGTCTCAAACACTAGTCACAAGTGGAATGACCACAACATTTTTTTCAGTAAAAAAATCAAGGTCCTAAATCATAAAACCATCTTAAATCTTTGTCTCTTGTCTCAAACAATTGTCACAAGTGGAATGACCACAATACCTTTTCAGTAAAGAAAATCAAGTGCCTAAATCATAAGATCATCTCAAAGCCTTGTCTCTTTTCTCTGTATGGAGTTTAAATAGACCCTGTTTTTCCACACCTATTGCACATTTTTAAGTCCAATTGTATTTTAAACACCTGATCACAAGATATCAATCTATTTTGCAAAATAAATAGAATTTGTTGGAGGAATAGCTATGTATCCAAGAAAATACTCCTTCTATGAAACTGTCTTCCACCCTGCATAAAGCAAATTACTTTTCTCATTCTGTTTAAATGTTATTTGGACAAAAGGATGGGTAACAACAAATTCATCCCTTGTTTAACACTTCTGTCCCTTATGGATAGTGGAAATATGAAACATCCCAACATATCCTTTGTCAGACCATCTCTGAATTATTCATATGCAAACTATAAGAGCAAGTAATGTTCTTATAAGAGTAAGAGAGACAAGATGGCTTAGTGGTTAAGGTCTTCACCTCCCATGTACAAGGTTCGATCCTGACCTCTGACCAATGCCTGTTTGGAGTTTGCATGTTCTCCCTGTGTCTCCATGGGGTTTCTCCTATGTCCGAAAATCATGCTGAGTGTTTCCATCTCAAACTCACCAATGATTGGAGCTGTGGGTGGCAGCACAGACTCTACATGGTGCCCTATAGGGGGAAGAGTTGTACAGACCAACCGCTTTGGGCATCTACTGTGTTGCGCAGTATCCTCAATATAGGAGAACATGGATCACAGACTGTGCACTGTGGCTATCCACTAGATGGTGTAAAATATGTTTGTAGGTGATTTGGTCACGTTGATTAATGTCGCCAAAAATGGGCATGGGTAGTTACCGGCCTACTTTGACCCACGCTAGGGACGCTAATGGTGGGAGGGGTATATGTGCAATAAAACATCAGAATTAATGACAAACTCATGGCAGTCAGTATTCATAATCTCAGCCTGTGCCCCACAGTTGTGACAGTGAGGAAAAAAGTGCATTTAGCAGACTCATGGCAGTCAGTAGTAGTTGCAGGACCTACTAGATAAAGCAGGACAACATGAATTATTGTTTTGATAATAGGTGACTTGAATGCACATATCGGGTCAGACAGGATATGAGTACTGCCTGAGTCCACATGGGTGGGGAAACAGGAATAAAGAAGTAAAAGCCATTCTAGACTTCTGTCTGGCTTGATAGTAGCCAACACATGGTTCAGAAAGAGAGACAGTCACAAGATCACATACAGTCAACATGCAACTCAGGTAGACTTCCTCCTAGTAAGGAAAAACATGCACCTCAGGTAAACTTCCTCCTAATAAGGAAAAAGCAGTCATCTCCAGTGAAACAGTCGGTCCACACTAGTTGCCACAATCAGCTGCAAGCAGTGATCAGAGAAGGCTCTAAGGTCAACAGAGACCAGGCTGAAGGCCTGGAAGTTGACTGGAGAGAAAATACACCAGTTCAAGGAATTACTCAGGGCTCTAGCACAGAGGAGGAAATAGGTGGAGTTGAAGAAGTATGGCAGTGCCTAAAAACAGCATGTGTTAGGACTGCAGAAAAGATATGTGGCCAAGCCAGTTATGGAATCAGTCCTGGGTCCTCTCCTGTTGGGTATCTATTTCTCTGAAGTACAGGCTAACAAAGAAGGTCTTTGGCTAACGAAGTTCGCAGATGACTGCAAACTAGGAGCCATAATTGAAACTCCTAACGATGTGGACATCCTACAAAAGGGCCTCACTGAGACAGATGCCTGGTGTCAAAGCCATGGCCTCAAGCTCAATGCCAAAAAGTGCATTGTCATCCCCTTTGGTAAAAACTCTGTACCCATGAGCTACAACATAGGCGGTAGTATACTTAACACCGAAAGTGTGATAAGAGACCTTGGGACACAGGTGGACAGTAGTCTCTTCTTTGATAATCACATTGCCACAGTAGTCAGGAAATCCTTCTACATGGCACACCTCATCACAAAAGGATTATCATCCAGGAAAAAAGAGGTCATTGTTTCCCTCTACTCATCACTCATAAGACTCATTATAGAGTACAACGCCTCTTTTGGAATGTACCTCACAAGACATCTACAGCAGCTGGAAAGGCCACAGAAGTACCTCTCAAAGAGGATTACTGGCCACAAAAAGATGCCCAATGCAGACCATCTCAAACAACTCCAGCTTTACTCCATCACATATTGCCTACTCCAAGGTGATCTCTGCCTAACAAATAAAGCTATGTCAAACCCAGAGCTGATGGACATGCTTCACTTAAAGAAATCCCAATCCCTCCAAGCTACACGCCCTTGGGACCTAAACCTTGTCAACATAATAAACAGAACATGCTGGAGAGATAGATTCCTGTCCCAGACACTTCCCATACTCTGGAATAAACTACCTATCTATAGCAAACAAAGCTCCTCATTAGCACTCTTCAAAAAAAATCTTGATGATTGGATGGGAAATAGGAAATTCATCCCGGGGATCACTTCTGTGGCTCTGTTCAACAGTGGCACAGGAAAATAATTTTCTTGGGTGGCCAGGGTACCTTTTTGGCTGGGCTTGTATAGGCCCTAGGGCCGATAGCCTAGTACCTACCTATGAACCTATAAGGAAAGCTGGTGGTGGAATGCAGAAGTCCAGGAAGTCATCAAAAGAAAGAAGGAGTGCAGTAAGAAGTGGGAGACAGAAAAGACTGGCCAGGCTAGGAAGGACTACTGGTTGGCTAATAAGAAGCTAAGAAAGAAGTTGCAATTGCAAAGAATAGGGCATCAGAGGCACTGTACCAACTTCTGGAAAGTGACTCAGTAAGGGACACAAAGAAATTATATCAGGTTGTAAGGCAAAGACAGAAAGATAAAGAAGATAGTCAGAATCCCTTCATAAGGGATGCCAGCAACAACCTTCTCACCAGCCCAGAGGGCATCAGAGGCAAATGGAAGGAGTATTTCCTGCAGCTTCTAAAAGAAGAAAACCCCACAGAATCTGTACTGCCCCAGAAACAGCCTACAATGAGATAAGAAGAGGAGCCCACCCTAGAAGAAGTAAGAACAGCACTAAGGAAGATGAAGTCAGGGAAAGCAGCAGCTCAGATGAGGTTATAACAGATATAGGTTCATAGGTTCATAGGTAGGTACTAGGCTATCAGCCCAAGGGCCTAAGTAAGCCTAGCCAACAAGGTTCCTTGGCTTTCGCCACCCAAGAAAGTTATTTTCCTGTGCCTCTGTCGAGAAGAGCCACAGAAATGATCCCTGGGATGTATTTCCTATTTCCCATCCACTCATCAGTCTCAGTGAGGCCCTTCTGTAGGATGTCCACATCATTTGGGGACTTGACTATGGCTCCTAGTTTGCATCTGCAAACTTCATTAACCAAAGGCCTTCTGTGTTAGTCTGTACTTGAGAGAAGTAGATACCAAACAGGAAAGGTCCCAGGACTGCACCCTGTGGTACTCCACTTATCACTGGTTTGAAGTCAGATTTGGAGTCTGCAACTTTTACAGTGTGGGTTCTGTCAGTGAGCCAGTTGGCAACCCATCTTGTAATGTAGGGATTTATACCTAGTTTAGTGAGTTTAGCTATAACTCCAGAATGGGGGATGGTGTTGAAAGCCTTGGCAAGGTCAAGATAGGCTGTGTGAACCATCTTTCCCTCATCTACAGCTTTGGTGACTGCCTCAAAGAAGTCGATCAGGTTCAAGAGGCATGATCTGCCTTTCACAAACCCAAACTGGGTGGGGTCTAGAGTTTCGAGGTTATCAATGTCTTTGTTTATGAGTTCCATGATGATACATTCCATGGTCTTACAGACCAGGCTAATCAGGCTAATAGGGCAATAGTTCCCAGGATCAGTGGTGGCTCCCCCTTTGTGGAGTCGGATAACTGTTGCTGTGCACCATTCAGTGGGAACAAAGCCTGATGTGAGGCTATGATTGAACATGGTGCTTAGGTGGGGAGCCAGTTTGTTCTGAAGTTCATGTAAGACGCAGCCTGGGATGTTGTCCAGTCCCATGGATTCTATGTTTTTGGCTTTAGAGAGTGCAGCCTTTACCTGCATAACTGTGATTACAGGGACTCTGCATTCTTCCTGTATAGATATGGGCCCTTTAGGGAGTGAGGGGGGGGTAAAGTTGGCACTGACCCTATCTGTCAGGATGTTGGCAATATCAGTTGGTTCTGTAATTTTCAGGCCATTGTGCTGTAACTCAGAGCAGATCTGGGTGTTGCCATTGAGATTCTTGACATAGCTATAGAATGCTTTGTGGTTGTCCCTAGAATCAGTAGCAATTTTGTTTTCATAGCTAGCTTTGGAGGATCTTATAAGGGATCTCAGCTTCTTACTGAGGCTCACCAGGGAGATCCTCCACTCATGGGATTTTACTCTCTTTTACAACAGTTTCTTCCTTCTGTTGTAGAGTTTGTTTATGTCAGGGGGCCACCAGATTGGCTTCCTTTTTTGGAGGATAACATCTTGGATCTGTTTGGGATAGCACGATCCATGCACTCGTGTAAGTGCTTATCGAGTGCATTTATGTAGGATTCAGCAGTCGTAACTGTATTGTCCATCTGCATGGGTGTCATGAAGTTTGCCACTTCTGTCTTAAGAAGCATGAAGTTGGCTTTGGAGAAATTTTTTACCATGGTTTCCTTAATGGGGGGTGGGGGCGGGATGAGGAAATCTAGGGTGATTAGCCTATCGTCAGATCTAACCAAACGAGGAGTTGACTTCAGGTGTGGAACACTGGTCACTTATGTTGGTAATGACTAGGTCTAGGATATTGTTGCCCCTGGTGGAGTTGTGGATAAGTTGATACAGGGCATTGGAATTTATGAATTCTAGAAAGCATTGCGCAAAGGAGTTGGTGCATGAGTAGTTTTCCCAGTTAATGGTGGGGTAGTTGAAATCGCCCATTATTAGGGTGTTTGGTTGAATCCTAATATTTTCCAGTATATCAAGAAAAGAGGAGTGCGAATCCTGGGGCATGGTGGGGGATCTGTAGCAAGCTACAATTTGGATTGTAGTTTTGCCCAGAGTTAGTTGCACTTGGATAACCTCAGATGCATTATGCTGAGCAACTAGCCTGGAGGTGTGGCTATCCTTAATAAATATGGACACACCTCCACCTTTGGCATTCCAGTCCAGGTTAGGTGGCTGAAAAGTGTGGTATGAGTTATAGCCTGGTAATGCAGGGGTGCTCTTTGGAGCCTTGAACCAGGTCTCAGTCACTGCACAGATATCGATATTCTCCATTTTAAGGAGTTCCTCAAGGGAGTGCATTTTGAGATTTAGACTTCTAGCATTGAGTAGCATTACCCTCAGTTTTTGCTTGCCTGTTCCTGTTATGGTGGTGAATTTGTCATTTAAACCTTGCCTAAAAAGGCACTATAGGGGTGGCAAGAGCCTGAGCCAGTATCCAGAATCCCAAGGGTGACAGGTGCAGGCCATCTCTGGCAAAGCATCATCGTCTGTAGACCATGTCATTCCAGGCAGACTGATACTGGATCCCCTTAGAATGACACCAGAAGCTTAGACAATTGTTGAAGTCAATCATTTTGTCCTTGTACTGCGGTATCATTCTGGGTGATGGAAGAATGCTACTCAGAGCTAGGGTCATACCTGCCTGGGCTACAAGATCGGAGAGCTCTTCCATTTCTCTTTTCAAGTAGTCCAGGCAGGTACGTCTCAGGTCATTCACACCAACATGGACAATGAGAGAGTCATATTTGTACTTGTTGTAGAGTGACCTGAGTGCGTGGGTTATGTGGCGGATCTTGGCACCTGACAGGCAGCTGACAGTAACCTTCTCCTTGTTTAGCCTGGTGAGTGGGACATCAGTGTGCCTGACTTATAGAGTCACCTATGACTAGTGTGTTGGGTACTTTGTTTTGCCTTATGGGCTGTGGTTGAGTGGCACACTGAGTCTGTGGGCTTTGTGTCATTTGGGTTGTGTTGGGATGTGGAGTTTGCTTGTGTTTCTGATTTGGAGGTCTCTGTTTCTTGATCAGATTATTATTGAGAGCCTCTGTGAATGTTTTTGTGTTTCTATGTGTGGGTTTTGGTGGTGTAGGTTTAGTGGGACTATGTGATGAGTGTGGTGCAAGTGTTTACCATCTCTTCTTGACTGTCAACTTCAGTCTTGGCTGGAGAGAGCTTTACCTCCAGTTTGGCTAGATAAGTGCATCTCTCCCAGGTTGTAGTGTTGGGTGGTAGGAGGAGAGGGTTATCTGTGTACATGAGGCAGTTGCTACATTGCCTCATGATGCCCAGATTCATCAGATAGACAGGAGAGAACACTGGGAGCTGACCCTTAGACACGCCTGAATAAAAAAATATTTTCCTCTAGACAAGTGAGGAAAGTGAGTATGAGAGCTGTTTTTCTCTAAGCAAGTGAGGAAAGTAAATACAAAAACTGTTTTCCTCTAGGTAATGAGGAGGGTTGAGTGCTGTAGTAATTTGTAGCTTATTTAGTGCTTACAACAAGTTCTGAACAAGTGCTGAGCAGGAATAAGCAAATGCAAGTGCTAAAACTAAGAATCTGTATCTGAACTAGAATATTTACAGGAAGGACACAAGTGCAAATGCAGGCTTTTAAATCAGAAAGTTGAAAGAGATGGAAAAATTGCCCAAACGACCAATAACTACAATTTCTGGGCCAGAAACCACTCCTTATGTGGTAGATAGGTTACCTAGTGCTTACCACTCCCACTGATAAGCTAGAAGACTTCCCTCCAACACAGAAAGGCTTGGGAGGCTCAGAAGCTTACAAACAGTCCTGGATACAGCAACTCTGTATCTGGACTAGACTAGTTACAGGAAGGGGGGGAACAAGTGCAAATGCGGGCTTTTAAATCAGAAGTTGAGAGGACAGAAAAACTGCCCAAATGGCCAATAACTAAAATTTCTGGGCCAGAAACCAGTCCTTATGTGGTAGATAGGTTGCCTAGTGCTTACCACTCCCACTGATAAGTTAGCAGGCTTCCCTCCAACACAGACAGGCTTGGGGACTCAGAAACTTACAAACAGTCCTGGATATAGCAAATCTGTATCTGGACTAGACTAGTTACAGGAAAGGCAGGAAACAAGTGTACATTTTTTTTTACAGTTAAGCAGAGCACACAGAGATTCTAGCAACGTTTTTTTTTTGTAAAGGAAAGTGAGAGAGGAGAAGCAGAAGATAATTCAAGGTTACGAAACTAAGTGGGTTGGCCTTCTCAAATGCTCTCTCTGTATTAGGTAGAATGAGCTAATGACACTAGACTGGGAGGAGTGTCCCAGATCAAATTTACAGTAGGGGCGGGCAATAACAGCAAGGGAGGGTAGGAAACAATACTAAAACTACTAGCCTACACTCTTTTAGACAGTAAACACTACAGAGGTGTTTATCACAGCAGAAGAATAGCAGTGACCCACAAAATGAAAGTTTTAAACAGATGAAAGTTAAGAAAGTTCAGTTACAGATTTGCTGTTCTGAACTGTTTGGAAGTTTCTAGAAGGCCAGTGCTTGCTTGGGCTAAAGGGAAGTCTCTGTGTTCACCAGTAGGAGTGGTTAACACTGAACAGCCTGCCTGTCCCTGGAGGAGTGGTTACTACCTAGAAGCTGTAGTTTTATTGGCCATTTTGGGTCAATTCTAAACTCCTTGATCTCTCTCTCTTAAAACCAGGCTGCCTCGTGGTTTTGGTGTCTTTTCAGGCTTGCTAGTTGTTGCTGAAGCACCTACCAAGAGGAGAAAACGCTGAGAGAAGAAAATGAGCCACTTTTGTGATTTTAAGTATTTTCTTCTTATTTTTTGTTAAGTTTTACTGCTTTGCCGCCTACTTTTTAGCATTTTCTGGCTTGCTAAAGTTTATATCTGTAACAGTAACAGTACTTGGAACACATCTAGAGCCTGTTTACTGCATTTCCTGTGTTGCACTTAATTTAAAATAATTTTTTTCTCTAAAAACTGCATTTTACCTGATTTTAGCCTAGCACTCAAGTGTGGGGTCATTTATTGCACTGTTGTGATTATTTTGCTGCTTGTGTATCTCTGCTACCTTTAAACTACAACAAAAAGAAAAAAAATCTTGCTTTTTTCCCACTTTCTGAAAGTTAAGAAAGTTCAGTTACAGATTTGCTGTTCTGAACTGTTTGGAAGTTTCTAGAAGGCCAGTGCTTGCTTGGGCTAAAGGGAAGTCTCTGTGTTCACCAGTGGGAGTGGTTAACACTGAACAGCCTGCCTGTCCCTGGAGGAGTGGTTACTACCTAGAAGCTGTAGTTTTATTGGCCATTTTGGGTCAATTCTAAACTCCTTGATCTCTCTTTTTGCACGGTTTTGTGAACTGAGCAGCGTTGGGCAGCGCCACCTAAACAGGTTTAAACTATTCCAGGCTCCACAAAGTCTGCTCTTCACTTTTTCCCTTAGAACTGTTCAAACTCTCAAAGTAATCACACTATTCTCTTTCTAAAGCCCTGCACTTGCTCAGCTCTTATAAGGAAACACTAACTAACTAAAGCACTACACCCTCCTTGACTTCTCATAAGTATTAGACTCCCGATTGGTCCTTCCTGATCAAGTGAAAAATCAGTTCCATTCCCTAATCTGACCAGTAAAAAAAAACAGTTCCCTATACTAATCTGGTATGTCCAAGGGTCAGTTTCAAGGTTACTCTCCAGTCCAGCTGGTGAATCTGGGAATTTTGAGGCAATGTTACAATTGCCTTATGTACACAGACAACTCTCTCCTCCTTCCAACAAACTCTAATACATGTGAGAGATGCAGTTACACAGCCAAACTGGAGGCAGAGCTCTCTCAACCCAAGACTGGCACAGTCAGTCAGGAGGAAAAGGTAACCACCCACACCACAAATCCAGTCTCACACAGACCTATTGCATCTGCATACCCAACACATAAACACACAAAAACATACTCAGAGGCTCTAAATAAAAATCTGCCTAAACAGCAAATACCTTCTAAGCAGATATCCAAGCAACAGCCACCCCTCAACAATACCCACAAATCACATATCTCACAAAATCAGTGTGCCTCACAGTCACAGCCCATAAGGCCAAACAACACACCAAATACACTTGTTATAGGGGACTCTACTGTCAGGCACACTGACGTCCCACTCACCAGACTGAACAAGGAGAAGGTCACTGTAAGCTGCCTGTCAGGTGCCAGGATCTGCCACATAATGCAAGCACTCAGGTCACTCCAAAGCAAGTACAAGTATGACTCCGTCATTGTCCATGCTGGTGTGAATGACCTGAGATGTACCTCCCTGGACTACATGAAAAGAGACATAGAGGAGCTCTCTGACCATGTAGCCCAGGCTGGTATGTCCCTGACCTTGAGTAGCATCTTGCCCTCACCAAGAATGATGCCACAGTATAAAGACAAAATGATCAGTTTCAACAATTGGCTAAAGTATTGGTGTCATTCAAAGGGGATCCAGTGTCTGTCAGCCTGGGATGACATGCTCGACAAGCCACGTTGCTTTGCTAGGGACGGCTTGCACCTGTCGCCCTTAGGCTTTCGTATACTGGCCAAGGCTCTTGCCACCCCCATAGTGCCTTTTTAGGCAAGGCTCAAAGGACAAACCCACCTCCATAGACAACCCAAAGATAAAAAAACTAAAGGTAATGCTACTCAATGCCAGAAGTCTAAACCTCAAGATGAACGCACTGGAGACTCTCCTCAGTATGGAGAAAATCGATGTCTGTGCAGTAACAGAAACCTGGTTCAAGACTCCTGAGAGCACCCCAACACTACCAGGTTATAACTCATACCATGCGTTTTGGCCCCAAAACTCGGACCGAAGCACAAAAGGAGGGGGAGTATCTATATTCATCAAAGATACCTACACCTCCAGGTTAGTGGCACTGCAAGAAGCATCGGAAACCATCCATGTGCAATTAACAGTGGGCAAAACTGCCTTTCAGTTTGTAGCCTGCTACAGAACACCCTCCCTATTACAGGAACCCCACTAGGCATTCCTGAGAACACTGGAGAATATGAAGGTCTCTCCAAACACTATGTTATTGGGTGACTTCAACTACCCAAACATTGACTTGGAAAACTACTCAAGCCCAAACACCCCCGCCAAATGGTTCCTTGAATTTATAAACTCTAATGCAATGGAACAACTGGTCACCACTCCCATAAGAGGGAACAACATATTGGACCTGGTCATCACCAACATGGGGACTCTATGTTCCACACCAGAGGTAAACCCCTCATTGGTAAGATCAGACCATAAACAAATTTCCCTGGACATCCATATCCCATCCCCACCCCCAGCCAAGGAAATCACTGTAAAGAATTTCTCCAAAGCCAACTTTGCACTTCTCAAGACTAAGGTGGAATCCTTCAAAGCCCCTGGGCCAGAGGATAATACAACCCAATCCACAGAATCCTTTACAAATGCCTTCTATGAGCACCTACAGGAATGCATGGATCGTGCTATCCCAAATAAAACCAAGACTCACTCCTCCAAAAACAGGAGACCGATCTGGTGGACCCCGGCCATAAATAAGCTATACAACAGGAGGAAGCTACTACATGACAGAGCAAAATCCCAAAAAGGGAAGGCATCTCTGATCAGTATTAGCAAGAAATTTCGATCCCTCATAAAATCATCAAAGGCCAGTTTCGAAAGAAAAATTGCCCTAGACACTAAAGATAATCACAAGGCCTTCTTTAGTTATGTCAGAAACATGGGCGGAAACTCCCAGATATGCTCTGAATTATTGCATAATGGTACAAAATATACCGAACCTACAGACATAGCCAACATCCTTTCAGACAGATTCAGCGCAAACATTTCACCACTTCCCCCCCAAAAAGGAGCAAAGGCCTATCCCAACTGAATGTAACCTCCCTGACATCACAGATACACAGGTGAAAGCTGCCCTCTCCAAAGCAAAAAACACAGCATCTATGGGACCGGACGGTGTCCCAGGCTGTGCCTTACATGCGCTCCAAGAAGAACTGAACCCTCACATTAAGTCACTGTTCAAACTTAGCCTTACTACAGGATATGTACCCAAAGAATGGCGTACAGCTACAGTGATCCCACTCCACAAAGGTGGTGCCACAATGGACCCCGGAAACTATCACCCCATAAGCCTGACTAGTCTGGTCTGTAAAGCTATGGAGCGTATTATCATGGAACTCATAAACAAAGACATTGGGAGCCTCCAGACACTGGACCCTACCCAATTCGGCTTTGTTAAAGGCAGATCTTGCCTCTTAAACCTAGTTGATTTCTTTGAAACAGTTACCAAAGCCATAGATGAGGGCAAGGTAGTCCACACAGCCTACCTGGACCTCGCAAATGCCTTCGACACAATACCCCACTCGGGCATCATAAATAAGCTTACCAGCTTAAATATCAACCCCTATATCACAAGATGGGTTGCAAACTGGCTCAGAGATAGAACCCACATGGTCAGAATCGCAGGTGCCATGTCCAAATCCAAACCAGTTACAAGTGGCATCCCACAGGGCTCAGTTCTGGGACCTCTCTTGTTCGGTATATACTTCTCTGAGGTTCAGGCTAACACGGTTGGATTATGGCTGACAAAGTTCGCAGATGACTGCAAACTGGGGGCCATAATCGAATCTCCAGCTGACACAAGCATCCTCCAAAAGGGTCTCACAGAGACGGATGCTTGGTGCCAGAGCCACGGCCTCAAGCTAAATGCTAAAAAGTGCATAGTCATCCCCTTTGGGAAAAACAAGGTGCTCACAAATTACCACATAGGTGGTAATCCATTAAGTACGGAAGAAGTAATTAGAGATTTGAGGACCAACGTAGATAGTAATCTCTCCTTTGATAATCACGTTGCCAAAGTGGTTAGAAAGACCTTCTATATAGCCCACCTTATCACGAAAGGGTTTGCATATAGATCAAGAGAGGTCATTGTGCCCCTCTGCTCGTCATTCATCAGGCCCATAATTGAATACAATGCCCCTTTTGGGATGTACCTTACCCGACACCTGCAGCAACTGGAGAGACCCCAAAAGTACCTCACCAAGAGGATCATGGGCTACAAACAGATGTCCTATGCAGCTCGACTAAAGAAACTCTAGCTCTACTTAGTTGCTTACCGCCTACTCAGAGGTGATCTATGCCTGACGTACAAAGCCATGTCAAACCCAGAATTAATGGACATGCTCCACCTCAAAAAATCCAAGTCCCTTAGAGCTACACGCTCCAGGGACCTAAACCTCAGCACAAAAATAAATAGGACATGCTGGAGGGACAGATTCATTTCCCAAAGGCTCCCCTCACTCAGGAATAGAATCCCAGTTCATGTTAGACATAGCCCCTCGCTGACCCTCTTCAAGCGAAATTTGGACTCGTGGATGGGAAATCGCAAATTCACCCTGGGGATCTCTCCTGTGTCCCTGCTAGACAGAGGCACAGTAAACTAATCTTAAAAGGGTACCTTCTGTAACCTACTTTACAGAGGCACAGTAGGCTAATCTAATAGGGAGGCGGAAGCCAAATACACTCTGGCTAGGCTTATAAATGCCCTAGGGCAGATAGCCTAGTATCTACCTATGAACCTATGAACCTATAAAGGAGCAAGGAGACTCTAGAGAATGCTTTTAACTGCAAACAAATCAGTTATATGATACACTCCTTGGCAGGAAATCAGAACAAACAAATAGGTGCTTAACAAGTACAGAAAATTTCCTGTTAATACCTTTCACATAGTGAAACTAGCTAAAAAGCTTTACAAACAGTGTGACAGTAAAAACCTTATTTATCAGGCCCTGTAAGGCAGACAATTTTAGTTTAACTGTGCAGATTAGTTAATAGCAATAAAATACAGTAAAAAGTATGCAGCAGGCAATAAAATGTGATATTTATAAATTGCTAGAAGTAATAACCAGTAAAAATAAGCAAAAAAAAAAAAAAAAACAGGATAGTTATTGTTATATATCTGAGATCAGAGTTGTAGTCAGTGACCCTTCTCCACTCCGCTCAGTGTGTATAAACAGGAATCCTCTCAAAGTTAGGGCTTAAATACCAGAAGATACAACTACTTAAACATTTTTTTTAAAAAAAGCTCAAAAGAACCAATGAGTGCTTACTCCAAACCCTAGACCATCCAACCTCCAGCAACCAGTCAACACAATCCTGCCACGAAGGTAAAGAAAAGCTTCTGCTAATTCAAGATGGACTGGTCATGTGCTCAGAACAACCACTGCAAAAACAAACAGGCCCAAAGACAGCAAATCTGAACTGGGACAATACTAAAGCAACTAGCCTACACTCTTTTAGACAGTAAACACTATAGAAATGTTTATCACAGTAGAAGAACAGCAGTGAGCCACAAAAATGAATGTTTTAAACAGATAAAGGTGCAAGGAGACTCTACAGAATGCTTTTAACTGCAAACAAATCAGTTTTATGATACACTCCTGGCAGGAAATCCGAACAAACAAATAGGTGCTTAACAAGTACAGAAAATATAATAAAGATGCTGAGTGAGATAGGGGAATAATGGCTCCTGAGGGTACTAATAGCAGGGTGGAGAGAAAGCCGTATCCCAGATGACTGGAAAATAAGCATACTTATGCCAGTGTACAAGAACAAAGGAGACATCCCCAACTGGACATCCACAACTGTGGGCAGTACAGAGGCATGAAACTCCTATCACATTGCATGAAAGTTCTGGAGATGGTGACTGATAAATGGATCTGCAGAGTAGTAGAATGTAAGATGGGAGATGAGCAGTTTGGATTCAGATCAGGATGCAGCACAATTGACCTGATGTTTGCAATGAGACAGATACTTGAGAAGAAGCTAGAGATGAGAAGAGAGTCCAACTGAACATTCCTAGACTTGGAAAAAGCATATGACAAGGTCCCAAGAAAGCTGATCTGGGCAGTACTGCAGTGGTTTGAAATCCCAGAAACATTGGTAGAATTAGTGCAGGCTATGTACAAGGACCCAATGAGTCAAGTAAGAACAGTGCTCGGCCTCACAGAGGGGTTCCCAGTGGGAGTGGGTGTACATCAGGGTTCAGCTCTGAGCCCACTGCTGTTCATGCTAGTAGTCCATCACCAGTGTGAACAGCTCTGAGACCACTGCTGTCCATACTGGTGATGGACTACTAGCAAACAGGTTGGAGGGGATGGATCAACAAAGCTGCTGTATGCAGATGATGTGGCAGTACAGGCAGACTCTGAGCTAGAACTTCAGCAAAGGATAGGAGAATGGAATGGAAATCTGAAGGCACATGGGATGAAACTAAGTATAGATAAGATGGTGGTAATGGCAGCAAATTGGGGAAATCAGAAGAAGCTGAGAATAGAGATAGAAGGGAAGATAGTGGAACAGGTAAACAGCTTCAAGTATCTGGGAGGGGTAGTTGAGGAGAAGGGTAGTCTGAATGAAGAGGTCAAAGGTAGAACCAGAGGGTCTGCAGCCAACTGGCATAAAGTATCAGGTATTGTCTATGACAGAAGAATGCCAAAGAAGCTGAAAAGTAAGGTGTACAAGACAGTGGTGCGACCATTACTACTGTATGGTACAGAAACCTGGGCAGTAAAGGCAGAACAGTTTAAGAAGCTAGAGGTGATGGAAATGAAATACCTGAGAAGGGTGGTAGGATGCACACTGTGGGACAGACAAAGAAATGAGGGCATAAGAGCAGAAGCCAAAGTAGCTCCAATTGCAGAAATGATCAAAGAGAACAGATTACTGTGGTTTGGGCACATGTGTAGAAAAGCAGAAGACAATCTGGTGAAGATTTGGGACAGACAGGAAGAAGGTAAGAGGAAGCAAAGACATCCAGCAAAGAGGTGGATGGATTGTGTGAAAGAAGATCTGCAACAGTCAGGCATGAGTGTTAAAGAATGCAGGATTGTGGCACTGAATCAAGAGAGTTGGTGACAGTTAACACGATACCTCTACCCCATGTAAAAAACTGGGAAAAAGAGGGATGATGATGATGGTGATGATGAAGAGCAAGTAACTACCATGGGAATGTAAGGCTAGGTTTATTAAGATCCTCACAGATCAATAGTATAGTAAGTACCTATGAAACTGGGAACCAATGGAAAAATATATGTTGTATGTTTGGTTGTCCACGCTTCAGTGCAATCTAGCTGATTTAATTTGCTTTAGGAATTAATATGACCAATTTGTATTTATTTGTGAGGGTGAGTGTGAATGGAAAATGATGAAAGGAATTTAATGGGATTTAGGGTTGATACTATAGAGGTCTTGCAGGTCCTGTGTTTTAATGTTTATACTATTGTTAATGGTGCTGGGGGTTAGAATTTGCATTAACATAATATGTGGGTCAGGACTTAAGTTAAGGTTAAAGGCTATACATTGTTTTAACCATTTAGTTTGCAAGCTGTAGAGTTTTGGAAGAAGTTTTTGTGTATTGTTGACTGCTCAATGGGGTAACAGCATTTATTATTCCAGGCAGTTGGTTATTTGGCTGGATAAAAATGTATCTTTTTTGTGGAATTAGGTGTCTTTAATACCTGGGTAATTGTGTATTGGATAACATGACTTGTTAGATATAGTAAGTATAGTTAATATTATTAAGGAGCATTATCTTCTGAGGAAAGAAACTACCTTTTATTATGTTTGCTTGTTGGAAGTGACAGAGTAGTCTAATTTTGATTTTACTGTTGTACTGTTTGCATGATAGAATACTTGGGGGGATGAATTAATGCAGTCATACATGAACTAAAAAAATGAAATGATGCACTTAAAGTTGAATATACTTTTAACTGTATGCTAGATAAACCGACTGTTGTGAGTGATTTTGTAAAACGTTGTTCTTCTATAGGGCTCAACAAGGTAGAATTAAAAATCAGTATACCATTTGTATCAGAAGCAGTGTACACAGCTACGTATTATTTTCCTAAAAGTTTATATGCTTCCGTTCCTGGCAGCAAAACCTGCAGGTGAATAAGGTAATAACATAGAAGCTGATATCCGCTACTGCATTCCCAGTAACATGAATGTGCCCTGTTAAGTGATGTCAGTGGCTTCTGATAGACCAATTCTCTGATCAGGAGCTTTACAAAGGGTATCTGAAAACAGGCAACATGTGCTGGCTGTGTATAACTTGTTTCCACCACATAAATCCATGCAGTCAGTTGGGAAACATTAGTCCTCTCCAGACAAAGGTTTGCCTATTGCTGGTTATGTTCTCATCTGAGATATTTCAGCATCATATGGACAATGTATTACATTTGTCCCAGACAAGCTCTTGGCTAACTAGTGTTGCAAGGCTGAAAATATGTAAAGTTTCCATCAACATTAACAAACCACTGTGCAGCTATGAACAGTTCTGTGAGGCTACTCATGTCTTACATGTACTCTTGACCATAAACTGCCCACACATCTCAATAAACCCATCCCCTTTGATGAGCATTTATCAAGGTACATCAGTCAGAATGTGCATCATGTGTGCAGTAGGGGAAAGATCTGCAGAGAAGTGCATCATCCATTGGCTGTGTGTGTGTGTGTGTGTGTGTGTGTGTGTGTGTGTGTGTGTGTGTGTGTGTGTGTGTGTGTGTGTGTGTGTGTGTGCCTGTGTGACAGCTACATGTGTAAAATCAGTGTCCTGCAGCAAACGTTGTGCAAAGAAGACACTCTTAGTATGATACATTTACATAAGTACATATGTACATCTAAATATAAGAAATAGGTAAAGTGTGTAATCCTGTGAGAGTTTGAGCCTTAGTAATTTATTAATGCATTTTTTCCATAAACAGTGTTACTGATAAATTTCTGCATAGCCTGGTGCCTTAAACTGTAGTAGAAGGTCAATAGCAAGATAATTTTCTCTGCTCCAGTTTGTGCTTCAATACTTTTATATTCTGCTTATCTTTTGCTTGAAGAAAGTTGCATATTCTGTCTGCTCATCCTCAGCTAGCACATTGAGCTAAAGTTTCTGAAAGAGCTGCAATATTGCCTTTATTTGGTTGGATGGCTCTCTAGCTAGTTCCTGTTTCTAGCACTTGGAGAGGTGTAGAACTGTAACTAGCTTTTCAAAAAAAAAAAAAAAAGAAAACAGAGAATTAAATTATTTTAATTATTTCAATTCTGCTGAAATATTTGAGTTGCACTTAGTGAATTGAGTGGTAATAATAATTTATACTTTTCTACTCTGTTCCATGTGTTGCATTTTTAAATTTGTTCTGGGACCTTAGTCTTGTTTATTAACAACCGTGGAAATATTGTTTTTCTGTGTTATTAAGCACTTCTATTTTCACAAGTAGCATCACTTGTAAAAGCTATCTGCATTTTAAACTCTGCTGGCTAATAGTCTTGTAGTTTAATTCACAGCAGTGGCAGAGCTGTGTAATCCTGTGAGATTTTGAGCCTTATTCATTTATTATTGCATTTTTCCTTACACAGTGTTACTAGTAAATATTATTTATTTATTTAACATTTGTTTACTGGGAAAGTCTGACTGGGACAGAGACCATTTTCAGCAGAGGCCTGGGGAGAAACGATCCAGATGCAAGTCTTTGGAATTTGAAACATCTGCATAGTCTAATGCCTTGACTATAGAAGAAGGTCAATAGTAAGAGAATTGTCTCTTCGCCGGTTTGTGCTTCGGTGCTTTTATATTCTCTGTATCTTTTACCTGCTTAAAGTTGCATTCTGTGTCTGCCCATCCCCAACTAACACATTAAGCTAAACTTTCTGAATGAACTCCAGTATTGCTTTTATTTGATTGCATGCCTGTCTAACTAGCCTGGTTGGTTTTCCTTAACCCTCCCGCCCTTATTGCTGGTGTTGTTTTATAATAACGCTGTGTCTGAGACCTTCACCCCTTATGATAATCTGATTTCCAAAGTCCCTGCCTCCCCTCTTTCATTGCTATAGACTACTGTATAAGCTATTTATGTACTCTTCAAACCCATTGTTTTCCACAGATCCATGATACTGAGTGCCACCCAGCAAACCAGTATTGCTCTTGAGTAAACCTCCTTTACTGCATATTGTCTCCTGCTCAGTGTCCAGGAGCTCTGCAAAGCTTTAATTTCTAGGCAGCATTCAATCATTCCTTTGATTGCTAAATCCCACTTAAGTTATTTTGAGTGATCCTTACTGTTTTCTGTTTTTATGTATGCATTTCACTGATTAAGCAGCAGTATAGCACAAATACCTTGTGCACCAACAAACTTAGAGCAGCTAGTTGGGAGTCAATTGGCAGTAACTACAGATTAAATAAAATTCAATATTGTGTAAACATTAACGTTTGTAGAATTTAGTACTGTTTACCATTATCTGCTCTGATAAAACACACTTAATTGTCTTCTAACTGCAATACACCACCCACCCTCTAGCTCACAAATTAAAGGACTGATCAGTATAGATATGCAATTTCCTAACTTCTCTGTAGCCAGCTTGCTGGATATGGGCATCTTGAGACAATGTAGTAATTGTTTCTTGTTTACTGATGACCACTTAATCCTTAAAGAAGCAGCACAGTATGCGAGAGGTGTACTTATACAATGACACTGGAGGCTAATCGCACATACAAGTGCACATTAGGTTGTCAAAACCAAGCATACAACACCCACCTCACATAGTACACCGCACACACATAGACTAACTTATGTTGAAGCACTTAAACATAATCTTCCTAAACAACAAAGATTGCCTGGATCACCTATTGTCAAAGCTATGCCTCAGCAAGTCAAAAGGCACTCAGAAAAAACACCACCTAACAACACACGTACTGTTACTCTCAGTGGAGCCCCAAACACTAAGGCCCTAAGGCAAGCAAACGCACTTCCCAGGATTCTCATCACAGGAAACTCCATTTTAAGATATACCGATGCCCCTGTAACTAGGCTTAACAAGGAGAAGATAACTGTCAGTTGCTTATCTGGAGCCAGAAACCACCAAATCATGCATTCATTCAAGTCATTATACCACAGGGACCTGCATAATTCTATCATAGTCCATGTAGGTGTAAATGACCTGAGATGTGCCTCCCTGGACTATATGAAGAGAGACATTATGGAGCTTTCAGACTATGTGTCTCAGGCTGGTATAGCATTAAGCAACATATTACCATCATTGAGGATGTTGCTACAATATGGGCAAAAAACCTGGCTGTCTTTCTGGTGTCATTATAAAGGGATCCAATATTTGTCAGCCTTGGAGGACATGGTTAACAGACCATGTTGCTTTACCTAGGGTAGTCTGCATATCTCCCCTTTCAAATACTAGCTAATACTTTATCCATCTTCATAGTGCCTTTTTAGGCAATGCCAAAGTGCCAAACTTACTGACATAACAAAATCAACTCAACTGAACCGCAAGGTGTTACTGCTCAATGCCAGGAGCCTAAACAAAAATATATACTCCCTCCAACCCTACTCACACTCAAGAATATAGACATCTGTGCAGTTACTGAAACATGGTTTAAAGTGGCAAGTACCCTAGTAGTGCATGCTATCAGTGCCTTCCACAAATTTAGACAAGTAGCTGCACAGAAAAGGGCTAAAGTTGGAGGTGTCTCACTATACATCAATAACAAGCATACCTGTAGGGTGGTTGAACAGGAAGACACACTGGAGTTCCTCCACATACAGATCACTACAGACAAAATCCCATACCATATCTTAAACAGCTATAGGTTACTCTCCATTTCCCAAGAAGCTCACAATGCATACTTGAACCTACTAGAGACACTTACCATCCAACCTAACACCCTACTCATGGGAGACTTTATCTACCCCTCTATAGAATGGAAATCCTACACAGCCTCAAATCTACAGGCACAGAGGTTCCTGGACTTTGTAAATTCAAACACCCTTGACCAAATAGTGAATACACCCACTAGAGCCTCCAAGATACTGGACCTCTTGCTTAAAATTATGGGAGAATGCTGCCCCCCCAATGTCTCATCCTCCCTGATAAGGTCCAAACATAGAGCTGTCTCCACTGAAATCAAAATCATCTCCATAATCCCATTAAACCAGTAACAGTTAGGAACTATTCCAAGGCAACTTCCCTTTTATTAAGTAATGGATTGTCAAAATTCAATTCCCATCCAAGCCCTGAGAACACAGCAGGCTATGTTGAATTGCTCTCAGAAAGTCTGTAAAACCATATCAATGGCTGCATAGAGGCTGCTGTACCTACCAGAAGTAAGCCCAGGACTAGCCCTAGAAACCTTTTAAATTTCACAGGATCTACAACAAAAGATAAACAAATCACGGCAAGGATAAGGAAGGGTAATTTTCATAAAAATAGAAACTCTCTCATCAAAGAAAATGGAAAACAAAAAGGGCTAATTTGGTCAAGCAAAGCCAACTCTGGGGTTAAGATAGCCTCCCAGGTGAAAGATAACCATAAGGCCTTCTACAGCTGTGTCAGAAACCTCAAGCGCATAAAGCAATGTGCAAAACTGGTGGTTAATGGTGCCACATTCACTGAGCCTGGTGATATAGCCAACTTGTTAGTGGGCAAATTCTGTTTTAACTTTACTTCACTCTCACCCCCCAACCATCCCATCAAAAATGCCCTCAATTGTAACCCATCCATCTATAACTAGGGAGCATGTACTGGCTGCACTCTCAAAAGTCAAGGATACAGCCTCAGTGGGCCCAGATAATATCCCAGGATGCCTCCTGAATAGTGTAAAATATGAATTTGCAGGACTCCTGGAGTCATTATTTAACTATATTTATTTATTTATTTATTTTACATTTGTTTACCAGGAAAGTCCAACTGGGATAAGACCCATTTTCAGCAGAGGCCTGGAGAGAAAAGCTCCACATACAGAGATTATACAAAACTTATACAAGAAATTATACAAAAAATATACAAGACTTACAGTACACCAGAAATTAAATTATATGCTATTATAACTGACAATTGTATTATACAATCACCTAATATACTTCCTTAATTTAGTGTAGACATTGTAGTTTCTCAAAGTAAGCTGAGGAAGGGTTTGCAGGAGGGAAATTGCATAGAAAAGGATGAGGTTAAAGATCACCTAGACATGAGAGAGAGCATAGATTATGAGTGGTCAGGGAAGAAGAAAAAGTATGACCAGAAACTATTAAAACTAGTTACCCTGGAGTAGTACAGGAACAAAGCCAGGTGTCATTAAGATAGTTTTTAAGAATCTTTTTGAATTGGTTTTTATTTGTGTTGGCTCTGATGCAGTGAGGTAGCGAATTCCACCTCACTGCTACATGATGAGAAAATAGGGAGTCACCTGCCATAGTAGTGGATTTGGACACTTGTAGTAGAGATTTATTTGTTGAGCAAAGACTTCACTTTGTGGCATAGGGCTGGAGAATATTTAGAAGGGCAGGGTTTTCTCAGGTTGGTACACTAGTTTGTGTGCTAAGGTTAAGTGGTTATAGAATAGAAGTTGTGGGAGCTGTAACCAGGGGAGAGTTTCTTTAAGTAGTGACAGTGGTGGGTATGATGTGGGCAGTCAGTTGCAAATTTAGATGTTTTATTATAGCATGGTTCCAGTTTAATTAAATTTGTCTTTTTTAATGTTGGTGAGAACTGGGGAAGCATACAGAAGTGTTGCAAGTAGATGAGTTCTAGAAATGGCAACTTTTTATTTATGTAAGGAGTACCCGTGTTTTGTGAACCTTCTTAATAGTTTGTGCTATATGTAGGTCAAATCTTAAGTTGTTATCTATTATTACTCCTAGTAGCTTTGTTTGTGAATCAGCATTAATTTTAGCATTATTCCTAGCTGTAATTTTAAAGGTGTGGGGGGGGATCTTGTGGGTTGGAAGATCGAGTTTTGTTTTACTGGGGTTGAGTATGAGCTGATGGTTAAAGAAGTATAGCTCGGTATCTGAGAATGATTTTTGGGTTATATCATGGAGGTGTTGCAGATTACTAGCAGCACATATAAGTGCTGTGTCATCTGCATATTGTATAGTTGGACCCAATGGGGTAGCACTATGGAGGCTGTTTGTAAAAATAGTGAAGAGTAGCAGCCAATAATTGAGCCTTGAGGTACTCCTAGTGTGATGGGAAGGGGAGGGATAGGACATTAAGCCATTTTACAGATTTTTGGTGGTCCTGTAGATAGCTTTGCAACCACTGAAGTGCAGAGGGGCTGAGGTTCAGTTTGGAGAGTGTATTTAATAGTTTGGAGTGGGAGGCCGTATCAAAGGCCTTGGACATGTCTAGAAAGACAGCAGAGACTATTTTACCATGTTTCTGACTTGGTTGATGGTATTGGTGAATTTGAGGAGTGCAGTTGTGGTACTATGATGGGGCCTAAAGCCATGTTGACATGTTGCTAGCATGTTGTTGATGGTAAGATAATGAATCAGTTGGGAGTGGATACATCTTTCGAGGAGTTTAGATAGTGGAGAGAGAATATCGACTGATCTGTAGTTGGTCAGCTCTGTGGAATTTCCTCCTTTGTTTAAGGGAATAATGTGTGCAATTTTCCATATTGCTGGGACATGTTGTTCTGCTATGGACCTGTTAATAAGGACTGACACTGGATAAGACATGGCTAAAGCTGCTAGTTTTAAATATCTGTCTGGTAGCTTGTCAGCTGCTATTGAAAAGTGTTTGAGTTTTTTGAGTAGTTTCTTAATGGTAGCTGTGGAAACAGGCTGAAATGAGAAGGAGTTGTAGTTAATAATAAGAAGTTTGGAGGCTAGTGATGGTTCTGTGGAATTACTTTTAATTAGAGATAGTGCACTTTCAGTGAAGTATGTATTGAATTCTTCTGCAATGGTGGTAGGAGAGTGTGTTAAGTTGGGGAAGGGGTAGTTGAATGTCCTGGGTGAAGAATGGCATTTATGGTATTCCAAAATATTATAGTTTTATATATATATATATATATATATATATATATATATATATATATATATATATATATATATATATATATATTGTTTTTTATAGTCAAAATTTCTATAGTTTTAAAATAGGCTTTGCACCATGTGAGTGGAGGGCTGCAATGGTCATCCCCATTCATAAGGAAGGACCTTCAACAGATCCTGGAAACAACAGACCCATTAGTCTGACCAATCTTATTTGCAAAACAATGGAAAGAATTATCATGGAAATTATCAACAAAGACATAGCAGACCTCCAGACACTGGATCCATTCCAGTTCAGCTTTGTTATGCTTACTGAATTTGGTGAACTTCTTTAAAAAAAGGTCACTAAGGCAATAGATGATGGAAAAACAGTGTATATTGCCTACCTAGATCTGGCTAAAGCATTTGATGCAATATCCCATTCAGGCATTGTCAGCAGACTTATGGAACCAGGTATAAACCCCTTTATAGCATGCTGGATAGCAAGCTGGCTCACTGATAGGACCCAGAGGTTAGAATCAGTGAGGCCACCTACACACAGAGGCTAGTCACCAGTGGAATCCCCCAGGGTTCTGTGCTGGGCCCACTCTCCTCTTTGGTATATACGTCTTGGGTGTCAAAACCAATGTCAAAGGCCTTTGGATACCACGTTTGCAGATGATTGCAAACTGGGAGCAGTCACTGAAGCACCCCAAGATGCAGCACCCTTTGGGAAGGTCTAATGCAGACAAATAATTGGTGCAAAAGGCATGGCTTAAAACTCAAAACCAATAAATGCATTACAGTACCTTTTGGGAAGCCAACCACCCTGGGTAACTATGTCATCAATAAAACACCTTTAAATGTTGATTCACTAGTCAGGGATATAGGAACTCATGTAGTCAGTAATCTAGTCTTCGACCAGCATGTGTCCAAGGTAGTACGTAAATCCTTCTGTGTTGCTCAACTTGTATGCAAAGGTATGGTATCTAGGTCCAGAGAGGTCATCATTCCTCTCAGCCCTCATAAGAACCATCATAGATATAATGCCCCTTTTGGTATGTACCTGACCAGACATATGCAGCAACTGGAAAATCTACAACGATTCCTTGCAAAAAGAATACATGGAGCAAACATAATGTCCTTCTCTGATCACATTAAAGCCCCTTCTCCTTACTCAGTATCATACAGACTTCTGAGAGGTGATCTCTGCCTGGCATACTGGGCATCCCTGGACCCTGTTTTGCTGAACCTTTTGCACATCTACAAAACAAACAGCATCAGAAATACTAGATTAAAAGACATACATTTTGTTTGTGACATAAATAGAACATGTTGGAAAGACAGATACGTTTCTCTGAGAATTCCCATTCTCTGGAACAGCCTCCCCATCCATGTGAAATCGAGTTACTCCCTATCTCTTTTTATGTGCAACTTGGACCACTGGATGGGTAATCGGAAATTCATCCCTGGTCTGGCTGCTATGTGTCTGATGAACAGGAGCTGTTAGTAAATCACCACCTATATAGATCAAATTTGTGGGTCACATTTGGGTTGCATGGTTAGGCTTATAATGGTCCTAGCGGTCATTAGCCTAGTATATACCTGTGAACCTATGAAAGATGATTCAAACATGTATTGACATTTTATCGGACCAAGACTGTAGCAGCAACATGATTAAAACAATACCCAGCTAATTAAAATACATTATGGAAAGAAAAAAAACAGACCTCCTGAGCAGTTTCAAAAAGAGCTTCCTGAAAAAGTGATACTTAAGGTCATCTTAAATGAGGATTCAATATGGCATGCCACAGTCAAGGAAGACATCACATTTGATTGGACTATGGCAAGATACGAAAATAAAAACCTGCCAAATGTCTCAAAATGCAGTCTAGAAACTGCTATCAGTTACTTACTCGATGACCTGAAAGTCTATGATGGAAATAGTGCATTGGAAATTTATATTTTTTAAATTATTATTTATTTTTACAAAAAGATGCTGATTTGAATATTCACTAGACATTCAGAAAATAGAATAGATTGAAACGATGCTGAAAAATGAATTCATTGTATAATAACAATATAATAGTTAGACCTCTAATTGTAGACTACAGAATGTACTTCTCAGTGTAATAAAGTCACTACGTCAGTGAAATAAGAAAGTTTAGCTTCATAAATGAAAGGGAATGGAGCTGTAAACATTATTGATCGACTGCATAATTAAGCTCATAGACTGAGACACAGTTGAGTTTCTGTTCTGGTTTTCAGTATCAGTCCGAGAAGCAGAATCAAACTGTAAGGAAAATGTGTAGGTATTTGTTAGTAATCTAGCTGAAGATCAGAAATGAAGATTCCACATGACATTCTCATTTGGTGATTATTCTGGCAAAACTTAAAAACAAAACTAATTGCTGACTGAACTATATCCCCAAACTGGACACAATGTGAAAAGAACTATATCATATGCGTAATGCCAGCAGATTTCTTCCCACAATCACAGTTTGCTCCAGGAAAGACTTTACAAATAAAAACAAGACCAAAGTAGGCATGGTGCCATATTTAGAGATAAGCTAGTCCGATCCTTGCTGACAGAGTAGTGGTAATGACAGTGAGCACAATGTCAGCAAAGTCAAACGAATCTAGTGACAAGGAAGCATTTCATTCCTAGAAGGCCATGTTAGTCCTCTGTGAAGGAAATAAAATTGTGCAACGTTTATTGCAGAGAATACTCATTTTACAAGGGTTTCAGTGATCTACAGATTTGGAAATGCACTTCAGTTAGGAATTTAATTTCCTTGTATGCTTTTTTCCTCTGTAACTGTCAACAGTTTTGCCTCTGCTGTCAATCTTGAGCTTTTTCCTTCACTGTACTGTGTTTACCCCAGCACTGAGGTGAACAACAACCAGATGGTCCATCATCCACTCAGCCATGAAAGTGATTTGTTCCCTCCCCAGGATTATAGCAATAAGGGCATTTTAGTAAGGATGCAGTCCCATACTTGGTGGCTGACATAAACACATGCATCACTTGAGGGCCTTCTACATTTTTTCCATGTATCTGCATATCATCAACCACATGAAACTAAGGGTTACCATCATCAGCTTGGTTTGGCTAATTCCATGTTCCTGGTCCTTGCTTTCTTTCGGTACTGTGGAAGCCTCTGCTTGTATTGCGGTGATTGGCCATTCAAAACTATATCTCCCTCACCCATGATGACATCAACCACAAATTCCCAGCCTCCCTGCATGTTTCTTCCAGTGCTCAAACACTATTTAAACTCAGAACATCTGTGTCATAGTCAAAGTTTTTCTCTCTCTTTCTCTTTCAAAGAGCTTGGTCAGTAGTGATCTTAAGTTTGATTTGCAAGCTCTCTGTCACTGGGTTGAATCAAAAAATGAGTTTGGCATACAGACCAACAAATTAATGACTGAGCTCATCCCCCCTTAAACTGTCAAGGTTTTTCTTCTTTCCTTTATGCCTATCATACATGTTCAAGTCTCAGTACTACTACACTGCATACCTCGGAACAAGTATACAACACAGTTGCTCACATTATATCTGCACAACCCTCTACATACCATTATTGTGGAACACTGCAAGCATTTAACTAACTGTAGCTATAATACCACTTAGGTTGGGGCAGAAGCTGCCATATTTCCCCATTATCTTGCCTTGTATCTTGTACATTTAACCATGAGCCCTTAGTTTTTTCAGTACCACCTTCAACAAATAACTACTTCAAACAAAATGTATGATTATTTTGCTTTCTCATTTGCTGTTACTCAAATGTAGACTACAGTGTCAAAAGTAGACAAAAAGCATCTGATCTTATCCTCAGGCAGAGAGCTATGAAGCATTTTGTGGATAAGTGGTCCTATAGCTGTGGTGTGAAATAGTCGTCAGACATAATATGCTAAGCAATTTTATTGTTAACTGGTTGATATTCTGAGACTCATTATTTTGAGTCCTGCAATGGCAAGACTGAACATCCGAAAATGTGGACTTGCATATTCTAAGTTCAAGATTACCTTTTTTCAGAATATTTCCTTTTCTCTGAGGTATGGCAATCCTGGAGTTGGAACATATATGCTCAGGATGTTGTCCTCCACATTGTGGATGTAGGGAGCTTACCTCCCAGCGTAAAACAACTTAGGGCTAAACAGCCATCAGATATCTTAGCCATATCACCTTTGTACTGATAGGAATAGACTCACTGTTTCTGGATTGGAGATCCTAACATTAATGCCAGAAATGAAGTTATAGTTTCTCATTGAGTAACTGAGGAAATTTTAAAGGCATTCAGGAGGATACCATGTTTGATGTGCAGAGAAAATCTTTTTCAAAGATGGGGGGATACATTGCGTAAAATATCCGTCATGCCAGCAGATATTGAGAGTCTTACAATGGGGAATTATGTTGTGTGGGCATTATTTAAGATGGCTGATCTGTGAAGCTGAAGCAGATTGAAAAAATATGGGTAATTCATAGCATAAAATGTTAGGCAAGTCTCAACTGTCAGGCGCATGTAAGAGACTGAATTGAAGGGTAGAGATTTTAGTATGTCAGGCTTGCTTAAATGAGCTAAACAAGTGACTTTTCTAGTTAAGAATCTTTTGGACTTTCAAATTGTACAAGATACTTAGAGAGGTACATTCCAAATGTGGCACTGCACTGGACAATGGAACTAATGAAGAGGATTAAAGGAGAAGACAGACTTGGATCTAGGAGAGATAGTACAACAGACAAACTGTGCAGGATAGAAGGACTTTCTGACTGCAGAAGAAACATGGTAGTTGAAATAGAGCTCATTGTCAATGGGAGTACCAATGCTTCTAATAACAGGGATTGTTTTAAGAGGAATGGCAGTTGTATGATGAGAGGAATTTAACTGTATTACATTTCTTGATATTTAGACTGAGCCCTGATCTAGATCTTTCTGTAGAATTTGGCCAACGTGGGATGAGTTTACAACAGCACCTGGTTTGCAGTTGTCTACAGATTAGCTATCTATAGACCTTGGATTCCCTATTTTACCTCTGAGAAGTAAATGCCAGGCAGGAGGGACTCATGATTGAATTCTTTCAGACATTACAAATAATGTTTCTGCAGCTAAATATGATACCCCTACTTAGATTATATGAGTTCTGTCCGTAATCCAATTAGTTGTCCATCAGACAATGTAAGGGTTAACATTAAAATTAGAAAGTTTTTACAATGTTTTCATAGAGAATGATGTCAAAGGCTTTAGTAAAATTGAAGTATGTGGTATCGATAGTCTGTCCCTTATGTAAAGCTTATGTGACTTGTCAGAAAAGTTGACTAAGATGAGGAAGCATGAGCTACCATTACAAATTGTCATTGTTAATTACTTCATTGATAATGCATTTCATAGCTTTACAGACAATGATAGTGAGACTGATTGGCCTAAAGTGACTAGGATATTCTTTTGGTTTGCCCTTGCAGAAGGGGAGAACTGTGGCTGTTCTTCACGGTTCAAGTATATAGACTGTGGAGAGCCTAAGCTTAGGTAACTTTAGGATAAGTTGTGCTATGTGGTATTTGATATTTACAAGCAGAAAGACAGCTGTCAGGACCTATGACATTAGTACTTTTAGCAGTAATGTTAGTTATAGAAAGAGCAGAATCCACTTGGCCAGGGATGATAGCAGGTGATATAACCAGGGGGAAATTTGGGAGGGGGATAAATGAAGTGTGTGTGGGAGATTTAAAGCTAAAAATTTAAATTTATCAGTAAGGATATTAACTATAGCTACTGGGCCAGGTGGAATAAACTATTGGAGATAAGTTTTCAGCAGAATTCAATTTTACTTTCAGATTTCCTAATATAGTTGAAGAAGGCCTTGTGGTTGTCCCTAGTGCTAGAAATAATTCTAACTTCATAAGTGGCTCTGGATTCTCTAATTATATTCTTGAGGATCTTGCTTTATACCTTTAAGTTGCATTAATAGTGTAGGAAAGAGAAATGTTTACAATGAGTTGTAACTATAGAGTTTATTTATATGTACATTCCACCATAATGGCTAATTTTTGAAATTAGTCCCATTCCTGTGGCAGATGGGAATGACTTATTCTATGCATCTATTCATAAGGTGGTACAGTAGAAGTTTGAAGGGTATGCTCAAGCAAGGTGGCATCATGAATATGTTTCTTCAGTGGAGTATACCAATGTATGTGTAAGTATTAACAAGCTGGCATTAAAATAATCCCAAAAGGTGAAGCATTTATTGAGGATAAATATAACAAGTAATCAGATTTTACCATGGAAGTAGAGATAAGTGGGATGAAACAGGAGGGGATCAATTTATAAGATCATGTTTAAGGAGGATAACACCCGTTGTGTGGGTGGGGATTAGTATCATTGGGGAATTGGTATTTACAAAGCCAAGTAATTTGTGGAGTCAGCTCCAAGGTGTAGAAGGATAAAGTCCTGAACATGATAAGGTGATCTAGTGACTTGGGCACTTGTTGTACCTGGAAGGGGATGATAGGGTAGGATAGGATAAAGTGAGTACTGAAAACTCACCCATCCTGTGGGGAAGGAGGTGGCTGTGGCTTTCCACTTGGGTGACTGTGGGTGTGCTATATGTTGCATCCATGGAACATGATCTTGTGAGCATGTGCTGTTTGCATGCATGCACTTAAGCCAACAGAGTGCTGGGCATCATGGAAGTGAATCTCAGTGATCTGCCACAGGGGTGGGTGATGCTGCACAGAGAAGTAGGCTGATCCACTGCACGTTTAAGCTGGCAAACTCCATACCACAATATTTTCATGGGGAATGTATGGGTTAATAATGCATCCTGAGCAGGAATATTTAGGCTATAGGACTCTTACCTGGCCCTGGGATGTCTTGTTCTTATCCCCTGATAGAATGAGTGAACCAATTGAGTGATAGTAGTAACAAAAGAAAACAGTACAATCACAGATATCTCAGTACGCAGCAGTATAAGAACAATGAAGCCAGAATCATAGCTCAGAAATCTGGCACCCTGTGCATTTCCTAAAACTGGTGCCCCCCTCAGCACAAAGTTGAGGAGTAAAAAAATAAATAAATAAAGTCTTCTGTGCTGTGAAGCTAAAGCAAAAGCAAACTACAAGCCACCCACTGAGTCATTTAGATGGAACCATAAAGGCAGTATTGGTTTTCATTTATGAAGTTGAGATGTCCATGATTTTACAAGTAGGCAACCTATAGTGACAAACCAAAAATGTATCTGTGCTCATCACTGTGATGGGCCCCCTTTATCCCGGGCCAGTAATTAAGGAGACTCAATCCTCACCATTGATACTGGTGAGAGATGGTCACTAAAACAGGAATGAGTTTCCACAGTATTTTCAAATGCAACTCTCTGCATCAAACCCAATTTCCTCAAGAGCACACGGGTAATGTGCTCCACTGGGGCTAGACTCTCTGTCTCTCGGGATCACAAACAAGACCCTCTTTGGAGCACTATGACCCAGTTCCAAGTAGCTGACACACCCACACCTAAGTATTTGATTTTCATAAACACACACACACACACACACACACACACACACACACACACACACACACACACACACACACACACACTACTGGGAAAGGCTGGTACAGATTTGCTAGCTGTACCCCTTCTTCCCAGACTTTAAGATAACCTCACTGCCACCAGTCACCACTGTCAGGCTCTTAAAAGTGTTTCCAATTATACTGAGTAAAATCAATGCTACCATAAACGGTAGAGTGTAATCAAAGCAGCCAGGCTTTTTGGAGTGGCCAAGGTGTCACTAAAATAAGCACAGGTACTCTTGAGACATTAAAAGTATTCTTTAAAAGACCAGCCACAATGAAAGGTATAAACATATTTAGTAATAAATAATAAAATAGAAAACATAGCATACTAACTATCAAAGTAAAATAAATGGGTCTATGTCACTTGATCGAAAAACCTATTTGTCGAATAACTATTCGTTGAACCCAAATCGAATGGCCATTTCATCAAATGATTTCACAGGGAAAAGAAATGGTTGGCCATCATTGGGAATTTACCGTTTACCCCACTGTAGTATGATCTCAGAGTTGGCATATTTATTTGGGGTGGTGTGGGGGATGCAGCTCCTACATTGGGGGATGTGGGATGAAACCTCCCACTTGTGTGTGTTTTACATTTTTAGAGTTTAGTGACAGGTGCTAGGTTGGATGGCCATTTATTTTCCCCTGTGAAAAAGTTGCAAAGAAAACAAAACAAAACAAGCTGTTGTGTAATTTCATTAAATCAGTTATAATAACACTGTCAATACATTTTTAACACAAACATCTGCACAAGTCAGAGTGATAGTCAAATGACACAAAATTATTTAAAAACTCCAGCTAACTATGCTGGCATATGTTATACATGCACTGCCCTATTCTACCTGGCACAGATGACAATACCTCACTTTGCCACAATCACATATTAGTAGAAGCAGAACTATAAGTCCCAGAGTGCAGAGTATATTGTGCAGAGTACAAATGATGTTCTGAGGATGTATGCTAATCTATTTAATTATTTGGATATCTGAAAGATGAGTATCAACCAAAGGTTTCACATGTAATAGTTCCTGTGTTTCTTTCTCCTAGCAAAATACTTACAGTGCTGAAGGCTAGAATGGAATTGGAACTATAGTGTATGGAGGTCATGGAGTCATAGTCATACAGAACTAACAGAGGGTCAACAATATAAAAACAGCCATGAAGAAGAACAAGGTCAGTGCATGAAATAATCCACTTGATCTTAACAGTCAGACTAGAAGGGTTCAGTCTTTATTCCCTACTTCATACTATTGAAGACATAGTAGAATTTGTGCATAATGATGGTTTTCTCTCAATGCTTGGTGTAAACTAATTGTTTTCACAGATCAAACTTTATGAATCCAACATGCAGTTATGTAACTATAAATTTTTGAAGTTATACTTTTGGATCTCCATTAGTTCCTGAAGTGTTCCAAAGGGCAAAAGAAACTATAGTGGAAGGGCTGGATGGAGTTGTCAGCATATACAGGCAACATTAAAGTCTTGGATACTATGATGCTGGAACATAATAGATGACTGATAACGCTGTGGGGCAGACAGAGATTTTAAGTTTCAATTAATAATGCCAAATTTCAGATATGTGTCACCAGTTTGAAATACATGCTACATATATTGACAGCAAATTGTCTTATAACAGAGTTATTCAAAGACAGGTTAGAGCTATTTAAAGAATGCCAAAAAAATACACACTGGCTTATCATCTCTCATGTGAGTCTTAGGCATGGCACAGTATCAGTTCAGATTCATAACGTACTTGTCAAAAATTACAATGCTACTAAGAAAGCATCTAGAACATGTTGTAGTCTAATGTTATCCAGCAGAACAAGAGAGTCTTGAATTGCTGAAAGATATAGTAACTAATTGTTCATTTTGGGTTGACTTGAGTACTTTTTATTAACATACTTTATTTAACATTCAATTTTAACATAATAGGAAAAAAACAACTTTATGATATTCAAATCTAGCCACGAGAAAAATATGCCATGCATGTATATGACTTACTATGATGTTCACAAGTATCACATGAACATTTATTATACTACATAAATTCAGTAGTACAAAATATTTAGAGTTCACTTTTGGCACTTTAAGTTTACTTATGATTACAAGAGCTAATTCACTTCTCATATTCACTATTGAGTTATATGACACAGCTATCTATAAATATTTATATTTCTTCTTGGATAATCCTCTATATAGCTATTTAATTATTGTGACTTGTGAAAAGTTTAAACAAAGTACCTAAAGCCATTTACATGAAGACTGTACTCTGAAATTAGAACAGTCCTACTTTCTTATTCAATGTAACTATTTATACATAATTTATTCCTTTGGCTTCTGGTTCACAAGTATAATCTCCTCCATTTACATCCATTATTTTACAAAATAGGTCAGAAATTGTTAGTGGGATTTTATGCTTCCACCTTCTTGTGATACATTTTTTAGCTACAAGTAGTAGAAGATTAATTAGGAAAGTCACTGCCTTGTCAAGTCTACCCTGCTAGATGAACAGATTAATTGCAGTGCAGTGTCTATTTTTAATTATTCTTGTCAAGGTGATCAACCAGATCTTTAATACTCTACAAAAACTGTTTAAACATTTACAGCTAACAAAGAGGTAGTGTCTGTCACCCCAAAATTAATTCACTACATCTCCCACAAAGACTCACAACATTAATTGGCTTCATCTATAACATATATGGTATACACATAAAAAAATTTTGAGTATTCTCAAAGGTGTATAGAAGCATTTCTCTAGGTATTGACAGCACCTCCCTCCAAAAAAGAACCCTATATCTGTATGAATTTGTTGTGCATGCATGACAAAAGATAACTGGCCCCATTCCTGAGGAAACAAAGGAAGCCCCAGGTCCCTTCCTTGGGTCTACTCAGTGACACTGACTATGAGGAATATGTTTCAATGATTTCCTTAGAGCTAGAATCCATTTCACTCACCTCTATTAAAATCTTGTGATAAGAAATGCACTGTAAGCACTAAAAGCAAGCCTTACCCAAGTAAAATATTAGAAGATAAATACAAGATCTTGCTTGTCACCATCATGAAGGTAGATGTAAAAATACAATTTAATATAGTAGAATCATGAATCCAACTAAAACAGGCACATGTTCCAAACATAAAAGCAGCAGAGCTCCAAGTAAAACAAATAAATATTCCAACATAAAAATGAGTATTCCAACATAAAGACAACAGGATAAGCGCTGTCGGCAAAATTAGCCTTCTTCAGAGCTTGTTACTTTCTAAAACAGCATAATATTTAAAGACACAATGACTAATTAGAATGCATACTATCTTAGAAGTCTCTGTTCCTTAAGTGCAGGCTTTAAAGGAACCATTCAATTGAGCCCTGATTGCTCATCAGCCTGTAGATTAGCACATTTCTGCATATTCCTTATGATTATACAAATCTACTCCTCTTGGGTTTTCTTCTATGAGTTGTAGTGCCATCAATAAAAACATATGCATAGGATAATTTGGAACATGTTGTACAAATGCTTTATTTTTACTCCCTAAATGTATGTTACTTAGATGTTGCTGCATTCTCTCCTTGAAAAGCCTATTGTTTTTTCCAGTATAAAAGCAGGCATACTGATCATAGCTGGCAATGTAAATGATATTGCAGCTAGTGCAATCAGCATAAAAATTGTTCTATATATTTTGGATGTTACCAGATGCTTAAAAAATTCTTTGAGTTGATAAATGCACACACCTTACATTTTCTACAGGGATAAATACCTGATCTCAAAGAGGTTTGTTTATGTCTCGTTAACAAAATGTCATGGCATAGCAAATGCCTTAAGTTCTTTCTGGTTTTGAAACAGAACCTTGGAAATTCTCCAACAATTTGCTTGATGTTATCATCTGCTGTCAAAATTTTCCAGTTGTCCCTGATCACTCAGCATACTTGTTTGACATCATTGCTGTATGTCAACAGGACCCTCATCCCTCTATTTGACATTTTTGATCCATGTATTTGTTCTTGTTCTTCTGTGCTATGACAGTTTGAATAGCAGGGTTGAACTTTAGTCATTCTGAAATCCTTACTCTCTCTAATTACCTTGAAAATTTCTTTAAAGTTAAATGACTGGCACAGACCTTTGAGGAACATGGTTATAATAGCAAAGAAATATGCAAGGTAATTAGATCAGTGTGCCTGCTTTTATACTGGAAAAACTCATAGATTTTTCAAGGAGAGAATACTGTGACATCTAAGTGACATACATTTAGAGAGTAAAAATAATGCACTGCCACAGCATATTTTAAATTATCCTATGCACAGGTTTTTATTTATGGCATTACAACTCATAGAAGGAAGCCCAAGAGGAGGAGATTTATGTAATTGTACTGAATATGCAGAAATGTGCTGGATAGCTAATTTACAGGCTGATAAGCAACCAGGACTCAATGGAATGGTTCCTTTAAAGCCTGCACTTAAGAAGCAGAGACTGCTAAGATAGTATGCATTCTAACTGGTTGTTGTTTCTTTAAATATTATAATATTTTAGGAAATAGGATCTGAAGAAGGCTAATTTTGCTGAAAGTGCTTGTCCTGTTGTCTTTATGCTGGCATACTCATTTTTATGTTGGAATATTTGTTTGTTTTACCTATAGCTCTGCTGCTTTTATCTTTGGAACATTTGTCTGTTTTACTTGGATTCATGATTCTGTTATAATAAATTGGATTTTTACATGTACCTTCACTGTGGTGACAAGACCTTGTATTTCACTTCTATTAAAATCTTGACTTACTTGGGTGTGTCCTTTTGAGGGCTCATGTGTGTCTTAAGCATGCTAACATGAGCAATCAACTTATTTTTTCTCACCTAGTCAGTATTAAGAAGGCCATACTCATTTTTTTCATAAATTAGCCCCATTGTTTTTTGCCATTGTCTGCCACTTGCTCCCAAAATTAAAGGGAGTTATTTTATTGATTCAGGATAAAAAGTCACTCCCCGGGATTTAATAAAATACATGTAGATTACTTGTAGAGCCTACATGGAATGCATCCATGTACATGGCCATGGTTCATGCATATTAATGATAGTGGACTGCTGAGTAAGAGCATAGGAACAGTGTTATTGAATCAGTGTAGAGATATGTGTAGAGGCTACCCGTGGGCATGGATGGCCTGAACTGCTCCCTGCTACTGTTGAAACACTGTGAATTGGGTCAAATGTGTAATATTTAATTTTAAATACTTTTTTGTTCTTTGCATGTTTGCTTGGAACTCAACAATGACAAGCTGTGCTCACATATAGACATGTGACACCTGCCAGACATCTAAAAATAGAAACCAGATATCATTAATTATCATAGTTACGTAGTTTTTGCAATTTTAAATATTTTTTTCTGTTTATTTTTTTTTTATTCCTGTTTCTGAGGCATGGTGCAGAGCACTGCAGAGCCAAGTGGCACTCATACATACATAGCCGACAATTGCTAGACATCTAAAAATAGAAACCGGATGTAATTAATTATTTATATCTGGGTTTATTTAAGCATGTTTACATGACATGCCACAGTGCTTAGCAATACTGACAAGTAGCCCAGTGGTATACTAGTTTTCATAATATCCAATTAGCTAAATGGGTAGAGATACAGCCTAAAGAGATACAGCTTAATGTTTAGTAGATCCTAGGTTTGAGTCCATAGCAATGATAAGATGTCTATAAATGAATGTATTATATATGTTTAATTTTAAAGACATGTTTGTGAAATATGGCACTGCTGTGCTGGGCTGAGCACTACTTAAACATGCTAAAGGCTACTTTTGTTTGCGTGGGGCTAAGCTGAGCTAAACCCCTGTTTTTGCGAGTTTTCACACTGCTTAGATGGTTTGCATGATGCTAAGCAACATGGTGCTTTTTTGAATGTTGCTCAATGATGTGTATGGCTGGGAAAACAGCCTATATTAAGCACAATAGACGGGAATTCTGCATCATTCCTTGGAGTCTTATCTACTGTGGATATGGCAGGCAGTGCTGGTGAAGGTGCAAGCTTTTGGGCACAGAGATGGGATGTTCAGGAGTCCAGGTCTTTGTTGGTCTCCTAGTTAAAAATCATTAACCCAGGCTGCTTCAGGGAAGTTTCCAGGACTCAGAGTGTAAGGCAGAGGCCTAGGACTAGTTGGCCAGGGAACTCACCAGTGTTACTGGTATTCCCCATGCAGGTGAGTAGTGCCTTCACCATTATTATGACCTGAAGAGGAGAAAGAGGGGAACGTTGGACACCTGGGTCCAAGACACTAGAGCTGGGAATGCCCCACAAATATGTAAGTAATTTTTCCTCTGTTTTACCAATATGCAAGCTGAATGTCTGCAAAACTGGCTTGCATACTGGTGTACTTCTCTCCCAATAGCTGAAGCTGAGAGGGCTCACAATGTTGAGTCCCATGGCAAGCATGGGGCCAGGTTGCGCTGTGAGTGTGGTATGTATGGATTTATTATGCTTACCATAGTGCAATAAGGAAGAAAGACTAAAGCATTTACTGCAATAAAGTACACACCATAAAAACTGTAGTGGAATAAATGGGCAAGTAGAACTGTAGTGCAATAAATGGGCAAGTAGAGCTGTAGTGCAGTAAATTGACAATAACAACTGTATTGCAATAAACAATAAACAATACCAGTAACAGTAAGCAAAATGGTGTACAGCAAGATTGTGTTGTCATAACCATTGCAGTAGTAGTTGCAAAATGTGATGTAACATTGTTATGTGTTATTATGATTCACTATTAACATACTTTGTTAAACTATTTTGTTGCCCTTATGGTTAACTTCTTACTGGCATGCTGTTACCATACTGACTGTTATGTTGGACAATAACAACTGTATTGCAATAAACAAGTTAATTTTTTTGCAGATTTCCCCTGCAGTCACAGCTATTGTGTTCTATTCCCATGCCTGCCAACTAAGGTATGATGGATGTCTAGATTATGCACTATACACAAACATGCCTCTCAAGTGTCACGATTTTATGTTATGTAATTAAAACTGACTAATCCATCTGTCACAGGATTATCAGAAAAATGATTACCTAGAATACAATGTATTACCAAATCTGGTTACAGAACACATTGGTAGTTATAGAAATTCACATTATGTGAAAGTGTTCTATGTAATAGTGTACCTGTAATTGTTATTGCTTGGCCCATACTGACCCATACTAACAGCTTGAGAGGTATGTACATGCTACGTCAGCTATAGTAGAATTGTAGTCACTGTACCCAGAACTGACACTACACCCCTGTAGAGTATTGAGTAGCAGTGTTTAAAGGAATATAGTCTGCATTGTCAGTAATGGATTGTTTCTCTCTCTCTTTCTCCCCTCACCTTATTTTCATTTATTTATTATTGTTATTTATTATTATGATTTAATATTAACATATGTTGTTTAACTGTATTTTTGCAAAATGTGATGTAATATTGTTATGTGTTATTATGATTCACTATTAACATACTTTGTTAAACTATTTTGTTGCCATTATGGTTTACTTCTTACTGGTATGCTGTTACCATACTGACTGTTATGTTATTTACTGTTGTGTTACACAAACTATACATTAATATGTATTTGTATTAATTAAAATGATGTTCTGATCTGTTAATACTAACAATGGTTTGGTTATTACTAATCTTAACTTATTGCTATACCTCATTAACCATAGCATGTCAAAGTAGGCTGGTTCCGGCTGATCCCCCCACCTTGCTTCAACCGGCTGTGGCACTAGGTCCCAGCATGTCTGGGACCCAGACCAGTGGTGTCTCCTTTGCTGTCCCTGTACTACCTGTCACGTTGGGTAGTACTGACCCATGGGATGAGGCCTGCCCCCCCCGGGAGTGGTGGTGGAGGGGGTGCTGTCACCTGGGATGAGGTGCTGGTCTTGGTGTGCAGGATAGTGTCTTCCATGGGTTTGACCTCTGCCTGCACCAGATTGAGGGCATGCTGGCCAACTTGGTGGGCAGCCTCACCCCAGTGTCCAGCCTTCAGAATTGCCACTCTCAGGGCAGTGAAGGAGCAGTGCTGACAGTTCCCATGGGTGGGGATGTGAGTAATGCTGCTGCCATCTGGAGGCACATAGGACTTTGATTCCACAACACCCTCCCTATCCAAGGTGCTTACCCCTCATGTATCACACACCACCATTGCCTGCTGTCTTGTCTGTCTGTAAATGCATCATCACCTACCCAACTTACCTCCCCAACATGTACCTTTGTCCCCTCCCCAACATTTAACTCTCACCTTAAAAAAAAAAATGGGCACCTGTCCCCTCAAGAAAATTGTCTCATACATAGCTCTCCATTTTGCACACGTGTCCACTGGACACGTAATTTGGTCTGAGTGGCTTGACAACACGGTTATTACCAAAAACAGCAGTGAAAGGGTTATAAATCCAGTTTCTCTGAATCAACAAAATGCAAAGGTACAAAGATAGCTGGAAAGCACAATGAAGACGCTGGTCAAATGGTCAGAAAGACAATTTTATTTGCAAGTAAAACTTTCACCACAAGGATTCTTCAGGCAAATACACTTTGAAAGTAAAACAGTACAGAGCTTAAATAATGTGTTAAAATCACATGACATCAATCAAACTCTATCACTTAAAAGTTTAAGCAGAGATATCAAGCTAAAAGTCCCATTTATCCCAGGTGGTAAATGAGCTCTCATTCTAAGAATCCATTTCATTTCTTCATTTTCCATCAATAAGTTAATATCTCCCCCATGTAAGGGCAAATAAACTACTTTCAAAATCATAAATTGAAATGTATGGTTTTCCCCTTTTTCTGATATATGTTTATATAGAGCATTATTAATAATTTTGCGTCTTATGTCACTCATATAGTCTGCTATCCTATCCTTGACTCTATGATTAGTCATATCGCATGACTCACACTTAGCCATGTAAATAAGATTATTTATTTTTTTTAAATTACAAGTACCAAGCATGAAACATTTAGATGTAATTGGCATGTACCTTGGACTCTAGTGCAATAGTGGACCACTAGAAAGCCAAAGACAGAATAATGGATGTAACTGAGGCCTGTGATAGCAGGTAAATGTGCCCTTCAGCAGCAACATGTAGAAAGACACCTGCTAAGCAATTAATGGCAAAATACATGTTCATCTGGGACCTTGGTGCACACAGACATCCATATAAAGCCAATATAAGCCAGATACTGCTGGATGTAGAAAATATATGTCACAGCCTGTATGTGTGCACATATATCTTGCAAATATACCTGCTACAGCAGTTGTTTAGTATCTCAGTCTGTTAATTGCCTTGCAAATGGTACATTTTGCTGCACACAGTCCTGGGTTCCAACCCAGTGTTGTGTAGAAGTGAATTTACAGTATTGTGAAGGCAGCAAATAATGACTGAGTCATGCACTCTTTAGCCACACAATACATTTCAAATGACATGTCTGCTTTTCACAGATGGAGGTCACAGGCCTGCAGGTAGTAACACACTCCACATATCCCTATAGCAAAACATATATGTGCATAAAGTGTCACATCATGCATTAATATGCATTCACACAGAATGTCACTGCAGATACTGCAAATGATGGCCACTAATATCAGAGTGCACCACATAATCCTTCCAAAGTCACTGTGCAGATTATCACAGCTGCACAGCTAACATACACATTGTAACAAAGCCTGCCCTCATACATACTGCAAATTACTACCAGAGTGTAACACATGGACTGGAAGTTGCCCATATGGTTGACATATTCTTATATTTATACCCCATCCTACGCCAGGACACACCAAACATGTTATCTAGTACTCTAAGTCTACCATTGTCTAACATACTTTCCTTAAACACTTGCTTTATTTGGAGAGGAAAGGGTAACCTCACTGTGGCTCTGCTCTACAACAAGGCTGTCACAGAGGCCACAGATACTCCTACAGGTTGTTGGCCTCCAAAGTGTTTAAACTCTCTGCCTGTATCTATTATCAGCAGCAGCAGCTGCAGCCTCTAGCACGCATATCTATATGGTAAGGTTTCTGCTACAGACCTACTTTCTGCGATGATGTAGTCTAAATGTCCAGCACAACATGTCAGAAAGGGGCCCTAACCTACATGAAGACCTTATATATTTTACAGTAGTTGCATGTCATTGGCTGATGATAGTGCAAGTTAGCTGTGTTAGCTGCAAATAGCATTTCAGACCCACATATTGGTTTAGAGGCAATCATCTCCTGATGAGAATCATGTTTAAAAGGCAAGCAGCTGGCTATGGGAACCAGTCTGTATGACACTTTCCTCACACAAAGCACACCTTTGTGAAATTTTACTATCACCACATATCAACAGAGGAGTACTGCACTCCATCAGGTATGTAATAGATTTTGTGTACAACAAGATACAGATGGATCAATAAATGTACAGGGAATAGGGAATACAGCGTTAAGCCTGTTGTAGACCTGTGATAATGACATGTCATTGATCTCCTGCTGTCTTACACCTACACAGGATGTACTATACATCAAGGGTGCATTGTCTGCTATCATTATGGCACACTGGTCTCATCAGACTGTCCCTTTATAGTGGTTATGATATTGTATGACACTATTCCTATGAAGTATTATCCGGGGGTTGCCCATAGGGGACACACCACAGTAAACCTGAGTGTTGGGTGTATGATCATACAGCAGTATTTGTCATGGCACTCATGGGAATTCCTGAATATTGCTACTATCTCAGTTGTATGCACACACGTAGCATGTTTGAACATTGTGGAGTATGATATGTGTGAACAAGCAGAGGATAGTGCCAGACATATTGTCCTGTATCTCTACACAGTGTACTTCCACGTATGTAATCCTGTAATGTAGTCCCCTTTTTTTGTCCATCAGGAATCATATATTGTGGATGCCATGCACCCTTCTCTGATGCAGAAAATTAAATTATACTTGAAGGACTAAGGCAACATCATCACATCCTACTGTCCAGGGGGAGGCAAAACAGGGAACAGCAGGCTGCATTGTGAGCAGACCTTGTCCATGATGTGAATGGCACAGGCCATCAGGGCAGGACATATGAGCAGGTTTGACACCATGCAATGGACATTATCAATGCTGCACGATGAAGGGCAGCAGATGTAGCCAGGGATCATGCCATCACCACTGGAGGGCCTGCAGCAGAACAACCACTCACGGCCACTGAGGAATTCCTGGTGAACCTAGGCACACACAACAGCTCCCAGGCATCCATCACACCATACATCATGGAGGTGGGTGCCACAGTTTCCACAGCAGAGGAACATGCAGGTAGGCTTACTGTGATCAGCACTGTAATACTGTAGCAGTCAGTGTGTCAGGCTGTACATACTTTTATGTGGGTGTTAGGTCTTAGATCTGCTGGGGGCAGGGAGATTTACCTCAGTTGTACTCTCATACTCAGAATGTGACCAGTACAACAAGTAACACAATAGGTACTGTAAATGTGAGCTATATGGCTATATTATCTTGTTGTGCTGCAACAAGCATTGGTACTGACATTACCTCACCCTCAACTTTTCACAGGTCCATCAGGTAATGGCCAAGGCTGAGGTCCTGCTCCTGGTAAGCATGACACTATTTTGTTAAGGAACATGTATATTCTATTAAAGTTAAGGGCCAGAATAATGCCCTATTTAAACATAATGTCATGTGTAAATAGGGTAGAATGCTTTTATTTTCCATTCTGGAACAGCATAAGGATCTTGGATGGGGTAATCACAGAAGTATAGTTGAACAAATAGAAACACTTTGACACTGACAGTTAAGAAAAGATAAGCCTCCTGGTATAAATGAGACATTTACTCTAAAATGTTTTTTAAAACACAAAAGGTTGAAAGAACATTAAATTAGACAGTGAAACGTATATTTCAATATATTTGTTAAGATATGTACTGGGTTTTTATGTGTCAATTTATCAAGTATAGTGTCATATTGCTTAATTAAAAGGTAAATTGTACTGGCCATGTTTTACTTAATTTACTTGAAATGATTGTTATAAAGGTTTTGAGTTGAATGTGTATTTTGTTCTGAGGAAGTCTATTTTGGATGTACGCATAGAGAAAAAATTTGACTGCTAATCCAGTTATTGATCTTTGTTATTATGAGTATTGGCAGATTTTTCATACACAATAGTACAAGTATTCATGTACTGCCTTTTTCTTTCTTATCACAGGTGACCAAGGGCAGGGTTGGTCTCTGTCACCTACATAACCTGATGTCAGTGTCTCTTTGAACTCTGATGATGATGGTGGCCACAGTCAGGCACAGGTAGAGGTTTCAGGGGCTGAATATGTCCCAGAGGTTGACATCACTCCTCTGCCCTCATTGTCAGCACACATAGTCAGTATGTCTATACATACCCAGTCCCCAGAGGCCAAAGATATTGGACAGTCAGAGGGTGGGGACATTGAACAGGAAAGTGTGGCAACTATGGCTCCAGTGAGTGTAGACACTGGCCATAGCCAGACAGCTGGCAAGCTCTCATACAGGCGGATTGACAGGGGCGCTTCTAGGAGACCTGCTGCCTATCCACCACCTGTTGCAGGTGTCACATCACAGGTTACTTGATGCATATTTTGGGTTGCCATGGTGGCACAGGCATGTTCTGAATGGAACACCAGACATATGCTTAGGGTTATGGATGCAGGACAGTCTGACATCCATGACTGCCTCCACCACAGTGGGGGCATTCTGGATCGGTTGACTGATGCACTGGACAGAAGGTGGGCTGAGACAGTGTCTGTCTTCGACCACACATTGTCTTTGCTGGAATGTATGGCTGGAGTTGAGTGTTGGACGTCGGATGTAGGTCAACAACCCCATCAGTTGAGAGTCCATGTGGCTATGCACAATCATGATCCCATAGTGGCAGCACATCCAGTAGTACAGAGGGGAGTGTGCTGTCCACACCATGATGTGGCGGGACACAGGCTCATGGTCCTGGGCATTCCTGTGGGGGGCACAGTCCCAGCAGACAGCAGTCAACATCAGGTACTAGCAGCATTTCTGACAATGGGCATGGAGGTTCCAGTACAAATCCTGGCAGACCCAGTTCTCGTGTTCTGGGCCAGAGACAGTGAACTGTTAACTCTACTATGTACGATCCAAAGCTGTTCAACATACACACATGTAGGGCTAGCACAGAGCTTGACTGTGTACATGCACACACCTACATACCACTTTCAAATGCAGGTCACCTACAGACACACACAACAGCTTTCCGTGATCGATCTTACCTGCATCCCTTCCTGACTCACACACATGCTGTCAACCATTTGGGTCAGGCTAGGCCTCCTGCACCCCCACACAACACCCTGTGCAAGTGATGATACCTGTGCCACATCCCTGACATCCTTGTCATCAATGCAGGAAAATAAAGCTGTGTCTGATGCACATGGTGATGATATTAGTTAACATGTACTTGTGTAATTCAGTGTTTGTTTTGCCATGCCACTTATAGTGGTTAACAACAGATACTGCATGCTGGCATTTGTCATGAGTACACTACATAATTTTGTGTACATTATGATGTATGATGTTGTAATGGCTATACTTACATGATGACAGGTGTGTCATGGACCTGTTTATGTTTATGTTTCAGGGGATCTGTTGGGATGATCTATTTATACACAGCGGCAATGAAGTAGCACAGGATGTCATATCAACACAGCAGAAATATGTCTTCAGCAAGGTACAGCACTATAAGTGCATGACTCCATAGGTTCATACGTGTATGACAGACTAACAAGGACAATGGTGGCATTCAGTGTACTCATGCATCCCTAATCTGTGAAAAGGTCTGCTACCCTTGATAGGTGTCACCAGGGCTTTGGGAACTCTCACATCTATAAGCTGTGGTGATAGTGATGGCCCATCTACAAATATCCTGTGTCCAGTACAGGCAGTTACCTGACACCAGTTATGATTGTCATGCTCTGCATCCCAGTGTGTAACATGCACATGATGTGTGTCACAGCAGATGTGTGCTGCACATGTATGGGGGCCTGTTTCATGTAGGGAGTACTCTCTGTGTTACATACATGTCTCTCTAGCATGTACTATGTATACCACAGTGATGCTGTAGATGTGTAGAACAAGTGAGACATGTGTTAGTCCTGTCATGTATATGCAGGAGGTACACAGTGGGATCTGACACTTCCCTGTATGGAGCCAGACACATCCCCTCCAATGCATTTAGGGGACAAAATACACATGTACAGTCATGATACGGAACCTATAGTACATGTTATCTATGCTGTGTATTGGTGTACCATGGAATCTGTGTGGCTGCTACAGTTGTACAATATGCCTGTGTAGTGACATAACAAGGGTGCCATTGCACACAATGATAGCCGTGATGACTGCCACATTCAGTATAGCAGTGACAGTCTGGGATTTACATCCCAAACCTGTTGGTGTAGGGTGTACAACAGTGAATGCATCCCCATATCTTACGACCCAGTGAGAGTCAAAGGCTACATTATCTTATGTGTCCATAACTCCATGTGGAATGGTTCAACTGTGTGTGGTATGCAGACACTACAATATTTTACAGCTGTGGATAATGTCCCATGTGATAGTATTGCACAGTCGTTGGCAGTTAGTCTTTGTCAGTGGATCAAAGTACAACTGACTGTGTCTTAGGTCATCCTGGATACCTTTTGGTTCTGTATGGGAGTCTGCATATTGGGAGCTGTCACAATCACCTGCCAATGTACTCAGTCAGAGGTTACGGGCACTGACTGTGAATGCAGAGGGGAAATAGGTATATGGGGTACGCCAATAATGGAGGATAGTGAACCCCACTGGTGACTGGAGTCATCACAGTGCTGATCTCCCACTGCTATCTTCCCAGAGTATTATTGTCAGATACTTGCCTATCCACCAGCTAACATAACACTCTGTATATGATGTACACAGTTTCCAGCAAGGCCTGCTGGCCCAATATTTTCATACACCTTGTCAGGCCATGGTTAGTGGAGTAAGACATATGTCCAACATCCATTGCATAGTGTAACACTCAATGGGCTCTGCCAGTTAACAGCCGGTAGACATGATCTGGTCATGAGCAAACATAACAGTGTTTGGTCCAGTGTCACTAGGTGTACGACGGTGTCAGTGCTCGTATCCATGCTAACTGCTATCATGGCATTTCAGGTGACATGACCCAGAGATCTGGGGACACTGCTTAGCACTACCTGCTGGTTGTCCCCCATGCAAGTAAGTGTTGCAGTTACTTCTAACATGTTGCAAAAGAGAGTCATGCAAGGTGTCTGTACAGAGCACAGACAAACATGTTAGGGAAGTGCAGTATGTACACACTGCAGTATCATGCTGCAGCTCACTTGCCCAAAGGATGGTCCGGGTCCTTACCTACGATGCCATACAGCAGTACCATGACATCCCCCCACAGGGAACCAATGTAGTGCATCATGTGTTTACCAATGTAGGTGATCAGTACAGCCTTCCAATGTGAGGTCCTCCCTGGTGGGATCTGGCCACAGATCAGTCTCCTTAGAAATACCCCCAGATGATACATATATGTCAAGACAGCCATTTCTTACCTTCTGTGGGATGGTTTGCATAACATGAGTGTCCCTCCCTTCAGATGGAACAGGAAAGTATGCAGAACTCTACACCCATGCATTATGTCAGCAGCATTACAATGGCATGAACTCGGCTGCATGGGGACACAGGCTTATCATGGCTCAGTATACCTGACTGATGGACAACTGCCATTAGCAGTCTGTATAGTAACAGGTGGACAGTGCTGTGTAACAGTTGGGATGAGGGTACCCCCCTTACATGGAGGCACTACCTCCTCAGCTAAAAGAAGCACATATTGTTGTTGTCCTGTTGTATAAACATGGTAAGTGACAGAAGTAGCCACCCACACAAAGCAGAACCACAATGCACAGTGCAGTTACATGTGTGACCTCAAAGGACAGGCCCAGATTGTCGGTGACCTCGTACGTCATGATGCCACATGTGCTAGACAGGGGTCCAGGGAAGTAAATAGTGTGAGAAGAAATAGCCAGGGAATTGTTATGGCTAGGCTTGTATAGGCCCTAGGGCTGGTAGCCTAATACCAACTTATGAACCTATGAACCTATGAATCTATGATGGGTCTGGACTCATACCTGACCTGTATACCTACACTGTGTGTGTCAACTACACTCCCTTGTCCCCACGACATGTGACAGATGACATTCCTACAACCTGCCTGTTGACATATATAACTTCCATATTTACAGAGCAGTTCATAACTGGCCTCTCATTGGAGGATACACAGCATTTCTCACAAATTCTAGCATTCCACGCTGCATCTCACATGTGATCTGACTAGTATTACTAACACCATCCTTGCAATCATACCGGCACTACTGGCTGCACACCGTGCTGAGTGGACACTAGCAACTGTTATACCCTTGCACAGAGGTGGTGTATCCACTGACTGGCATAACTATACACCTCTTTGTCTGAGTATCCATATCTGTATGGCTGTAGAGGCAATCATCACAGAGCTTATCAGCACACACATATGTGTTCTACACACAATTGACTGCACACAGTTTGGATGTGTGATGGGGTAGCATGACTGTTACACTTAGTGTACATTTCCGAGGCAGTGACCATGGATCTGTTTGAGTTTACATCCGGGCATACAACCCCCTGGACTCGATGAAGCCATCTGACTATATCCCCCACTCAGGCAACATTTACAAAGCACCCACTTAGGCATCCATGATACTATTATTGTAGGGGGTCACTAAGTAGGCCATTGCTGACACACATATGCAATATCCAATAGTTGATCTGTCAGCAGCAGTGCTCAACAGGGCACAGTCCTGGGTCCTCTACTACTTGGAATCCATTCAACTACAATACACGTGACTACTGACTGACTGTGGCTAACAATGTTGGCTGATGCCTGCAAATTGTGAGCACTCATACAGTCTCTGTGGTATGTCACTATCCTGCAAGAGGGTATTGCAAACACATGCCTGTTGACATTTTAATGGCCATAAACTCCATGCAAATATAAATGTAGTATCAGTTCCATTAGTTAGACCTATGTACCTGGTAAGCAGCACATCAGTTTCAACATGTGATGTACATAATCAGTGGTGAACGAACTGGGCACACAGAGCTGGCCACGCAGGTTTACACCTAATGTGCCTCAGATCAGGTCTATATCACCACAACAAATGGTGATAAGTTCGAATGCCCTTTGTTCGAACCGAAAAGTCCAAAAACCCTAAACCGCAAAGTTACTGAACATCAATTTTTTTCCCAGGGAAAAAAATCGGTGGGTCTTCTTTGGGGCTTTGCTATTTCCTCCACTGTAGTGCAATCTCAGAATTGGTATATTTAAGTAGGGGGATGTGGGGGGCACAGCCCAGCACTTTAGTTTGTTTTAAAGTTGTAATTTTTTTTTTCATGGCAAAGTGATTTTTTCCCCTTGGAAAAAAAATTGCTGTTCCATGAGTTCACTGTTTAGGGTTTTTGGACTTTTAGGTTTGAACAAAGAGCATTCGAACTTATCACCATTCAATGTGGTGATACAGACCCCCTCAGATCACCCTGTCTCTACAGTGGTATGGCAGGAATCATATGGCATAGCTGAGGCTACAGTCACCTGTAAGTGACTTGCTCATAACCTTCAAGTACTCTTCCCTCAGCATGCCAATATCTGAGTACAATGGCCATTTGGTGATGTAACTTTCCAAGCAGTACTGGCAATTGCACACACCAGTATGGTCTCTCACAAAGTCACTTCACATCTCCAGTATTTGTTTAATGGAGATCATCTGCAATAAGTGTCATTGTCACCTGTGGCATATAGACTATGCAGAAGTGATCTGTGCCTTGCATACAGGGTAATGTGTGACCCTGCTTTATTGCATATGCTCCCTATATGTAGGGGGCATAGTAGATGGATAACCCACTGTAAGGACATTAACCTAGTATGTGACATTGGTACTACATGCTTGTGGGAGAGATTTGTCTAGCAGACTGAAACACACCCTTGAAACAGAACCCTGCCTAATGGCACATAGAGCACCTCAGTGCACCTCACCACATGTCATATGTATGAATGGCTGGGTGACCATTATCTCAACACAGGGTGTCTGCCTGTGTCCCTTGTGGACTGGGGCAATATATGCTGATCCTGTAATTAGTGTTATAAAGATGTCTATGATTGTAAGAGTTGTATGGCCATTATTACGGTGAAATTCAAATGTCTAATGGTTCCATAACAACCATGGCTACATTGAGGCTAGGACTATTTCAATGACTGCTTTCCGGACATGTCAAGGCAAACAGGTTGCATGTTGGCTGCATGTAGATGAGAACACTTACCTATGTAATGGTACACACTACAGATCGCAGTATATGATGCATGCTACACACCTCATGTCTGCTAATACCATCAGTTCAGGACATACTACGCTTGATGACATCAGCAGGCCTTGTTGTGATCAGTCAGTTTCAGGGCCACATCACATGCTGAAAATGCCATACCTATTTCTATGTTACCAAGATGGCCATATTTATGCCATCGGGACACGCATGCACACCATGTAACCGGCAGTGAGTTTAGAGCCCCTACTTATTTAGTCTTACACACTTAAACCACAAGGAAAAGAACCAAGAATAATAAGGGAAGTAGAAGTAAGCAGCCAAACTCCACAGGTATGAAAAGCAAAATTTATTGAGTGCTTTCATCTCCAAATACAAGACTTCTTCAGAAAAAGTTAACAGAGCACAAACTTCCCTATATATACACACACAACCTCCTGCACAATAATTAATTGAACACGAATCATGTACCCACCCTTAATTAATACAAGTCACATAAAACAAAACTCCTGACTGAATCTCATGAAAACACTTCATAAAAACTAAAATGTATTCATACTAATAGCATTTAGACCTGAAGAATAATAATTTAGCCCATTGTATTCATGAAATAGAGCCCTGTATTCTAGTCTGGAATTTTGTGTGTTTTAGATTATACCTCTCAACTGTCCAGAGTTTCACAGAATGTCCCTAATTTTGGCTCATGGTCTGTTCCTGATAAAATTTGTGGTTTTCTGGAAAATCACTTGGATGAACTTAGGACTGAAGTCACTAAATAGTGACATACATTTGAGTGTCTGACATCAAATTCTGTTGAAACACACCCTCTGTTATTTTTGCAACTGTTTAAGTTTATGAGAGCAGTATTTAACATGTGCCCCAATTTGTGGGCTTTTGTTCCCCCATTTTGTCGGGCTTTGAACAAATTTCTTGCACTAAAAGGTTGAGAGGTATGTTGCAGACATTGACATCTGTCTCTGTTTCTGCAGTACTGCAAGTCACGCTAACTGTCCATGGCATTCCCCAGCTGTCTGCTGTACTTAATATGTGACGTGAGATTCATAATGTTACAACACACACAGACTAACAGTCTGGGAAAACACCAACATAATAATACCTCACATGCAACAGATGTGCCTACTTCCAGATTAGATGCATCAGCACCATCACCCATGCTAACTTCCGTAGTCCACTGAGGAACACAGGCTGACAGACAGAGTGTGATCGAGTTCTATCTTACAGCCCTGAGATTGTCTGGTCTGCTGATATACCATTGCTGACTTACTGTTCATAGGTTCATAGGTTCATAGGTAGGTACTAGGCTATTGGCCCAAGGGCTTACGCAAGCCTAGCCAACAAGGTTCCCTGGCTTACGCCACCCAAGAAAGTTATTTTCCTGTGCCACTGATGAGCAGAGACACAGAAGTGATCCCCGGGGTGTATTTCCTATTTCCCATCCACTCATCAAGATTTTTCTTGAAGAGTGCTAATGAAGAACTTTGCTTGACATAGATGGGTAGCCTGTTCCAGAGTATGGGAAGTCTCTGAGATAGGAATCTATCCCTCCAGCATGTCCTGTTTATTGTGGTGACAAGGTTTAGGTCCTAGAGCATGTAGCTTGGAGGGAATGGGATTTCTTTAGGTGTAGCATGTCCAACAGCTCTAGGTTTGACATAGCTTTATATGTTAGGGAGAGATCACCTCTGAGTAGGCGATATGCTACGGAGTAAAGCTGGAGTTTTTTGAGGAGGTCAGTGTAGGGCATTTGTTTGAGTCCAGTAATCCTCTTTGTGAGGTACTTCTGTGGCCTTTCCAGCTGCTGCAGATGTCTTGTGAGGTACATTCCAAAAGGTGCGTTGTACTCTATAATGGGTCTAATGAGTGATGAGTAGAGGGTAACGATGACCTCTTTTTTCCTGGATGAGAACCCTTTTATGATGAGGTGTGCCACGTAGAAGGACTTCCTGACTACAGTGGCGATGTGACTATCAAAGGAGAGACTACTGTCCACCTGGGTCCCAAGGTCTCTTATCACGCATTCAGTGTTATGTAGATTGCTGCCTATGTGGTAGTTCATGGGTACAGAGATTTTACCAAAGGGGATGACACTGCACTTTTTGGCATTGAGCATGAGGCCATGGCTCTGACACCAGGCATCTGTCTCAGAGAGGCCCTTCTGTAGGATGTTCACATCATTTGGGGACTTGACTATGGCTCCTAGTTTGCAGTCATCTGTGAACTTCGTTAGCCAGAGGCCTTCTGTGTTAGCCTGTACTTCAGAGAAGTAGATACCAAACAGGACTGGTCCCAGGACGGAACCCTGTGGTACTCCACTTGTCACTGGTTTGAGGTCAGATTTGGAGTCTGCAACTTTTACAGTGTGGGTTCTGTCAGTGAGCCAGTTGGCAACCCATCTTGTGATGTAGGGATTTATGCCTAGTTTATTGAGTTTAGCTATAATTCCAGAATGGGGGATGGTGTTGAAAGCCTTGGCGAGGTCAAGATAGGCCGTGTGAACCACTTTACCCTCATCTACGGCTTTAGTGAATGCCTCAAAGAAGTCGATCAGGTTCAGGAGGCATGATCTGCCTTTCACAAACCCGAACTGGATGGGATCCAGAGTTTGGAGGTTACCAATGTCTTTGTTTATGAGTTCCATGATGATACATTCCATGGCTTTGCAGACCAGGCTCATCAGGCTAATAGGTCTATAGTTCCCGGGATCAGTGGTGGCTCCCCCTTTGTGGAGTGGGATAACTGTTGCTGTGCGCCATTCAGTGGGCACAAAGCCTGATGCGAGGCTATTATTGAACATGGTGCTTAAGTGGGGAGCTAGTTCATTCTGAAGTTCGTGTAAAACTCAGCCTGGGATGTTGTCTGGTCCCATGGATGCTGTGTTTTTGGCTTTAGAGAGTGCAGCTTTCACCTGCGTAGTTGTGATTACAGGGACTCTGCATTCTTCCTGTATAGATTTGGGCCCTTTAGGGGGTGGTGGTGGGGGGGGGGGGTAAAGTTAGCACTGAACCTATCTGCCAGGATGTTGGCAATATCAGTTGGTTCTGTAATTTTCATGCCTTTGTGCTGTAACTCAGAGCAGATCTGGGTATTGCCATTGAGATTCTTGACATAGCTATAGAATGCTTTGTGGTTGTCTTTGGAATTAGTGGCAATTTTATTTTCATAGCTAGCTTTGGAGGATCTTATACGGGATCTCAGCTTCTTACTGAGGCTGACCAGGGAGCTCCTCCACTCATGGGATTTTACTCTCTTTTGCAGCAGTTTCTTCCTTCTGTTGTACAGTTTGTTTATGGTAGGGGACCACCAGATTGGCTTCCTTTTTTTGGAGGATAGCGTCTTGGTTCTGTTTGGGATAGCACGATCCATGCACTCATGTAGGTGCTTATAGAGCGCATTTGTGTAGGATTCAGCAGTTGTAACTGTAGTGTCCATCTGCATGGGTGTCATGAAGTTCACTACTTCTGTCTTAAGAAGCATAAAGTTGGCTTTGGAGAAATTTCTTACTGTGGTTTCCTTAATGGGGGGTGGGGGTGGGATGTGGATATCAAGGGTGATTAGCTTATGGTTGGATCGGACCAACGAGGAGTTGACTTCAGGTGTGGAACACCGGTCACTCATGTTGGTAATGACTAGGTCTAGGATATTGTTGCCCCTGGTGGGGGTGTGGATAAGTTGATCTAGGGCATTGGAGTTTATGAATTCCAGAAAGCGTTGCGCTAAGGAGTTAGTACATGAGTAGTTTTCCCAGTTAATGGTGGGGTAGTTAAAGTCGCCCATTATTAGGGTGTTTGGTTGAACCCTAATATTTTCCAGTACATCAAGAAAAGAGGAGTGGGAATCCTGGGGCATGGTGGGGGATCTGTAGCAAGCTACAATTTGGATTGCAGTTTTGCCAAGAATTAGTTGCACTTGGATAACCTCGGATGCATTATGCTGAGCAACTAGCCTGGAGGTGTGGATATCCTTAATGAATATGGACACCCCCCAACTTTGGTGTTTCGGTCCAGGTTAGATGGCCGAAAAGTGTGGTATGAGTTATAGCCTGGTAGTTCAGGGGTGCTCTATGGAGCCTTGAACCAGGTCTCAGTCACTGCACAGATATCGATGTTCTCCATTTTAAGGAGTGCCTCGAGTGAGTGCATTTTGAAATTTAGACTTCTAGCATTGAGTAGCATTGCCCTCAGTTTCTGCTTGCCTGTTCCTGTTATGGTGGTGAATTTGTTACTTGAACCCTGCCTAAAAAAGGCACTAAAGGGGCAGTAAGAGCCTTAGCCAGTATCCAGAATCCTAGGGGTGACAGGTGCAGGCCATCTGTGGCAAAGCATCGTGGTCTGTCGACCATGTCATCCCAAGCAGACAGATACTGGATCCCCTTTGAATGACACCAGAAGCTTAGCCAATTGTTGAAATCAATCATTTTGTCCTTGTAGTGCGGTATCATTCTGGGCGATGGCAGAATGCTACTCAGAGCTAGGGTCATACCTGCCTGGGCTACAAGATCGCAGAGCTCTTCCATGTCTCTTTTCATGTAATCCAGGGAGGTACATCTCAGGTCATTCACACCAACATGAACAATGACAGAGTCATATTTGTACTTGTTGTGGAGTGACCTGAGTGTGTGGGTTATGTGGTGGATCCTGGCACCCGACAGGCAGCTGACAGCTGACAGTAACCTTCTCCTTGTTTAGCCTGGTGAGTGGGACATCAGTGTGCCTGACTATAGAGTCACCTATGACTAGTGTGTTGGGTATTTTTTTGCCTTATTGGCTGTGTTTGAGTGGCACACTGAATCTGTGGGCTATGTGTCATTTGGGTTGTGTTGGGGGATGGAGGTTGCTTTTGTTTCTGCTTTGGAGGTCTCTGTTGCTTAGGCAGATTATTATTGAGAGCCTCCGTGAATGTTTTTTAGTTTCTGTGTGTGGATTTTGGTGGTGTAGACGTAGTGAGACTATGTGATGTGGTGCAAATGTTTACCTTCTCCTCATGACTGTCAGGTTCAGTCTTGGTTGGTGAGAGCTTTACCTCCAGTTTGGCTAGATAAATGCATCTCTCACAGGTTGTACTGTTGGGTGGTAGGAGGAGAGGGTTGTCTGTGTACATGAGGCAATTTCTACATTGCCACAAGATGCCCAGATTCATCAGATAGACAGGGGAGAACATTGGGAGCTGACCCTTGGACATGCCTGAATAAAAAACTATTTTCCTCTAGATAAGTTAGGAAAGTGAGTACAAGAGCTGTTTTTCTCAATGCCAGTGAGAAAAGTAAGTACAAAAACTGTTTTCCTTTAGATAATGAGGAAGATTGAGTGCTATAGTAAGTAGCTTATTTAGTGCTTACAAGTTCTGAACAAGTGCTGAGTATGAATAAGCAAATTTAAGTGCTAAAACTAAGAATCTGTATCTGCACTAGACGAGTTGCAGGACAGAAACAAGTGCAAATGCAGGCTTTCTAATCAGAAAGTTGAGATTGATGGAAGATTGCCCAAACGGCCAATAATTACAAATTCAGGGCCAGAACCACTCCTTATGTGGTAGACAGGTTACCTAATGCTTACCACTCCCACTGATAAGCTAGAAGGCTTCCCTCCAACACAGAAAGGCTTGGGAGGCTCAGAAGCTTACAAACAGTCCTGGATGCAGCAAATCTGTATCTGGAACACTAGTTACAGGATAGGTAGGAAACAGGCTTACAGTATTTATTTATTTATTTATTTATTTATTTTACAGAAAAGTAGCAAAAACAGTTAAATCAGTTATTTGGAAACACTGTTGAGTTGGGTGTGAGGGAACAACTGCACATGATCTGCTGGGATGGGCAGTAGTCCAAATATCTTGTGGCTTCTCTATTTAACATCTCTGTAGTCCCATGTGTATGTTACTTCTGTCCACATAGCCCACTATATTTCCTTGCATAAATGCAGCAGATCCATACATATGATGCCATATTATAATAATCCTTACAAGTAGTGTGTAGGTTAGAGACTTACCTTGTGAATGCACCAGTTGACAAGATTGTAGTTCAGGGCTGACTCTGTGTAATGCAAGCAGTACACAGCCAATACATGGATAGGTACAGCTTGTGTGGGTTGTCTGGCATCAACAATTTTACTATATGCATGTGAGTATGAGTAAGGTCGTCAGTGAATATGCTATTTATTGTCTCTTAGCAAAAGCCAGGGTGTACTGGGCACTCCTAAGTCTACCTACAGGGACATCATCAGGGGGGTTCCTCCTCCAAGTCCTCCTGTGAGTGTGGCTGTGGTGATGTAGGCACTGGTAGGGGGCATGTATCCCTTCCTTTTGCTAATCCTGCTGCAGCTGCTTCTGCAGGATCATATTGTGTAACATGGTGCATACTGTGAACATATGGGAACATGTGACTGAAGAGTACTGCAGGGCTCCATCTGATATATCAAGGTACCGAAACCATGAGTTCAGAAGCCCAAACACATGCTCTATGATGTTCCTAGTTTGTGCGTGTGCCTCATTATGGCATTCTTCAGTGGGTGTGTGTGCATTTCTGATGGGCGTCATTATCCATGGTTCCAGGCCATAGCCAGCATCTCCCAGTAAATGTCCCCCCTAGCAAACATCTGGTACAAATGTGATGCATGCCAGATATGGGAGTTGTGATAACTGCCAGGGCTGCTAGCGCACACATTCATAATAATGCCCTGGGCATTGCATATGACCTGGTGTTGATAGAGTGGTACCCCTTGCTTTTGATGTATATTCTACCCTCCTCACCGGGTGGTGACTTGATGTGCACATGAGTGCAATTTATGGCACCCAGTACCTCAGGGTAGTGTGCTACATGGTAGCATTGTTGCGTATTGCTGGCTCTCGCCTCAAGGGTGAGGGGAAAAGAAATGTGCTCACTGGCACATGGTAGCATGGCATCCAGGAACTGGTGGAGTACCCTGGAAGCAGATGCCTGTGAGATCCCCATCATGTCCCCAGTTGGTCTTTGTAAAGTACCTGTAGCTAGTATCCTAAGGGCTGCACATATCTTTGTTTCCACTGGGCTGGGTTCTCCTCTGTTGGCTCTGGGTCTGAGTTGAGGGCAGTAGAGTTCAGTGAGTTCTTGTAGTATGTCCCTTTCCATCCAGAAGCGCTCTACAATCTTAAGCTCATGAAGCTCCTGGAAGGTTACCCTGGGCTTGAACACTCTTCTCCTTCTCAGTCTAGGCCTATGGTCAACAGCAGCACTGATCTCAGCATCTAGCACATACAGATGTAGCAGACCTGCAGCAGCCCTTAACATTCTTTCAGTTAAAATTCCCAAGTTTGTACTCCAATGGTGCAGAGCATGGAGAAAATTCTGACTGTATGGAGTATGCATACTTTATAGTGCTCTGCTGTAGGTGCTGACTGTATGACTGGCTACCTAAGATGCATTCCACCTGCATAGTATACCATTAATGTCATTTAATGGCCCTAGTTTAAGTTAAACAGAGGTCAAAACTAATTAATATTTCACTGGGTTTTAGATACAATCAGCACTGCAGTGTGGTGTGCAAACGCATGCCCTGTAGGTAAACAGAACTTAGCAGTCAGTGTACACACCCCCCTCAGACTTCCACACTCAGCATAGCAGCTCACTGCATAAACACGCAGAAACACTCTCCCCTTAGCTAAACACAGCTTAGAAGTTAATGCACACCCCCCCCTGCAAGGATACACTGAGCACTGCGGCGCTCTCTGCAAACAGGATAAAATAAACTTAGAAGTGATTGGACACACTTTCCCCTGATGTCAGTTACCTCCTCTGTAAACAACAACATGGTTCTCTGCCTGCACAAATGGGATATGTGGACACAATCACCCCTTTGTGCTATTCAGTAACTCCACCTCATTTGCATAGGGATCCATTCTCACAACCTGGAAACTGCAAATTTCAAAGCCTTACCACATTAGCAACAGCACCAGTGCACCATTGCAGGTTCCCCACATCATATTAATTTTGTTTTTTCCATTTTTTCACTGCAGTGTGCCACACAAACATGCCCAGATTATTAAAAAAATAAATGTAATTTATCTTATTTCCTTTAATTTGTCAGACACACAGAGGATACTTTCGCTCATATCTATACGTGGCATGCCATTTCTGTCCGTCTATCTACAGTTTTACAGCCTCTTTTGCTTTTGTCTGTCTAAATTCCCGAACACAGAATTTTTTCCTGTACACTATAGACACTGACATGGGGTCTACAGAGCTGCCTATCTGCTAGATGGATCACTCTACCTGCCTCATTTGCATGAGATTCACCTGCTCATGAGGTAATTTGCATGCCATGGAAGTTTCCGTGTTGGCGTGCTCATGTGTGCTGCTCAGCAGCACTTACTGAATCTAAAAATGTTCATGCCTGTGTTAGCAGCTCAGTGCAATGCTTACATAGAAAAAAATGTGTAAACTTTATTAAATTTCCCCCACTATCTTTTGGGCACCATTTCATTACAGACCTTATAGGTAAAATCTCATTCATCCAAGGGTGGGAGGTTGGCATGATGGTTAAGGTGTTTACCTTACAAACACAAGGGGCAGGGCTTACTTCTCACATGGGGTAACTGGCTAGCCTTAAAATGGCCCATAAGGGCCATTAGCTTAGTTCTAATCTATGAACCTATAAATTCTGAAGCCTATTCATGTATATCAGTTCTCTCACATCTTCAACAATGTGATTCCCAGTCAATGATTTGGGGGTTCTTTTAAAAATAAGGTAAGCTGGTCCTGTTCCAGCTGTCAAAGAAAACATTCTTATTCAAGTTTTAGACATTTTTATAAATAGAGGTGGCATTACTGATGGCAGGGTCTAGAACCCTTAAGCCAGTCATATCTCTTTGGAGTATGAAAATATTCCAGGAGACTCTCTTTTGTCGCTGAACCCATATGAAGTCTAAATACTATTTGGTCAATTTCTCACAGAATTCTTTTGCTGGAGTAACAAAAATGACTTGTTTAATATAAAATAGGTAAAATAAACATCTGGACTGCTCAAATCTGCTGTTCAGTTTCAAAATGGAGAAACTGACAGACTGTTTCAGAACTGGAATATGTAATGTAGAGGTGAGAATAAGCTACTTTTAAGGTGCTGTCAAGAGCTTTAGCTATTGGACCTTGAAGATACTTTTTGCAGATATATCATTAAATTATTTATATCTTGATAGTTTCAAAGAAGAAATAATGTTTAAGTCTCATTAATTCTATATCCGGATAAGCTATATGCATTCTTATAAGTTTATGCTTACTAAAAAGGACTAGATTGAGCTCTGATACAGAAGGTTAAACCTACAGATTATGTATCCAGGGCACTAAGAAATGGTCAGACATGCTATGCACAAAGGAAATGCAATTTATAGTCTTCATATACTAGCAGTTCCACAATTATATTTATAACAAGCACATTACAGTAGAATCCGACCACAAAGCATTTCAAAGTAATTTTAAAATGGTCTCCAATATATGTACTAAGACTTGCATGCTCAGTCTGAACTATCAAGGAAGCTTATGTACATTGCAACTGCTTTCAACATATGTTATGTAAATGAGGCCATAAAGGACCTACTACTAAAGATTTGGAAGTATTTTGGATGATGCTGTATGCTTACTTGAGAAATGACACAGAGGAACATGTTCTAAATATTTTATTAATTTGTGAACTGGGAAAGTCCGCTACCATTAGAAATGCTGATACCCGCTAGATCGAGTCCAGAAACATGGAGACTGAATGGCTAAAAAGCAGACTTACATATACCAAGTCTTAGATGGCCATTTCTCAGAACTTTCCCATTTTTTTCTGAGGTATGGCGATCTCAGAGGTAGTGTATATAAGTTCAGTGTGTGTGTGTGTGTGTGTGTGTGGGGGGGTCCAGGTGGGACAGAAGTTTAAAGAATAAGAAGTACAAATTTGGTCTTCTGGATTTTTGGTCTCTTTTTCCCTGCTTGTTAGCACTAGGCATTTTGAGTGCCTACATTTCAATAGAGAACCAGAAATTTCATCTGGGCACAAGTACCCATTTTCAGCAGAGACTCAGGAGCACTGTGTTCTTAAGTGACTTGCACAAAATTACACAAAAGGCAAACGGAGGCTGAAGGAATCAAATGGTAATCTACAAGAAATAGTTTGCTAACAGCTCATAGCCTTAACCATTTGTGCTGACAGTCAGTTGCTTAGAGATGTCATTATAAAAGGCTGGCCTGATAGGGTGAAATCAGAAAATCTTCTTTTCAAGGACTGAGATTCAAAGTTGATAAAGTGGTTGATCCTCTACAGCAGCATGATGATATGCTAGCAAGAGTACATGAAATTCTACATCGGCTTAATAAAATTCAAGGAAAAAGCATGTGTTGTGATGTCCTGTCTAGTATACCTGTGCATATTAACTAATTGATACTAAATTGTCAGATGTGTTATATTTTAAAATCCACAACCAAAAACAGGAACTCATACCAAATGATGTTCATGTCTTTCTATGAATGAAACAAGGAACAGATTAAAGAAGTAGAAAGTCACTGTCAGCTGCCTGTCAGGTGCCAGGATCCACCACATAATGCATGCACTCAGGTCACTCCACAGCAAGTACAAATATGACTCTGTCATTGTCCATGTTGGTGTGAATGACCTGAGACATACCTCCCTGGACTACATGAAAAGAGTCATGGAGGAGCTTTCTGATCTTGTAGCCCAGGCAGGTATGACCCTAGCCCTGAGTAGCATCCTGCCATCACCCAGAATGATACCACAGTACAAGGACAAAATGATTGACTTCAACAATTGGCTAAGCTTCTGGTGTCATTCTAAGGGGATCCAGTATCTGTCTGCCTGGGATGACATGATCGACAAACCATGATGCTTTGCCAGAGGTGGCCTGCACCTGTCACCCTTGGGATTCCGGATACTGGCTAAGCCTCTTGCCACCCATATAGTGCCTTTTTAGGCAAGATTCAAATGATAAATTCACCACCGTAACAGGTACAAGCAAGCAAAATCTGAGGGTAATGCTAGTCAATGCTAGAAGTCTAAACCTCAAAATGCACTCACTGGAGGCACTCCTTAAAATGGAGTACATCGACATCTGTGCAGTGACAGAGACCTTGTTCAAGGCTCCAGAAAGCACCACTGCATTACCAGGCTATAATTCATACTACACCTTTCGGCCACCTAACTTGGACCGAAACACTAAAGGTGGCGGGGTGTCAATATTCATTAAGGATATCCACACCTCCAGGCTAGTTGCTCAGCATAATGCATCTGAGATTATCCAAGTGAAACTAACTCTGGGCAAGACCGCAATGCAAATTGTAGCTTGCTACAGATCCCTCACCATGCCCCAGGATTCCCACTCCTCTTTTCTTGATACACTGGAAAATATTAGTGTTAAATAAATTTGTTAAAGTCAGACTGTAAAAATCATCTGGCATTTAAAAAATGACAGTCAATAACAAACAGTAATGCAGGTTTCTCAGGTATCTACTATACAAATATTCTAATGTACATTAGGAGGCAAAAAACCATACACAAACTTGTACAGAATTTTGTCTAGCTTTATTCAGGAAATACATGATATTTTATAGGGTTTACAATCAGCTTTTGCCCACCTCACTGACGTGGTCAGTGACAGGGTCTTTACATCATGACCATTCATAAGAAAAATGCTGATATTACAATTTTTAAAAAGTTACTTTCCCATGAGAATATTACAGCCTTGCAAGCACCTGGTCAGTCACAATGTCCTTCGAGGATGTAGCCAATTCAAGGCTCTTAGATTAGTTCGAATACAATGGGTGCATGTCTTCTTTAATGCTTCTCTTTGTCTCTTTCTTGTTCACCAGCTGGACATTATCTCTGATAGTGCGCACAAGGCCGCTCTTCTGGTAGAAGCAGGAAAAGATACACATGCACACAGATTCATTATTTTCTAACTTTGCAAAATAATCTTTCACTGACAGACATGAGCCAGGCCGAGCTGGTCACTGCCAAGGCCAAGTTTCTAATCACACAGCAGCTTATGCTTCAAGCAATAATATGCGAGTTTTTTTCTACTATTATTCTAGTAAAACAGAATTAAATGCATTACATATTACTCTATTTCTCAATCTATGTATTTCATATATGTTCAAGTTCATTTATATATATATATCAAACCACACAACTTATATGTCAGAATATGTGAATACATATTTCTCTAACAGCTTATATATGAATACATATTTTTTAGCAGCTTGTATGTGAATACATATTTTTTAGCAGCTTATATGTGAATACATATTTTTCTAACATTCTCCCTCCTGTTAATGCATTTCATTCTATTTGAAACATAAACAGTATTATTTCATTTCTTAGCTTTTTCCTTTCAAGGACTTTCAGCTAAGTAAGTCATTTGTTTTATATTTCAGATAGGCTTTCTTGGTATCAACAAATTCAATTCCATGTCCTGGTACATAGTTTCAGTTACTGATATGTCAACTAGGTCTTTAACTAATTTTTTCACACAGGGTATGCCGCAGCAGACACATGCTCCAATTATGAGCAGTACTACACAAATTGCAATCAGAATATTCATAAGGACCGACCCCCACCCCCCAAATAGATTCTGGAAAAAGTTCGTCAGTGGGTTTGGGCCTGGTTCTGCCATTGCTGACACCTGTTGTATTACCTCCAGGTGATCATTGATTTCATGTTGGTTGTCTGGAATGTACGCACAGCATTCTTCTTTGATAAGCGCGCGTACCACCTCTCGCCGCTAGGGTGAAGTCGAGAGCCATTCGGTTCTGTAATCTGACTGTTCTCATTGCATTAATTTCATCAGTCACAAGTTCAAGAGCGGAAAAAGTCGCATTGCTCATTACTTGAGGAGTTTTGACAGTTTCCTCAGTTCCCAAATCGATTTGACTGCTCCGTAGGCTGGGAATATTCCAGCCCAGGATATAACACTGTCACTCAAGTCCATATGAGTCAGTTTTTCTTTGTCCTTCACAGCGAATGATCCTTCCAGCTTGCTTCAATCTTACCCACGGATTAGCAGGTTTTTGACTGTATTCTCGGCTTGCTGAGCTACATTTCTCACATTGCGTATTTTGCAGGGCAATTCTGCAGTATGTCTTATGGCTGGAACCAGATAACCCAAAAAACAACTGCCGGACCAATTCTCAGGTAACCATTTATAGGCCTTTTTCCCACAAACAAAATAACAGTTTTCTACTTTAGTACTGATGCGGGTTAACCCTGAATGAAACATTTTTTTATCTATAACAGATAATTGTCTATATATTTCAGGAGTTTTTTGCACATCTCTCAATGTTGTTTTCATCAAGCTTAAATACGAACCATAGTTCGTGCTACAACTAGTACCTTGGTCTACAGGTTTTATATAACATTTGTAAGACACAGTTATGTTACAGTTACTCCAACCAACCTGGAGTGTATCATTTTTAACAAAGCAAACAATTCCTTTCTGAGTAACGGGTAAATATAATGCCACTTTGTCTTGTGATCTCACAGTACCGTGTCAAATAATAGGTTTTCCCAAGTTTCATTTATCCCCAGGGGGACAGCAGACATCAAAAGTCCTCCATATGCTGTGGGTATTGCAGTACAAACCCAGCAATTTGAAACGTTCATAGTCTCTACATAGACTCGTTTCATAGCCAGGTATGTGTTGAAATTCGGTGCCAGTCTATAGCCAGTTCATCATCACGTTTTATCAATTTCACTTCTGTAGTTATATGGAAGAAAACCATAACAACAAAAGGTCACTACAAACATGGTTAATAAATGTATGATCAGTAGGCCAGTGAACCAATGTCTTTGGGGTTGTTTTGCATTTTATTCACTCTGCCTCTGGCCATCCTGTTTCTGTGGTATGTCAGTTAAAAAATGTTTGTCCAACTTAAACTCTTTAAGTGGTTTACAGTGTGTCAAATGAACCCAAGATGATCTCTCAGCAATTTTTACTGCAGTAGGTGTTGCCAATAGTACCTGGTACGGACCTTCCCACTTTGGACTCGCCCAGTTCTTTCTTTTGATGACTTTCAGCCAGATCCAGGACCCCGGGGTCAGCACAGCCTCCGGTTTTGTTTCTTCTTTGTCTGAAAAAGAGTTCAACTGCAAAACAGTCTTATTTGTTAACAATTTCTTCATATAACTAGCTAATGAGCTATCGGCCTCCAGCTCTGCAGGCATGAGGGCCTTCCATTGTGGCACACAATATGCTCTCCCAAATACTATCTCAAAGGGGTCAAACCCTTTACATTTGGAACAGTTCTCATGCTCAGCAGTGCTAAAGGCAGACAGCAAATCCAAGTCTTTTGAGTCTCACTTATCAATTTTCTCAACTTGTTTTCAAAATTCCATTGTATCTTTCCACCAGTCCTGCTGACTGGGGGTGATAAGCACAATGGTTTTTCAAAGAAATCCCAAAGATTCTCCCAAGCTGATGCATTGTCTGATTAACAAAATGTGTTCCATTGTCACTATAAATTCTTTCTGGTATGCCAAATCTAGGAATGATTTCTTTCACTAAGGCTTTTGCCACTGTTGCTGCATCCGTTCCTAGTCGGAAAAGCTTCTACCCATTTTGAAAACATATCTATGATCACTAAACAGTATTTTTTCCCTTCACATTTATTCAGTTCTATAAAATCCATACAAATAGTATGGAACGGGTAGGGTGGTGTCGGAAAGCTCCCTCGCTCGGTTTAAATGCTCCTGTGCATGATGTTTGCTACAAATATGACATGTTGCACAAAATTTTTGTGTATAATTCGTAAATCCGTATGTTTGGAATGTTTTGTTAACTAACTGTACCATCCCCCCTGTTGAGACATGGCTCTGCCCATGACTCAACAAAGCTGCATATCTAAATAAATTAGATGGCAATATTGGCTTTTTCTCTTTGGAGATGTACAGTCCCTCTTCAAGGATTGCTCCTTGTTTTATCCACTTTTGCTTTTCTGCTTTTGTAGCTAATGTCTGCATTGTTTTTAACATTTCTAAATCTAGAGTCTCAGAAGGTTGTAGTTCTTCATTTGAAAACACAGTTTCTAGGTCTGAGGCAGCTTGCTTTGCAGCTGCATCAGCCAAGCATTCCCTTTTGAAATTTTATCTTGTTGTTTGGTATGGGCTGCACATTTACAAATAGCTATTCTAGTGGGTAACTGAATGGAATCTAACAGGTTCAAAATCAATTGTGCATGATTAATCGGTTTGCCAGTAGATGTTATCATTCCCCTGTTCTTTCACTGTTACAAAGACATGCACTGTAGAGAAAGCATACTGACTGTCAGTATATATGTTAACACATTTGTCTTTCGCTAGAGTGCAGGCACGTGTCAAGGCTATCAATTCTGCTGCTTGAGCAGACAGGTTATGTTGCAGGGGTTGTGCTTCTATGATTTCATTATCCGTCACTACTGCATAGCCCACTAGGTTCTTTCCTGTAGATCCTCGTCTACAGGACCCGTCCACATAAAATGTCACCTCTGCATTGACTAAAGGCACATCAGTGAGATCTTGTCTGGGTGTGGTTATTTGTTCCATTTCCTGTAGGCAACTGTGTGGTGTGCCATCTACAGGAATCGGAAGTAATGTCGATGGATTTAATGTTGTGCATCATTCAATTGTCATGTGAGGTTGACTCAATAGTATGGTCATACAAGAAAGATGTCTGGCAGGGGACAAAAATGCTATTTTTTCTTGCAGTAAAATTATCGCAACTGCATGAGGTACTCTCAACGTGAGAGGATGAAACAATACCACTGAGGCTGAAGCTTGCACTGCCATAGCTGCTGCAACGACTGCTTGTACACAGGGTGGCAATGATCGTGCCACGGATCTAACTGTGATGAATAGTAAGCTATGGGCGTTGCTTGCCGCCATGTTGTTGCGTCAGTACTGACGTCATATATCCCGCCTACAATCTACAGTCTGGAAAAATCTCTTATGGTAATTCGGAAGCCCTAAAACTAACGATGAAACTATCAGTTGTTTTAGTCTGCAAAAAGCTGCTTCTGCTTCCGATGTCCAATGCAGTGTTTCTTGTGCTGCCATTGGTGTTTTAAATATTAAATCAGCCAATGGAGCCGTTTCTAAGGCATAATTCGGTATCCAACCGACAAAAATTAGTCGTTCCCAAGAAGGACATCATTTCCTTTTGGTAGTTGGTCTAGGTGCTTGTAAGATTGCTGTTTTCCTATCTTCATCTAATGTTCTACCTTCTTTGGATATCACATATCCCAGGTATTTAACCTGTTCTTTCCAAAGTTGCAATTTGTGTTTATTCACTTTATGCCCTTGCTCAGCCAAAAATTTCAACAATGCTATTGTGTCTTCCCTACATTGCTGCTGGGTAGGAGCTGCAAGCAAGATGTCATCTACATAAAGTAATACTTGACTGCCCCCTGGTGGAGAAAATCCCGCCAGGTTGCTAGCCATCTCTTGTGCAAATATTGTTGGACTTTCACTATATCCCTGTGGTAGTCGGGTGTACGTATACCTTTTGCCCTGAAATGTAAATGCAAACCAATGCTGGCTGTCAGGGTGGATAGGTATTGAGAAAACGCATTGCTAATATCTACCACAGTGAAATATTTTTGTTGCAGCTTCAAATCATTTAACAAGGTATGTGGGTCTGGCACCGTAGGTGCCCTTGGTATTACCGCATCATTTACAGCCTGCAAATCTTGTACCATCCGCCATTCCCGTTTGCTTTTTAACAGGAAATAGAGGAGTATTACATGGTGAATCCAAGGATTCTACCAGTATCCCTTTCTTAAGTAATGCCATTATGATAGGTTTGATTCCTGTTCCGCATCCTTGCTCAAAGGATATTGTCTTTTCTTGGTCTAAAGGCGATTTTGGTGTAATAACTACTGGCCCTGCTGTTGAATAAGCCCCACATCCGATTTCCCTGTTGACAAAAGAATATCGGGTTTTTTACTAAACGTTTTCTCTTTTTCTTCTATCAAGAACGTAATCAGCTGTCTTCACTCTGTTGTAAGTGTACAGCTGGGTGCTTATGCTAACCAATTTAGTTTCTGTTTCTGTACTCCTAAGTCCGATAATTCCAAGTCAGTTAGTTTCTCCCATCTTGTCACTTTGTCACCCAAGTCTACCCACCTAACATTCCTGTTTTTGGTTAGGCTAACATGCAGTAGTTTATTGGATTTGTACAATTCCAAGAACTCCTGAGGTAATGAACAACTCACTACACTATTGCCCTCAGTGTCCCAGTATAAAGTCCGTAGTATTAGTCTATTTGCGGGATTCCTGAACAATTTTTGTTCATATTCTTTATCAGGCCCTGATGTGCTACAATAATATAGGGTACAATGTAACAAGTGTTGTTGGTCAACATCGAGGGGAAGCACCTTGCTGGTGGCTACATTCATTAGTTCCTTGGTCACTGCCCCTGGACCGGTTGTAACCAGGTCCTGGCTGTACCAATAATAGGCCTCACCCTCCGATCGTACTACAAAAGCATCAGTTTGTCTCTGCGCCTCCATACCATTCATGGTAGGGACTACTGCTATGCCAAAAAGTTGCATAAGATCTCTTCCTAATAAGTTCATGGGGCATTTGGCAGAAAGTACTATTTTACTTCTCTGGGTTATACCGAGACGGGGTCAGTTATTGCTATATCATGGGAAAGTGGTTCCCTGTACAGCTGTCCGTTTGCTGCTTTTACTAATATATAATCGGGTGACTCAGAATGTTCCGGTAATTTTGAAGGGTGTATCAAAGTTCGTGACGCTCCTGAATCACACAAAAATTTGACTTCTCTCCCTTCCACCAGAAGTGTAACTTCCGGTTTAGTGTCTGCTAAATAGAGCTCCAAGCTCAGTAGTGCCAAGTCCAAAACTTCACTTTCCCCAACTTCTACATCCGGTTGCATGTCATTTGTTTCTTCTAAGGTATTTACATTATTCCCCTGCTCATTAGTCTCTCCTAATGACTGTAGCAGTATAACTGCCATCTAGTCAATCCTCATCATCCTTATCCTTTTTTCCACAGGTGCCTTACTCCTGCAATCCCTTGCCAAATGTCCCTTCTTACCGCAATTGAAGCACTCACCTCTTTTCTTCCTGTCCTCATAAAACTCTGAGTTTCTGTCAGAACGTTTGTTACCCTGAGCATTTCGCACCCTTTTGGCTGTTTGTACTACAAAACTTCCGCACCGTCTTCAGCTGTGAAGACCTGCGTTTTCTTTTCTTTTACTGTTAAAATGTTTTTCGGCATGTCTAGCATACTCTAATAAGGCTTGGAGCCTACTGCTCGGTGATCTATCATATGCTTCGTGAAGCTATTGATAGGGCAATGCAGCCTTTTAAAAATGCATTCTTCAACTGCTGTTCATACGAGCTATCATTTTTTTGATTTTGAGGAATAGTCATACCACTATGGTTATTAAAACATTCTAATAATCTACCATAGTATGTGTCTACTGTTTCATTATCTTGTTGTACGCATTGGTTAATACAAGTCCAATCTGCCCTAGGTTTCCATTTTTCAGTAATGCGGTCTGTAAGACCCTTCAATCTAGCATCTAGTTCTGTGTCACTGTGTGGGAGTGGCCTGAGTTGCGCGTCACGGGCATTCCAGGCGCCACAAATCATGTGCCAATCTGGACCTAAAATTTGTCTAATTACTTTTCTACCTCTTCCCATTCAGGTGGTAACTCAATCTCATGCCCTGTAAATCTTGTACAAATTTCTCAAAGTTAATTTTTGGATGGGAATTCCCTCTGTAGCTTTCCGGATATCTTCCGGTGTCCACGGTCTATACACTAAGAGAGTTGAGGCCTGGCCCTCCTGTCCTGCCTGCGGGTTTGGTACTTCAATTAATGGACAGATTTCCTCACTCCCATCTAATGAATCTCCGCTTGATTGAACATCTATAAGTGTTTGACGTGTTCGGGATCTAGTTCCGATAGGTTCTCTTACAAATGGTTGTCTTAATACCCCTGTTGCCTCCGGATAACGTGGGGGGGGTCCAGCCCGCCCTCCCGCTTCATATTCTAAGTAAGGCATCGGAGGAGGTGGTAGGGGAGGGACCGATGCTACTACTGTATTATTATCCTCTTTGTCTAAAAATAATGCTTTTGCATTTTTATTTTTCTGTTCCCTTCGGTTCACTTCCTCAATCCACCTATGTGCTTGAGGAACCCAACTGTTGTTGTTTTTGCCTGACCTTCTCGTCAGATTTTAACTGTTTCAAAAGTTTTACTAGTGATATTTTATCTAATTTACCATCAAAGTCATACTTATTAACCCATTTTGAAAAATGTCTCACATTATCTGCTCTTTGCAATTGCATATACTTTGCGTCTTCTGTTAGGGCGGGTCACGTGACCCTTTAGTGCATTCATTTCCTATGTCTCTTCAAAAAAGAACTGTTACGTAACCCTTTCTCTTGTACCACGTGGTATCTTATTCCCGTATCCACAGTAGTGTCTAGAATGACTGTTTTACTTTGCTTTGTTTACTTCCTGATCTATGACTCAAGATACAATACTTGACTACCTCTCTCCCTGCTATCACAAACCTTAGCAATAGCACAGTGTAACCTGGTCCCTGATCTAAAACAAAACAAAGAGAGGAATTCTGCTTACCCGAGCCTCCCGCTTACTGTTATACTTCTTTTTAGGATCCAGTTTTCCGCTTTTGCCACAGATCAGACAAGTGGACAGCCTCTTTAGATACGACAATTCAGTCGGAGGTCTTTCCTTCTTCTGCGAGGTTTCGTGCCACCTATATACTCTGACCTGCAGCTTACCAAGGGAATTCCGGCACGATTAGGACCAAAATGTTAAATAAATTTGTTAAAGTCAGACTGTAAAATCATCTGGCATTTAAAAAATGACAGTCAATAACAAACAGTAATGCAGGTTTCTCAGGTATCTACTATACAAATATTCTAATGTACATTAGGAGGCAAAAAACCATACACAAACTTGTACAGAATTTTGTCTAGCTTTATTCAGGAAATACATGATATTTTATAGGGTTTACAATCAGCTTTTGCCCACCTCACTGAAATGGTCAGTGACAGGGTCTTTACATCATGACCATTCATAAGAAAAATGCTGATATTACAATTTTTAAAAAGTTACTTTCCCATGAGAATATTACAGCCTTGCAAGCACCTGGTCAGTCACAATGTCCTTCCGAGGATGTAGCCAATTCAAGGCTCTTAGATTAGTTCGAATACAATGGGTGCATGTCTTCTTTAATGCTTCTCTTTGTCTCTTTCTTGTTCACCAGCTGGACATTATCTCTGATAGTGCGCACAAGGCTCTTCTGGTAGAAGCAGGAAAAGATACACATGCACACAGATTCATTATTTTCTAACTTTGCAAAATAATCTTTCACTGACAGACATGAGCCAGGCCGAGCTGGTCGCTGCCAAGGCCAAGTTTCTAATCACACAGCAGCTTATGCTTCAAGCAATAATATGCGAGTTTATTTCTACTATTATTCTAGTAAAACAGAATTAAATGCATTACATATTACTCTATTTCTCAATCTATGTATTTCATATATGTTCAAGTTCATTTATATATATATATCAAACCACACAACTTATATGTCAGACTATGTGAATACATATTTCTCTAACAGCTTATATATGAATACATATTTTTTAGCAGCTTGTATGTGAATACATATTTTTTAGCAGCTTATATGTGAATACATATTTTTCTAACAATTAGGGTACAACCTAACACCCTAATAATGGTCAATTTCAACTATCCCACCATTAACTGGGAAAACTACTCATGTACCAACTCTTGTGCTCAACGTTTTCTGGAATTCATAAATTCTAATGCCTTGGATCAACTTATCCACACCCCCACCAGAGGCAGAAATATCCTAGACCTGGTCATTACCAACATGGGCAACCGGTGCTCCAAACCAGAGGTCAATTCCTCATTGGTCAGATCCGACCACAAGCAAATCACCCTAGGCATCCACATCCCAGCCCCACCCCCCATTAGGGAAACCACTGTAAAAAATTTCTCCAAAGCCAACTTCATGCTTCTTAAGACAGAAGTGGAAAACTTCACGACACCAATGCTGATGACAGTAGAGATATGACTGCTGAATCCTATACAATTGCACTTCATAAGCACTTACATGAGTGCATGGATCATGCAATCCCTAACAGAACCAAGATGCTATTCTCCAAAAAAAAAAGGAAGCCAATCTGGTGCTCCCCTGCTATAAACAAACTCTACAACAGAAGAAAGAATCTGTTGCAAAAAAGAGTAAAATCTCATGATTGGAGGAACTCCATGGTCAACCTCAGTAAGAAGCTGAGATCCCTCATAAAATCCTCCAAAGCTAGTTATGAAAACAAAATTGCCACTGATTCTAAATTCAACCACAAAGCATTCTATAGCTATGTCAAGAATCTCAATGGCAACACTCAGATCTGCTCTGAGTTACAGCACAATGGCACTAAATATACAGAACCAACTGATATTGCCAACATCCTAGCAGATAGATTCGGTGCTAACTTTAACCCTCCCATCCCCTAAAGGGCCCATCTCTATACCGGAAGAATGCAAAGTACCTGTAATCACGCCTGCGCAGGTAAAAAACAAACTCTCCAAAGCCAAGAACACAGCATCCATGGGTCCTGGCAACATCCCAGGCTGCGTTCTACATGAACTACAGAACGAACTGGCACCCCACCTAAGTACCATGTTCAGTCATAGCCTCACCTCAGGCTTTGTGCCCACTGAATGGTACACAGCAACGGTTATCCCACTCCACAAAGGGGTAGCCACCAGGGACCCCGGGAACTACTGCCCCATTAGCCTGATGAGCCTGGTCTGCAATACTATGGTGCATATCATCATGGAACTTATAAACAGTGACATTGGTAATCTCCAAACTCTGGACCCTACCTAGTTTGGGTTTCTAAAAGGCAGATCTGTCTCCTAAACCTGATAGACTTCTTTGAACTGGTCATCAAAGCTGTAGATGAGGGTAAGGTGGCACGCACAGCTTATCTAGATCTCGCCAAGGCTTTCTACACCATCCCCCACACTGGAATTATAGACAAACTTAGTAAACTAGGTATAAATCCCTATGTCACAAGATGGGTTGCCAACTGGCTTACTGACCGAACCCACATTGTAAAAGTAGCAGACTCTAAATCCAACTTCAGACCAGTGACAAGTGGAGTACCACAGGGTTCAGTCCTAGGTCCTCTCCTGTTTGGTATCTACTTCTCTGAAGTACAGGCTAACACAGAAGGTCTTTGGATAACAAAGTTCGCAGATGACTGCAAACTAGGAGCCATTATCAAATCTCCTAACAATGTGGACATCCTGCAAAAGGGCCTCACTGAGACAGATGCCTGGTGTCAAAGCCATGGCCTCAAGCTCAATGCCAAAAAGTGCATTGTCATCCCTTTTGGCAAAAACTCTGTACCCATGAACTACCACATAGGCAGTAGGCTACTTAACATCAAAAGTGTGATAAGAGACCTTGGGACAAAGGTGGACAGTAGTCTCTCCTTTGATAATCACATCGACACAGTAGTCAGGAAATCCTTCTACATGGCACACCTCATCACAAAAGGTTTCTCATCCAGGAAAAAGAGGTCATTGTTCCCCTCTACTCATCACTCATTAGACCCATTATGGAGCACAATGCCCCTTTTGGTATGTACCTCACAAGACATCTACAACAACTGGAAAGGCCACAGAAATACCTCACAAAGAGGATTACCAGCCTCAAACAGATGCCCTACGCAGACTGTCTCAAAAAACTCCAGCTTTACTCTTTTGCATATCGCCTACTCAGTGGCGATCTCTGCCTAACATACAAAGCTATGTCAAACCCAGAGCTGTTGGACATGCTCCACGTAAAGAAATCCCAATCCCTCCGAGCTACATGCTCTAGGGACCTAAACCGTGTCACCACAATAAACAGAACATGCTGGAGGGACAGATTCCTGTCTCAGAGACTTCCCATACTCTGGAACAAACTACCTATCTATATCAAACAAAGCTCCGCATTAGCACTCTTCAAGAAAAATCTTGATGATTGGATGGGAGATAGGAAATCTATCCCGGGGATCACTTCTGTGGCTCTGCTTGACAGGGGCACAGGAAAATAATTTTCTTGGGAGGCAAAAGCCAGGGTACCATTTGGCTAGGCTTATATAGGCCCTAGGGCCAATAGCCTAGTACCTACCTATGAACCTATGAACCTATGAATCTATAGATTCTCCTATTTGTTGAATATTATTCGAGTACTCTGAAGTAGTGTGGTTGAATGATATTACCAGTGCTTTACCAATGGGAATGCAATTATTTGTTTAATGCACAAAATCTATTTCTTAGTAACATTAGTTTCTATCAGCGATTTGTAGACGATTGTCTACTAATATGGAATGGTACTTTGGATGATTTGAATATTTTCATTGATTATTTAAATTCTAGTACTAATTTTTTGAAATTTAAAATGGATGTGTCTGACAGCAGTATATGTTTTTTAGATGTCAAACTGCAATTGAATGATGGCATATTAAACACTAGTATTTATAGAAAGGATGTTAGTAATGGAAGATATACGCATCACAGTAGTATGCACGCCCACATGTCTTTAAAGGTGTAGCAAAATCTCAATTTATTAGAGCAAGTAGACTAACTACTGATAATACTACATTTGTTTCACAACTTGATAATATGGTAGAGGACTTTTTTTCTAGTGGATATGATATGAATTTATTATCCAAGCTTAAATCTGATGTAATGGAAGCTAGGCAGACATCACTTATACCAACTTTTTGGAAGATAGGTCAAGCCTCACAGATAGTCAGTGTAATAACACCATTACTCAACATGAAATAAGGTACGTCACAACTTTTAATGGTAGGTCAAGTTCAATTAGACAAATTATTAACAGGAACTGGCCTGTTCTGATGGCATTGGATGAACTAAAAACTATATTGGGCACCAAGCCACATTTTACATATAAAAATATGAGGACGATTAAAAGTTTACTCTGTTATAAAGATTTTTATAGACCCTGTTATACACAATTGGCTGCTAAAACTGGTACTTTTCCATGTTTTAACTGTGTTGCCTGTGCTTACATCTTAGGGAATGGTAGTGATATCTTCACTCATCCTGCCAATGGACAAGTATTTAATTTTAAAATTACAGCTACTTGTAACACCACTTTTGTGGTTTATTTGGCTACCTGCATCTCATGCAGTTCATTTTACGTGGGAAAAACAATACGTAAGCTTAAGGAACGTGTTATAGACCATAATTCTGAAATTAGGAGAAATTGTGACAATAATGCACTATGTAAACATATTAAAACTTGTGGTGAAACACATACATTTAAGTTTAGAGTGATTGATGCTCTATGTCCAAATGAAAGAGGTGGTGATGTCAACAACCGCCTTGAGCTCAAAGAATTTGAATGGATATTGAGATTAGCTGCTGACACTCATCCTGGTTTAAACAGCACTGTCAGTTTAAAACCTGTGTTAGTTAAGCTACGTAATATTGTAAAGTAAATATTTTATACTGTGTATCTACACATCTTTTAATATATTTATATGTATATGTCTTTAATTTTTAATTTGTTTTCTGTCACATGATTTCATTTGGCTGCTGGTCATGTGATTTTAGACCTGTATTTAAGCTTCTAGAGTTTAGTGTTTGAATGTATTAGTATTGAAGAAGGGTTACGCCCGAAAGCTCTGCTTTTTATTAAACTGGTTTTCTCTGCAAGTTTTCTCTTATAAATCCCTATGTCACAAGATGGGTTGCCAACTGGCTTACTGACCGAACCCACATTGTGAAAGTAGCAGACTCTAAATCCAACTTCAGACCAGTGACAAGTGGAGTACCACAGGGTTCAGTCCTAGGTCCTCTCCTGTTTGGTATCTACTTCTCTGAAGTACAGGCTAACACAGAAGGTCTTTGGATAACAAAGTTCGCAGATGACTGCAAACTAGGAGCCATTATCAAATCTCCTAACAATGTGGACATCCTGCAAAAGGGCCTCACTGAGACAGATGCCTGGTGTCAAAGCCATGGCCTCAAGCTCAATGCCAAAAAGTGCATTGTCATCCCTTTTGGCAAAAACTCTGTACCCATGAACTACCACATAGGCGGTAGGCTACTTAACATCAAAAGTGTGATAAGAGACCTTGGGACAAAGGTGGACAGTAGTCTCTCCTTTGATAATCACATCGACACAGTAGTCAGGAAATCCTTCTACATGGCACACCTCATCACAAAAGGTTTCTCATCCAGGAAAAAAGGTCATTGTTCCCCTCTACTCATCACTCATTAGACCCATTATGGAGCACAATGCCCCTTTTGGTATGTACCTCACAAGACATCTACAACAACTGGAAAGGCCACAGAAATACCTCACAAAGAGGATTACCAGCCTCAAACAGATGCCCTACGCAGACTGTCTCAAAAAACTCCAGCTTTACTCTTTTGCATATCGCCTACTCAGTGGCGATCTCTGCCTAACATACAAAGCTATGTCAAACCCAGAGCTGTTGGACATGCTCCACGTAAAGAAATCCCAATCCCTCCGAGCTACATGCTCTAGGGACCTAAACCGTGTCACCACAATAAACAGAACATGCTGGAGGGACAGATTCCTGTCTCAGAGACTTCCCATACTCTGGAACAAACTACCTATCTATATCAAACAAAGCCCCGCATTAGCACTCTTCAAGAAAAATCTTGATGATTGGATGGGAGATAGGAAATCTATCCCGGGGATCACTTCTGTGGCTCTGCTTGACAGGGGCACAGGAAAATAATTTTCTTGGGAGGCAAAGGCCAGGGTACCATTTGGCTAGGCTTATATAGGCTCTAGGGCCAATAGCCTAGTACCTACCTATGAACCTATGAACCTATGAATCTATATATTCTCCTATTTGTTGAATATTATTCGAGTACTCTGAAGTAGTGTGGTTGAATGATACTACCAGTCAGTAAATTATCCCAGTCCTAAAGTTTATACTTTCCAGTTATGGAATTCCAAGCTCTGAAAATGGTAAACAATCTGTTAACCCAGTTTTATGGCTTTGGAAAGCTATGAAAATTCACCCATACCATTTCAAGTCCAATCTATGCATAGTCATTCAAGTTGAAATGATGATCAGGATAAGAAAGGATAGCAAAGTGTCTATTAATAAAAAATATATATATTTTCACATGCCACTTCTTTGACACCGAATGTACAGTTTGTATCTTACAGTGGGTGAAAGACTTAAATCTAATTTTGCTGCATCAGTTCCATTTTTAATTCCAGATAGCAGACAATTGGTGATTTAAAAAAATTCTATGACTAAACTGTCAGAAATGTTCTCTGTTAAAGGAAGAGGAAAAAGCCAGAACAAATGTAGATTTAACTAAAGTCAGGGCAAGATTCCAGTGCAAGCTATAGCTGGATGTTTCCAAGATCATATCTTTTACAGTGTGTATGATGTAGATGTATTATATGACTAAGTGGTATCTATAATAAGTCCCAAAATAAGATCTATCTACATATGCCAGTGATTAGTCAGGACTCAGAAAGTGACATGATAAGGTCTAGAGAAGAGCATTCATTACAGTGTCCAGTCCTGATCTTACCAATAATAAGCTGAGAGCTCAATAGAACTACCTCGTGCTTCTCCTATTAATGTTGCTGAAATGAATGAAAACAAGCAAGCCAACTACTGTAATCAAGCACATAGTTAACTATAAGTACTCCATGTATGGCCACATCATCAGATTTCAAAACAGTACATTGTTAAATAAAAGCTAAACAAATAAAAAGTCATTACTGTGTTACTCTGACATCACTGGTGTAGTTTGATACAAAGTAACATAGTTATAAAGTCATGTATGCAATAGTAAGATTACAGTTTGCAGTAATAGCATGCAATACATTTTTAGTTAAGAAGGGTTGTTAAATAAATTGTACATATTAGGATGCTACACATTTATAAGCAGCAGTATAAATAGGTGAGTAATGTATTTTGGGGATGGTCTCAGTCTTCTGCAAACTCAAGTGCAGGCAGCTTCTGTGTATATGACTTTTACTTGGTTATTTTGACACCGTATATTCTTTATACCAACAACAGATATAACCAGGTTTTTTCTATGCCTGTCATCTGATCAACTACCAAAATTACTCACTACCCATCTATTACTAAAATTTTCATCTTGACTTCTCATTCCTTTTTGCCTGCTTTGCTCTTCATCTTTGTGTTGACCCATTTGTGTTGCCTCTGCATTTTAGATTCCTGTTCATAGTTTATTCCTTAATTTCTTATCTACTCTGACTTTATTACTCCTTTCTTATCTTTCTTTGTCTTGATCTCCTTGTCTCCTTACAGCTTCTCAACTCTCCTTTTGATGTTCTATGAATCCATACAACTAAAATTTGGTATTAAAAATGCTTCACAAATTGTAAATGTATTATAACTTATATATCATGCACTTACATGTGGCATTTGAGCCTATGAAGTTGCTTGCATGTTTTGTTGAGCAAGTGGATGTGGGAAGTTTATATAGTTGGTATGAATTTTGTTGTGGCATGCATTTAATACGTGCCACTGCTTTTGGTTAATTTTGTTGATTGTTACACTGGTGAAATTATATTACAGATGAACTGCAACAGTTTGACTGTAATATAATTTCTAGAGTTACCCTCTTTCTCCATGGTTGTGTGAACATGGTTAGTATATTTAATTTCTGAGGGTGTGGTGGTATAACCCCCGACTCAGGGCATGTGTGGAGCAAGGCCTCTAGTTAAAGCAGTAGTTTTCTTTTGTATAAGTGATCAGAAATGCAAGCCATTTATTTACATTTGCAATCACTTTAGTTTGGTGTTTTTTTTTTTTAATGTTTGTAATTGGCAGTGAACTTTTTACATGTCTTTTCTATCAATGAAAGTTCATCTGTGATGTAAAAAAATATAATTATATATATATATATATATATATATATATATATATATATATATATATATATCTATAAAAATTCTCATATGACCAGGAGAGACCCAAGAGAGGAATCCATGCCATCATAGACCTCGGGCATTGAGAATACTTATGATATATAATCTTTTCCTCCTCTAGGTAGGCAGATATGCAATCTGCATTAGTGCTGGAAACACCCTACATTCCTCTTTGCTATTGTGCATGCCTATGTTCCAATAGCAAAAGGTTCAGCTTACACAATTTGGTTACTGAATGCCCACCACAGGGTCATCCTATTGGCCACTCCTCTTCCAAGGGATTGTAGCACTGAAGGTCAGAGCTGACTCCCAAGATGACTATGCCATCACCTCCACACCAGGTCCAGCAGGTGCTGTAGCCACTTATGTCATAAGTGTCATAGTTGGGGGTTTATTCCTCTGTGACAAGAGATTTGAAGTGTGATTTTTTCAGTGTAGACTACAGTTTGGCAAACTTTGAAATTCACAGGTTGTGTGTATATTCCTTTTAGCTAGATGCCATCTGGAGTTCTTTCAAATTTACTGTCAATAACATCAATAAACTACTCCAGCACTATCATACAAGTATCAAACACAGTAGATGATGCTATTAAACACACTGATGTTAAATCATTTTAGTCACTCCAGTGGTAGTACAGAGTCTCTAAGGTTACATTTTGCACCCATCTGAAAGGTAGACGCTCCAAAACATAAATTCTTACAAAATGCATCTCCCCACATGTTAATAAGGACTCTTTTTTATTCCTCAATATGTTGGAATATCAATACAAATTCTGACCTTTCAGTATTTTCTGATAATCCATTAATCTGGGTGATCCTTATTCCACAAGGTTCTGGCAAAACAGAGAACATAATTGCACAAGTACCATTAGTTGAGCCTCATGGTTCCTTTGGTGTATAAAGTAACTTCTGTTTCAACCGTAATTTCTGATGCAGCAGATAGCACTGTGCACATTTTCAGAATCACTTCTCCACTACTGAGAATAATAAGCTTTCTAACATGTCAATAGAAATTAATAACATGTGAATAGAAATTAAGTGTCATTCAGTTATCCCTTTCTACATAACCTGACCTCTGAAGTTTACTAGGTTAAAGAACCGATGCAAAAGTCCCTCAGTTTATTATTTAAGTTATATTTACTGAGTTAGGAGTGAACTAGGATACACATTTTTGTTAAAATTTTATACGAAGATGAGGTGCCTATTCACACATGAAATGAAGATTGTTAACTAAATTGTTAAACTTAAAGCATATATACAACTTAAAAAATGCTTAGGCTTATGGCAACCTTTAGGACATTCCTTGCACAATGTAATACAGTGAAGTAATGCACAACTGCTATCAGAAAACTCTTGACTTACAGACAGTTGTCTGTAATGTCACATCAGTTACAATCTTCATTTTCCAATGATCACAGTTACAGAATTGTACTGTAACAGACAAAATAACAACAGTCTGACAGCATTGGTATAAGGCAGATTAAATGTAGATTTCAGAAGTATGTGCTTGACTTTCTTCTTTCTTAAATGTCCAGGTGGTGCAACATGTTCATCATTCATTGTCTCATTGTAATGCCTTACATTCAGGGTTCCAATCTTGAGAAGGTGTATTCTACATGAAAGTAGGGATCCTTACTGTAAACATTTTACTTGTATAAACCTATATGCTCGTGCTAGAGAAATGGATATAAGATGTTTACCTGCCCATCCTCCTGGTAAATATCTTATATCCTTTTCTCTAGCATGACGCTGGAATTCTCCCCCACCTCTCATCCGTACCACTAGCAGTCTCTCTGCCTTCAAATCCTTACTGCACACACACCTCCCTTTACAGTGGGGATGCTCTTGTTCCCATCCTACATAGTTTCCCTAACTTACTTTCTCTCCACAAGCTACTACACTCTGTAAATAAACTCCTAGAGTTTTTATAAGCTCTAGCTATTGCAATTATAGTAGGAATTTTTCTGATTTGAAAAAAAACAATTTGTATTTTTGCTTCTAACAACTTTTCATTGTATCAATTATATGTATTGTATTCTATTTTTTGGTACTCTGCTTTCTTTGTCTTACTATTATGTATCTGTTTTATTCTTTTATTTGATTTTATTTGATTTTTTTTTCTGTATTATTCTGGAGCTTTTCTCTCCAGGACTCCATTGAAAACAGGCTCTTCATGGTCCAATTGACTATCCTGGCAAACAAACTGGAAATAAAAATAAATACATTAATAAATAAATAAATAAATAAACCTGAATAACTTTTTATTTTTTTTACTTCATCCTTTGCATGATGGTAGGCTTTGCACATTGATGGTGGTCAGTGATGCCTTTAACTGAATGACTGTTTATATGCTATGGCAAAATGTAGAATTGTATTTTCCATGTACAAGCACTGCACCCTCAGTCACACAAATGAGACTGGCTACAGTGTGCTTACTTAGCAGTTTGACCATTTCCAAATGCAAAAAAGTACAATTGCATTATAACTCTCTGAATGGCTCCACATGATAATGAGGTACATCCTAAAAAACAGCACAAGAGGCGCAGAGTTTAAATCCACATTAGTGATAGTTTACCTTTATGTGGCATAATCTACATGTGATTTCTTTTTCTTTATTGCAATTTGAAATACACTTGCAGTGCATAATGTTAATGTTGCACTATAATTGTATACTATGACTGCTGCACCTGATAATATAACCAGTGCCACCTGCATTGATCACATCACTAACTTTAGTAATACCATAAATTCTATGTGCATGCCATGGAAAAATAGTATAAAATAGTATAAGTGCAAAACCACAAGGTAATAAAGGGAGCATGATAATGAATTGGTTCAATATGAAGAGCACAGCAACACAGCTTTCAAAACATGTACTACTGGAGTGGCAATGTACATTGTCCTGGAATATGCTAGGGACAATATCACTTCCTGTGCACTCTGTATGGACCTTTCCTCAATACTTGCTATCCCATAAAAAGCATATAATGCTTTTGTGTAAAACAGCACATCCCACACACCTGGACAACTGCAGTGGTTAGCATGGAGCACTGTCCCTTTTCATGAATGACTGTAAAAGACTTACACTTCAAACACTATGGCAAAAACACAAAAATAATTAGGCATGCGCTATGACTTTGGCATCAGCCAAAGAAATAAGCCTGAAGAGATTGAAGAGATTACAAAAATTAATGCAAGGATAAATGTTTCCACATAAAAGTATATTTGTCTCAAATTATTACTCCAGCAAAGGAATATAGTATACTGAAACAGTGAAGGGTTGTCAGAAGTAAGCATATTTCCAGTCTTGTACAAATTTGTACTCCTCACCTAATGCACTTTGAATGTCATCTCCCCAATGGCATTAACAGGTAATATACAGAATTCAGAAGTTCATGTTTCTTTTTGTCATGGGTTCAGTTTCAAGGTGGTATCACTCACACTTTACTATTTTTATGTGGCTCTAAGGCATCATGCACTACTGAAACATAATGTAAATAAAGGCAACACTCAAAAATAAAAATATCATGGGGATGAGATCATATTTATGTGTCACAGTGTTCATGTTATGAATGTTATAAATCATCCTAGAGTGTATGCCCAGAGGTGGAAATATATAATTTGAAATGTAACTGAGGTATGAACATTAACCAGTGTTTCCTTAGGATCACTGTGGATAATGTGTATATATATATATATATATATATATATTATATATATATATATATATATATATATATATATATATATATATATATAGTGATCAGCATACATAGCCAATATTTACTGCCATGTTTCTCACCTAAATTGGACATTGAAGAAAAAATACATACATCTAGCTTAACCCATGTTTGTGCTGTCATGCAAATATGGTTCCCTAGGCTGATGGTCACTGCACACAGGCTGGTGCATGTGAGATCTTATTTGGGCACCAATTCCCTGCCATTTTTCTTGAGAACTTTAATGAGAAGACATGGTAGGTGATGGTGAGGGTAGTGTTCCACTTAGAATACAAAGGTGGTCTCAGGAACAGTCACATATTTTTGTAGGACTCCTTAAACAATACAGCTGAATGCTTCTGCAGGGTGACTATAATGGATCAAACTACAAGGCTGTGGCTTGGAATAACTTAGCCAAGGCTGTCACCCATGCAACTGGCATACTATGCATGCACGAACAATGCCATCACCATTGTAATGACTTAAAAGGTGAAAACAGGACCTCCTTAGCATATGAGAGGAATATTATAGGATTCATATCCACATGGTACACTACCATTACTTGGCAAAACAAACACAGGTGTTCTTTACTTTTTTCTTTTTTCTGTAATCTTACGTTTGACTGACCACTATTTATAACAGCACTGATTTTAGAAATAGCTTAGCAATTATCTGGATATTAGTCCATAAATGTTTGTCAGAGTAATAAATGACTACATTTGCAAATTGCACATATGATTAGCCCATGCAATATTGCAGTAGATTAAATAAACATTGATGTCAGTGGATTCAAGTCCAAACAACAGAGACAACTCTGTGTGAATGAATATTTAGTATTCTGTAATTAATAATTGAAAATATTATGTTCTCAGTTCACATATACATTTAATGATATGTTCTACTTAAACTACCTTTCTTATAGTCACACTTTTTGTACAATGTTTATAATACTGAGAGGTATGGAGATTAACCTTTAGTGTAAGTGAAAAGTGTGCTTTACAGTCATAGCTGGATGTGGAAATTCTAAAAAAATGATGTACAATATGTAGTGAATGGGATATATAATAAAATGACATTCATGATATTTTATGACATTCTTCTCTGATGAGTCTTCCCCATCCTCTAGTTCCTTTTTTTATATATATCATTACTTTTGAACTGTCTTTCCTGCTGAAACACAACTTAGACCGGCTGCAGTGGATTGGAGTGCCATCCCTCCACAGGTGGCTGTATTGGCATCATCTCAAGCAACAATGAACAAAGTAAAGTCCAGTGATTATAAACACTAATCAGGTAATGGTGAGTATCAAACTTGTTTATTAGACTACACAAAGCTTTAAGGCCAGTGCCCTTCCTCAGTGTGTTACATACCAAACTACTATTTACATGCACTTACTATTACCTGCCTAGCATTTCTGATCACTGGACTTTACTTTGTTCTTTGTGCTAGTGGAGGAGTTTATGGAGAGGGGCCTTCATGTCCTCATCTACTGTATAGAAAGGATCCTGAACTGAATTGCCAAATCACTTTTCCATCCAGCACTGCCTCAGGTATCTGTGACAGGAGACAGTGGTGACAGTTTTCAGGGTAAGGAATAGATTCCCGCTATATTCATGCTGGATGGAGATGTGCCTCTAAAGTCTCATACCTATCCCAGTCATGGTGTCCCCCATCCTCTTGTATCCATCCCCATCCTGTCTGTCTTATATGTCCGGTACATCTGCTCCTGCTACCTAACTTTCCCTATATACTTATCTATCTTACTCCTAAATACTTTCACCATCTTTCCTCTCTTAAAAAAGAAAAGGACACCAGTCCCACAAAAAATACACTTAATGCATAACTCTCCACTTTGCATATCTGTGTGTATGACGCACTTCATTTGGTCCAGTTGGCCATACACATCCTTTTTGATATGACTATTCAGATTACTCCAGATTCTTTGTATGAATAAAAATTTAGCTAGTAAGTTGGTAGCTATGGCCCTGTCTCACCACAATCCTTTTCATTCCTTAATAACTCACCCAGTGCCCTACTCTCTCCTTGCCACCACTGTCCTATCAACTCCATTTCACTCAATCATATCAGAAAATACATTCACACACCACACATATGGCCATAAATAGCATATAAACAGAAATCTCAATTTCTGTACTCAGCATTTTCACGATGCTTGGCATCTAGCGATAAAGCCCACTGCTAGTTCTCATATTAAGTCAAAAAACTCATACTCAAAAAAAGAAAAATTACTCACATGCTACTGCTTTGCAATTGGTCAGTCAAGCATTGCAGCAGTGCACTTCATTAAGCAATTATGACAGACTGAAAGTAATGTAAGTGGCCTCTATCAGTTGTATATGATTCATTGGCTGAATGTATACCAGATATGAGGAGTTCATTGTAATGCAGCCTATGTACTTTTGTGCACAAATGAGTTTAACATTGTCTCACAAGATTGGTCTATTTAACTGGTATAATTACAAATGCATTTGTAGACTGACATTAATGACTATGGTTTATATGTTTTGCTTACCTTGGAATTACCTTGCACATTATATACACATATCACAGAGAATCATCAATGATGCACACAAAAACACATGACTAACAAGCAATGATCTGGAGATTACCAGTCAGGAAAGTATGGGTAGAGCTATAACTGTTCAATACACCTTACTGTGACACACACACACACACACACACACACACACACACACACACACACACACACACACACACACACACACACACACACACACATGCACACGCACACACGCAAGCATGCTCGTACACACACACACACACACACACACACACACACACACACACACACACACACACACACACAGGCACACACGAATATATATATCATGCAGAGACACATGATCATGCTAGCTCCAGCTCGATGTGACAGCTTGTCATGTTGTGTGCCTTAGCTTCTTGCATGTTTGATTAGTAATGTTGCTCATCATGCAGAGACACATGATCATGCTAGTTCCAGCTCGATGTGACTGCTTGTCATGTTATGTGCCTTAGCTTCTTGCATGTTTGATTAGTAATGTTGCTCATCATGCAGAGACACATGATCATGTTAGCTCCAGCTCGATGTGCACTCAGCATGAAAGAATCAACAGGAATATCTTGACAAGAGACTGAGTTTTATGCTTATGTGGATCATCTGTGAAGTGACATCCTAAAATACTGTGAATTTTGTTTAAACTTTGTAATCAGGTCACTTAAACCTAATCAGGCACCTGTCTGCCTTTAGTTTTATATAGCCAATGGACTGTTAATAGATCAGGAGATGGATAGATTGTGTAACATATTGTGAGGTGGGTGTAAGATAACCTATCAAAGATCAAATAACATGCATAATTACTGAACAAAATAGTATAAAATTACAAAAAGAAGCAATTTATTCTCATGCTCATTGTATTCTGTCAGCAAAGTAAAGTCAAAGTCAAGGTAAACTTTATTGTCATTTAGAACTAGACACATGTAGCCTAAATGAAATTACATGCATCAGCTCAATTCTTGAGATTACAAAGAAAAGTGAAACAACACATGCAAGTAGAGGAATAAACATAACTAACAAATGCAATACTATTCCCAATACACAAAAGAAAGAGCAGAGACATTTACCAGCACTCATATACGAAAAGAATACCCTCCCCTGAGTTAAATTAGCTGCCCTATTTAAAGTAATACAAAACACACTACAGATTGAAATGCCTATGTTATTTGTCTAATATTGCACCTGAGTGAGTTAAATAATACTGACTATGGATATAATAAATATTGCACTTACTTGGAATATATGTAAGTATATATTGCACAAATAAATAAAAATTGACTTATGTGTCCAGACCTCTGGGACTAGTGCCCGAGTTCAGACGTTTAATACCCTTATGAGTCACACCTGCAGCACCATGTGGTTATTTTCTTCATAATGTCTATTGGCAAAGCCTTTCATTCAGCTTCCAAACCAACTGCATATTACACTGCAGGATGTGAGAACTAATTTAGTACAAAGCATTCCTCTTTTCATTAAAATTATGTACTGAGTGGGTACTTTACCAGTTAACACAGCCCTCCCTCCATCATTGATTTTGCACACATTGGTCTTACATATGTTACAGAAGACTTTCAGTCAATACTCTTTCTTACTGTTTTGAAATTAATGCATTGTTTCTCCATCTGAAGGTGGTGATTATATATCAGTGTTTATGCTATGTGTTGTACTTTAACTTAAGGGCCCAATTAAATCCTTGCACTTTGTTTCAATAGAAATCTTCTAATTGAAATGCAGGTGCCTCAGAAAAAAAGTTTGTATTTACTGCAGAAGTAGCCACCTTAATCTGAAATTAAGTTAAACTTATTGACGTCTACACATAGCAGCTACTTTAATCTATGTTAGCAGCTCCTTTTATTAATGGATGCTCCTAACCTTTACACTACAGACTTAAGTTCAAATGATTTCTCTTACATTAATACACTGATAGCTCACATCATTTTGACACTCTTAGGTTCATAGGTGTGTACTAGGCTATTGGCCCTGGAGCCTATGTAAGTCTAGCCCAAAACAATTGCCTGGCATCTTGCTGCCCAACGTTAGTTCCCAGTGACCCTATCAAGCAAGGCCACTGAAGTGATGCCCAGGGTGAATTTTCTATTGCCCATCCACTCGTCAAGATTTCTCTTGAAGAGGGCTAGTGGGGTGCTCTGCTTGACGTGAGTGGGAGGTCTGTTCCAGAGTATGGGTAGTCTCTGGGTTAGGAACCTGTCCCTCCAGCATGTTCTGTTTATTGTGGTAATGAGGTTAAGGACCCTGGAGTGTGTGGCACAGAGGAACTGGGATTTCTTCAGATGCAGCATATCTAACAGCTCTGGGTCAGACATGGCTTTGTAGGTCAAGCAGAGATCTCCTTTAAGTAAGTGATATGAGACAGAGTATAGTTGGAGCTTTTTGAGTCTGTCCATATAGGGCAAGTGTTTAAGGCCCAGGATCATCTTAGTGGGGGTATTTTTGTGGCCTTTCCAGTTTTTTTAGGTGTCTATTGAGGTACATGCCAAATGGGGCATTGTATTCTATAATAGGTCTGATGAGGGACGAGTAGAGAGGGACTATGACCTCTTTCTTCCTGGATGAAAAACCCTTTGTAATGAGATGTGCCACATAGAATGACTGTCTGACCACAGTGGCAATGTGGTTGTCAAAGGAGAGGTTGCTGTCAACCTGTGCCCCCAGATCTCTTGTTACACCTTTGGTGTTTAGTGGACTACCGGCAATGTGGTAGTTCATGGGCACTAAGTTTTTCCCAAAGGGAATGATGATGCATTTTTTGGCATTGAGCTTAAGGCCATGGTTCTGGCACCAGTCATTGGTCACAGTGAGGCCTTTTTGAAGCGTGTCTACATCAGCTGGAGAGTCAATAACAGCTCCCAGTTTGTAATCATCTGCGAACTTGGTCAGCCAAAGTCCCTTTATATTGGCTTGAACTTCATGTTTAATCTTAGCCTCACCTCAGGATACGTACCCAAGGAGTGGCGCACGGCGACTGTGGTCCCACTTCATAAGGGCGGTGCCTCCACAGACCCTGGAAATTACCGCCCCATTATCTTGACAAGCCTTATCTGCAAAGCCATGGAGAGGATCATAATGGAACTCATAAATAAAGACATAGGGAACTTGCAGACTTTGGATCCAACCCAGTTTGGCTTTGTCAAAGGCAGATCCTGCCTCTTAAACTTGGTTGACTTTTTCAAGACAGTCACCAAGGCCATTGATGAGGGAAAGGCAGTCCATACAGCCTACCTCGACCTGGCAAAGGCCTTCAACACAATACCCCACTCAGGTATCATCGAAAAACTCATCAGCTTGAATGTAAACCCATACATCACAAGATGGGTTGCAAACTGGCTAGCGACAGAACCCACAGGGTCAGAGTTGCTGGAGCCATGTCAGACTCAAAGCCTGTCACAAGTGGTGTCCCACAGGGCTCAGTCCTGGGTCCACTCTTGTTTGGCATCTACTTTTCTGAAGTACAAGCAAACACAGGAGGGTTATGGCTGACAAAGTTTGCAGATGACTGCAAACTGGGCCATAGTCGAAAACACATCTGACACAGATATCCTCCAGAAGGGCCTCACAGAAATGGATAACTGGTGCCAGAGCCATGGCCTGAAGTTGAACGCCAAAAATGCATAGTCATACCCTTCGAAAAACAAGGTTACCCTAGCTACCATATAGGTGACAATCCACTGAGCACAGAAAAGTCATCAGGGATCTGGGGACCCAAGTTGACTGTCGTCTGCTGTTTGACACTCATGTTGCTAAAGTAGTTAGGAAAACCTTCTATATCGCCCACCTGATCATGAAGGGATTCACATCTAGATCAAGGGAGGTCATCGTCCCCCTGTACTCATCACTCATTAGACCTATGATTGAGTACAATGCCCCGTTCGGAATGTATCTGACCAGACACCTGATGCAGCTTGAAAGGCCCCAAAAGTTCCTCACCAAAAGGATAAAGGTTCTCAAAAATATGTCTTATGCTGCCCGACTGAAAGAACTCCAGCTTTATTCAGTCTCATACCGCTTGCTCAGAGGTGACCTGTGCCTGACATATAAGGCCATGTCAAACCCAGATTTGATGAATATGCTTCACCTCAAAAAATCTAGATCCCTCAGAACCACAAGGGCGGGAGACTTAAACCTTGACACGGTTATAAATAGAACGTGCTGGAGGGACAGATTCATCACCCAGAGACTCCCTATGCTGTGGAACAAAATCCCGGTACATGTGAGGCAGAGCACCTCGCTGGCCTTGTTCAAGAGGAATCTTGACCAATGGATGGGAGATCGCAGATATACCCCAGGGATTACTTCAGTGTCACTGCTTGACAGAGGCACAGAAAAATGATAGGCATAGTTTTTATTCAAACTAAAGGGGTGGCGAAAGCCACATAACTATGGGCTAGGCTTATAAATGCCCTTGGGCAGATAGCCTAGTATGAACCTATGAACCTATGAACCTATGAACCTAAGAAAAGTAAATTCCAAACAGGAGAGGAGCCAGGACTGATCCTTGTGGGACTCCACTTGTAACTGGTTGATAATCAGATTTGGAAACCGCTACTTTCACAGTGTGTGTTCTATCAGTGAGCCAGTTTGTGACCCACCTTGTGACATAGGGGTTTATGTCTAGTCTACTGAGTCTATTAATGATTCCAGAGTGAGGGATGGTGTCGAAGGCCTTGTCAGGATTGAGGTAGGCTGTGTGAACTACCTTGCCTTCATCCACAGCTCTGGTGACAGACTCGAAGAAGTCTATCAGGTTAAGCAGGCATGATCTACCTTTCACAAATCCAAACAGCGTGGGGTCCAGAGTTTGGAGATTTCCTATGTCCCTATTTATAAGGTCCATGATGATGCGCTCCATAGCCTTACATATCACACTAGTCAGGCTAATGGGGCGGTAGTTCCCCCTTTGTGGAGTGGGATGACTGTAGCGGTGCTCCATTCAGTAGGAACAAAGCTTGAAGTGAGGCTGTGATTGAACAGGGCAGTCAGGTGTGGTGGCAGTTCACTTTGTAATTCATGTAGAACACAGCCAGGGATATTGTCAGGTCCCATGGAAGCTGTATTCTTGGCTTTGGACAGTATGGTTTTAACCTGTGCAGCAGTGATATTAGGAGCTTGGCATTCCTCTGGTATTGTGATAGGCCCTTTAGGGGGTGAAAGGGGGGTAACGTTCACACTGAACCTATCGGCCAGTGTATTGGCAATATCAGTTGGCTCGGAATATGTGTTGCCATTGTGCTGTAGCTCAGAGCAGATCTGAGTATTGCCATGTAGGTTCTTGACATAACTATAAAATGCCTTGTGGTTGTCTTTGGTATCAGCTGCAATTTTGTTTTCATAGCTAGCTTTAGAGGATTTGATGAGGGATCTCATTTTTTTTGCTGAGGCTAACAAGAGAGTTTTTCCAGTCTTGGGACTTCACCTTTCTCTGCATCACTTTCTTCCTTCTATTGTAGAGCTTGTTTATGGTAGGGGGCCACCAGATTGGCTTCCATTTTTTGGAGGAGAGCGCCTTGGTTCTGTTTGGTGTGGACCGTTCCATGCTCTTGTGTATGTGTTCATACAGTGCATTAGTGTATGATTCAGCAGTCATGCACCTATTTTCCATTTACATGGGCATCGTGAAGTTGGGCCATTTCTGTTTTTGGAAGCCCAAAGTTAGCTTTGGAGAAGTTTTTCATGGTGGTTTCCTTTACGGGACGGGGGGGTGAGGGGGGTGTGGATATCCATGATGATTAGCTTGTGGTCAGATCTGACCAGTGAGGATTTGATTACTGGTGTAGAGCAACTGTCGCCCATGTTAGTAATGACCTGGTCGAGGATGTTGTTATGCCTGGTGGGGGTAAGAATGAGTTGGTCCAAGGCGTTGGAATTTATGAATTCTAGAAAACGTTGAGCTAGTGTGTTGGTACATGAGTAATTTTCCCAGTTAATGGAGGGGTAGTTAAAGTCTCCCAGTATAAGGGTATTGGGTTGTACCTTAATATTTTCTAGGGTGTTTAGGAATGTGGAGTGGGAGTCTTGGGACATGGTGGGGGATTTATAGCAGGCTACAACCCGGATTGCAGTTTTGCCCAGTGTTAGTTGTACCTGAAGTATCTCTGATGAGTTATGTTGGGCTGCTAGTCTGGAGGTGTACATATCCTTTATGAATATGGAGACGCCAACACCTTTAGGGCTTTGGTCCAGGTTTTGGAACCATAAAGTGTGGTATGAGGTATAGCCTGGTAGTGCAGGGGTGCTCTCCGGAGCCTTGACCCAGGTCTCTGTCACTGCACAGATGTCGATGTTCTCCATTTTAAGGAGTGCTTCGAGTGAGTGCAATTTGAGATTTAGACCTCTAACATTGAGTGGCATAACTCTCACATTACACTTGCTTGTATCTTATCGCAGCACAACAAATTCATTTGAGTTTCAGTACTTTAATAACATATCTGATCAGGTACCCAGTTTCAAAATCAGTCAGAGAAAATGCTGCAGTTATTGTACTCAGTTTTATCTTTGATCTGATCCAAGGCAAATGTTTTATTCTGGAAACCAGGTGCAATTGCGTCATTGGTGGTCAGTGAGTACTATTGTAACTTGAAATAATAAGTTAGTTTTAAAGATTTGTCACTCTTGTTTCCATGTATTTTATATATTTTTTTCTCTTTTATTACTGTACCCAACAGGCCTTACCATAGGTTTGCAGATACATCATCAACGGAAAAAGCCTTTAATGGTAAAGAATCTAAAACATAAATAATGATAATAAAATAAATGGTTACATCAGAAAGAATTATGGAATCTAACACTAAACAGTAGCAATACAAAACATCCATGTCCTTACTAGACTTCAGGCAGTAGGAGTAAAGAAAGTACAGTTGCACAAATAAGCTTGCCATAGCAAAAGATGTTTGAACAGATCACTGTTGCAATAACCTAAGCTATATGGAATGTATCCTGCCAAGATATGATCTACTGGTCAGCTTCCAAAGCTTTAGGGCACTTTCCATGTACCCTAGCCAAGGAATAGATTTAGAAGAGCAATGTAAGATCAGTGGTTAGGGCACCAGAATTCAGAACATTCTTACCTTGGAAGAAGGAGGCTAGAGCCCTGCCATATAGAAACATTAATAATAATAAATCCACACCCTGGCATAAAATCAGAAAAAAAGGAGATGGAGTAATGTAATGCTATTTCTACTGCAACAGTGATCTATATGAACATCAACTGTCATGGTAAGTTTGCTTACACAAATGTACTATGTTCAGCATTATATCACTGTTGCAGTAGCCTAAACTATATGTCTTCAATACCAAACCTTAGAATGAAAGGGAAGAGGGAGAGAGCAGCCCTTGAAGAATAGTCCTACCACAAAGCCTGCTCTGGACATACAGAAGGAAACCAGTTTGCATTATTTTGTAAAAGCATGCAACGAAGACCAGGTTGCTGCCTCTAGCATATTTCCATAGTCCACCCCTTTCCAAAAAGCCACAGAAGTAGGCAGAATTCTGGTAGAATGGGCCATAACTTTGCCTTGAAGTGTCTTGCTATAGTGTGAAAAAAAAACAATAAGTAATTGTCTCTTTTTCTTGCATTTGTAGGAAATAAACAGTTCCTCTGAAGTTCTTAAGTTCTTTTCTCCTGACAATGTAGTATATAAGTTGTCAGTGGACATTCAATGTGTAACATTCTTTCTCCCTCATACTTATGTTCAGGAAAGAAAACAAGGGGTGAAATACCTTTCTCAGTATAAACTCTGAAACAACATTAAACACAAAGGATAGAATTGTCCTCAAAGTTACCCTATCATTACAAAATGAGATAGGGATGAGTCACCATAAGAGCGTGAAACTCAGATAATCATCTTGCAAAAATCAGAGCAAGGAGTAACACTGTTTTCTGACTCAAGAACTTCAGATCAGCCTCACTGTCAAGATCAAAAGGAAACCGTGTACGTTCTTCCAATACAAAATTAAAATCCCAAGAAGGAGCCACCTGCCTTTGATCTGCCCATTTATATAAAGCCTCATTTCAAAAAGCATTTCACTTGATATAGGGTAGAACGATGGGATCTATGGGCAGACAAACAGAGATGTCCAACACATGAATCTTAATAGAAAAGTAAGGAAAACCAGAAGATGATAACTCATATAAATACTGTAGAACCAAAAAAATCTGATCCATAAAAGCGATGATGGAGTTTGACTTGGTACCAGTTAGAAAAGATTTTCTGTTTACCTATATATGATTTTCTGGTAGCAGGTTTTTTTGCCTCCTTTAATTCCTGCTGTACATCTTCAGAAAAAAAGATGCCTAAAAATTATTACAATTCTATCATCTAAGAAGTCAACTGAATATGTTGAAGTATGGGGTGTATTGAACAACCCCTGTCCTGTGTGAGTAAGTCTATTCTGTGAGGAAACTTGTGGTGTGTGCCCTTGGCCATTTTTAAAAGAAGGGGGACCACTGTTGCATGGGCCTAAAGGAAGTCATCGCAATTATCTCTGGGGAGTACTTCTTTAACTTTAGAAGATCCGTGCCTATCAGATGAAAGTGTAGAAAGATATATAGGACCATTCTGTTGTACAGAAATGTAAAGGCTTCTGTATTCCAGGCCTGTATGCAAGGAGGAGTTCTGGAACAGAATTTCCTTAACTGTGTGTTGTGGCCAGAGGAAACAGATCTACTTGAAGTGTTTCCTACATAAGGATGAATTTCTGGAAGACCTGCACCCCTACTCCATGTAACCTCCATTCATGAGGTCTTGTTCTGGCCCTGATCAACTTGTCTAGAATGTTTTGCTTATACGCAATGTAGGAAGCCAGGCTGGACAGATTGTGCTGAGTTGGTAGATCCCAGAATATCACTGCTAGCATGCAAAGGGGTAAGAGCTGGTTCTCCCTGCTGTTTATGTGACATATCACTGTGGTGTTGTCATTAATTCCTAGCAGAGGGTCAAGTGTCCAAAGATTGTCAGAGATTTCAGATAATTTATTAGAGCCATCATTTCTTTGATATTTATGTACTTTAATTTGTCTTGCTTGTTCCACAGACCCTCAACTTTCAGTCCATTAGACACAGCTCCCAAAGCACAATCTAATGTATCTGTGATTATAGACTGAGCAGGAGATGGAAGGGAAAAGGGACACTTGTGATGAGAGATAATTGATTCACCTGCAAAAGTAACTACATTTTCATAAACTCTAGGACTGGGAACTTAAAGGAAAGGGGGTGCCGGTGTTGGATTCAAAATAATTTGGTGAACTATTACATTTTCCTCATATGAAGTTAGGTCAGAAGAATCATAAGAATAATAGAGACCATGAAACCTAGAATTCTGAGATATTCCCTGGCAAATGCCTGAGTCTGGTTGGAGAATATAAAAAAAATGCTGTTTGTAACATTCTACTTTGTCCTGAAAAAGAATAAAAAACATCATGAGGGATGGATACAGCAGACATCTCTGAAACATAATACGGTGAGATGTAATGAGAGAAGATGTCTCTGTGCTCACTTGAAAGGCAACAGTTTTAAAAATGTATTATCTAAGCCAGAGATAATTTTTTGTAAAAGAATGTACAAATGTAAAGCAAATATCTAAATATTGGAAAACTTGAATGCCCTGCAATTTGCAGTGAACTATTATAGGATTCTGGCACTTTGTAAACACTCTTGGAGCTGTTGATAACCCAAAAAGCATGACAGAAAACTGAAGATGTAAACCAGAAACAGCAAAATGTAAAGCATGTTTGAATTTGAATTTGATGTGAAGATTTAGAAAACAAAAGTCTAGAACAGGCCTCTAGGTTACTTCTTTCTTTGGCACCAGAAAGATTCCTAAATAGAATCTTCTCCCTATTTGATCTGGGGAAACAGGCTATATAATGCCCTGAGATGACATGTGATCTAGAGTAGGAGGAAACTAACAGGAAGGTCTGACTGGATGGTTGTAGAGGGATCCCATGAAAAGGAGAAAGGCAATCCCACTGCCAACTGTAGCTTTTCAGACTGATTCTCAGTACCCAAGTGTCTTAAGTTATCTGGTGCCACATAGGAAAGTGAAGACCTACTTGATAGAGATTGTATAAATTAAAATGCTTTCCCCAGAATTATACTGCATCTACAGTGAAGGAAATGTGCATGGGCAAACAGCAGTTTTCAAAATAATATGGCTTGCTTTGCAAGAACAGTTATTTCTTGTACATGTTCATCTTAGATATTAATAACATGCTGTGGGATTACTGTAAAGGCATCCTGTTATGTTAAAAAAAGGAACATGACTTTCTTGGCTTTCGAATACAGAAATAAATGAAATAAAATATAGACAGTTCAAATGATGCAAAGATGAAATGGAAAGACTTTTTGTGAAATCTTCAGATACAGCAAGGACCAAAAACGGACATAAAATAATATTTGAACCATGGACTTTGTCATCACACAGACAGAAACCAGAAGAACAAGTCACAAGGACATTAAAAATAACATTGGTTAAAAGAGTATATAAACTGAACAGTATGTTTCACTCTGGAGTGATGTTTTTGGACTGAGTGTGCATCAGTCTTTTCAAGTGTCTAGCCATGTTATAATAGAATTGAAATAACTCTGAAAGAATTAACTGTCTGGCAAGAGTTTGTTCTAATACAAATAAAGAATAATAGATACATTAGTACAGTGTCTGGTCACTCTTTAGACATTTCTTTCGGTGGCGAGCCTAGGCCAGTGACTGTGACCTTATATCTGTTACCAACAGTTAATATAACAGAGGGGCCCTACTATTTACAATGTCAGTTCAACAGTTTGACAGTTCCAGTGCTTTAACAGATCAACAGTTCCAGTACTTTGGTGGTGAATACAGAGTGATGCCGTAGAAGCTGTCCTGCGACGTTACACCATCAATTCATCTGTTGATGGACACCGTGTCTTCTAAGTGACTTCAGCCTGATTACCTGTTTGTCATCTATGCAAAATGTGGTAAATTCTTCACAGTTATAACATGGATGCAAGTACAGACAGTTAACTTTACAATGCCCACATATTGTATACTTCTGTGTCAGACATAAAATGTAAATCTAAAATGTTTGATGTTCAGACATTAGATAACAGTTGTGTTTGTAAATGTATAAATGCCTATAATCCATACATAAAATATACAGCAATTCATAAAGAATGTTTTTTTTATGTGGAAATAACTTCCCAAACTTATGTCTATCTTGTCACAGAAGTCTAGTATGTAAGCCATACCATAAGATATATCCTATTCTAATAAACAATCTGTTTGATTCTAGTGTTGTTAGTTCATATATACAACAGTTAAATGCACTCTCTGCAGTCACCTAAACCTCATACAGTACAAGTGTATGCAATTATTGTCAGTAATGTAATAGACTACATAAAAGTGTTATTTATAGTAAATATTGCAAAAAGCACAAAAACAATAATGTTCTAACATAGTACAGTGTGCTATCAATATTAACCTTTTAAAGAAAAGGTTTTCACAGCTTTTCAAAATTTCCCTAGAGACAGTAGTAAGGGACAATAATGCCATTTAGAGGAACAGACTCAGCATAGCATTCAGACTTTACATAATGACATTTCTGGTTTAACGTAACAATCAGAGTCCAACAACATTTACTAAGGGCACAAACTATAGAGGTTAATCTAACAAAACAGTTAAAAAAACAGCAAGGTTTACATTGGGCAGGGTTCAGCAAAAATAACAGTTATTTCTCCTGCTGATATATATATAAATAGTCTTGTTTATTACAGACTGCCTCAGTGGCAAGACACAAAAAATACTTTTGTTTCAATATGTTGGCATTTAAACAATGGTTGGCATACACTGTGTGGTCTGTTTCAAATGCTTTATTTAATTTTTTTTTGCATTTACACATGTCAGTTTGGGTCACAAGGGGATTAATCAACAGTGTTGGTAAACCCATAAAACATGCTCCAGTACAAGAGTTATGGGCATTGATTCCCAAAATGATTTACAGGGAACATTTAGTATTGTCAAAATCAAAGTACATAAAAAATGTAATACAGAAGAGGCTGCAGTAAATGCTTTGGCAGATGTCAAAGCAAAGCAAGCAGCTGAAACTGGTGAGCGTCTAGACTCACATCAGTATTTTAAACACACAGACAAGGTAAAGCCAGTTTCCACCATTTAAAAAAACTATCTAAAAATGATCAGATGGACAGTCTAAATAACATGACAGGAAAAAACAAAATAATGTTTTGGTCAGGCAAGATGTTATGTTAAAGCTGTTCCATCAGACAGTTAATCACATTCTGCAAAATGCAGATGCAGCTTTAAAATCAGTTTCTGCCAGACAAATAAATACAAATCTCTACCTAGAGCAAGACAAAGCCAGAGTGCTAGACAGTTTAAAAGAAGTATGCAGTATTGCAGATGCACATAGGAAATGTATAAAAACAGCTTGCAGACTATGTGGTGAAAGGAAGGAGATGTAATACATGGTCTGATGAAAAAACAAACACAGGGGAAACACGAGCAGCTTCTGCTCCACCAGTTACAGACAGATACACAACAAAGTTCAGAAAAACAGGTGATATGTTTTACTTGTAAGAAAATAGGCCACATTAAACAGGGTTGTCCATATTATAAAAGATGGAAGGAAAGTCAAAATACAAAAGGGTATCTATGCAGATAATAGTGCTTCTTCAAAACCCAAAATAGGGAAAGAAATCAAGATAAAGAAAATACATTAAGGGACAATCAGTCACAGGAACAAACAGAGGGATACATAAAAAATAAAGTATACCCTATGAATACACACAAAACCCAGATCATGGCAGGCAATAGGCATTAAAGCAATAAATTAACAAAACACAGGTTATCAGCTGGTAGCAAAGTACAGGGATCTTTTGAAACAATGGAAGACAATGTTAGTATACAAAATTCAATATTAATTAATTAAACAAAGGGGGCAGGAAAAGACAAAAAATAAATATTACTTTACTGGTTTAATAAGCCAGGACATATTCAGAATAAACACAGAAATAATCTACAGCCATACAGACACAAAGTAAAGTTAATACAAATACAGTGTAAAGTTAAGTTAATACAAATAACAGTGTAAAGTTAAAGTTAATACAAATACAGTAAATACATTTAAAGTAGTGCAAATGGTATATGCAAAACTAAACAATGCAATCAAATGTTGGTTATGCAAGTCCACATCTACGTCTGAAAATGGAGTAACATTTAAGGCAGTACCTATGACAAATCCTAAATGACATAAAGTTCTATAGTAACAAGAGAGGGTCACCCCCCACATTAAAAGTACAGTAAGTCTCCAAAGGCAGCTTATGCATACAGCAAACAGGATCAATATTGGTAAAAAATAGTGACTGTAATGTCATATTTTCAAAAGAATGTGTTACATAAAATATAACAGCAAACAGTCTTATAAACAAACTAGTACAGCAAAAACATAATTAGTCAAACTGGTGTAAGTGCCAACTGGGTAATAATACACAGCAATATATACAGGTAGTAAAGTACAGAGTCATTAAAAAACGTAATAAAAACTTAGACAAATAACATTTTTCAGCTAATAAAAATCCAAGCAAAAGCAGCACACCATGTTGGTTCATAAAAATCAGTGTAAGTTAATAATCAAACAGTATCAGTACAGTAAGTCTGTTAACAGTCTTACAAAAGTTTAAATTTGTTTCTATACTAGCAATCTATGGGCAAAACAAGGCAATCTAAAAAATGTACATACAAGGCAATGCATAAAGTTGCAAAGAAAAAATGGGGAGAGATACTAAGATATAAGAGATCATGAGAACAGGGACATCATGACCGGATACGTAATTTCAATATATTTTTGGACATGCAAAATTTGTTTGCAAAGGTATGTGACAAGTCAAATTATTGTTTTTTTAGCCACATTCCTTACAGAGGGAAAATGCCATTACATGCAGTCACTGTAGAGGTTACACATACAGGTTTTATGTTTAAAGAATCTTATAAAAATAGAGTTGTAAAACAATCAGCCATAAAAAAAAAATTTACAATTGATGAAAATAGAAAAAGGGATACTCTGTTTTCAAAAGAACTATGGTCAAGTAAAAAAGCTTGAGTATAAAATAAAAACAGCATGGGAGTTAACACATAATACTCCTTTTAAGGAAGAGATGAAAGAGGAAAAATTCTGTTACATAGAGTATGCAGTTCCAATAATGAGAATTACTCACGCATTACCAGAGGACATGGTAAAAAATAACAAGAAAAAGAGGAAGGTTCATGATAAGAAAATAGGGAAAGATTTTAAAACAGCTGGACATAGAAAATGGTGTTATTTCAGGAACTGAATTTTTTCACTGGTATGGTGCCACTAAGGCAATATGGAAAGTTACAAAGTTGATAGCAAATGCAACTTATAGAGCTATCTCAGTTATAACAGAGGAGATGTGTTATAAAACTATCAAACAAGTAACTGTTGTTAACAATGAAGAAAGACTATTAAGTACAGAAAATCACATTTTCCTGTAAATATTCTTTTCCCAAAGCAATAATGAAATTATGCAATCCAAAGAAATATGCTTGTTTCTAATACAAGGTTTTGCCTTGTAAAGCAAGGGTTAACTTGACAAGATTGAAATAAATGTGTGTGTAACTGCAAGGCTGACAACTTGCTTAAGCTAGCATAAAATCAGTTAAAAATAGATAAGTAATAATGGCTATGTGTCTATGGTGGGGTACTATAATTTCCACATTAATTGCTTTTATCATCATTATAAGATTTGTGTTAATAAAAGTATTAATCAAGTAACAGCTGTTGGTAATGTAACACTCTTTAAAGAGATAGCATTAAATGCAAGGGATTCGTATGTTGCAACAGACCAAGGGATTCAAAGTACTGAAGATCATATTGTGTTGTAAATTGTCTTACAATGTTCTTCGTTTTAATTTAAACAGGGGGAATTGATAGAGATTGTATAAATTAAAATGCTTTCCCCAAAATTATACTGTTTGTACAGTGAAGGAAATGTGCAAGGCCAAACAGCAGTTTTCAAAATAATATGGCTTGCTTTGCAAGAACAGTTATTTCTTGTACATGTTCAGCTTAGATATTAATAACATATAGCTGTGGGCTTACTGTAAAAGCATCCTGTTATAGAAAAAAAGGAAGTTGACTTTCTTGGCTTTCAGATGCAGAAATAAATGAAATAAAATACAAACAGTTCAAGTGAAGCAAAGATGACATAGAGAGACTTTTTGTGAAGTCTTCAGATACAGCAAGGACCAAAAAAGGACATGAAATAATATTTGCACCATGGACTTTTTCATGACACAGACAGAAACCAGGAGAACAAGTCACAAGGACATTACAAATAACGTTGGTTAAAAGAGTATATAAACTGAACAGTATGTTTCACTCTGGAGTGACGTTTTTGGACTGAGTGTGCATCAGTCTTTTCAAGTGTCTAGCCATGTTATAATAGAATTGAAATAACTCTGAAAGAATTAACTGTTTGGCAAGAATTTGTTCTAATACAAATAAAGAATAACAGATACAGTAGTACGGTGTCTGTCTGGTCACTCTTTAGACATTTCTTTCACTACTCTTTGGGTTTTTTACAGGATATCTATAATGGGAATGAAAAAACACCAGAGTAGGCATATAGTCAGTCAAATTTCTTAGATTATTTTCTGGGTTTTGGGAGGACCATCATTTCTTCTTTGTACCTCCCTGCCATTTCGTTTTGAAAATGTGGTTGCTCTGTTTTGCTGGCAGTGCTTATTCTGTTCCCTGAAAGAGGAACCTGCACTGGATGGAACATTTGTACTATGTTATACCACTATACCACTGGGTGGCACAGTGGTGCAGTGGTTAACATTGTCACCTCACAGCAAGAGGTTCTCTGATTCACTTTTCAGCTGGGGTGCCTTCTATGCAGAGTCTGCATGCCCTCCCTGCATTTGTGTGGGTTTCCTCCAGGTACTCCACTTTCCTCCCAAATTTCAAAGACATGTGTCTGGACTGTTTCTTCCCAGGCCTGTGCTGAATATAGGCTGTGTCCTAATTAAACATTTGTGGTCAACAAATGCTAAATAAGATAAAATAAATATTTTGGAAATAAAGGTTGAAAAATCTGGGTGACCCTGTGATTTAATTTTCCCCTTTTGTCAGACTTTTTAAGGACCAAATAACACCTCTTTATCCAAGACACATTCAGGATCCCAACTTTGACATCCTCTGGTAAATTCTGAGAATGTAGCCAGGCAAATCTTCTCATCAAGGAAGCACTGGCAGCTGCTGTAGTAACAGTATAACTACATTTTACAGAATGTTTCGTTCCCTGAAATGTATAAAATACTAAGGAATTTGGAGATGGTACAGTATCTGAAGAAGGAATATTAGAAACTAATTTCCTCATATTCTCAAAAGATGCCAGCAGAAAATTAGGCATGGGCCTGACAATTTAGCATTCTGAAGGTCAAGGTAGAGGAATTAAAAACATTTTCACTGCCTGTCAGAAGGAGTGGGGCTAGCTGCCATCAAGAGTTTGGCAGAAGATGATTTTTACAGAAAACTTACTGCAAGGTCTGACCTGTGGTTAGAAAAAAGGAATTTGTGGATCTGGGGCATCTTGTATAATTTATTAGCCTTTCTTGGAGTAGGTGGCTCACCATCAGACAAATTTCTGGCTGCCAAGAAAGCATCCTCTAAAGCTGGCAGCACAAGAGGAACAGCTGCCAGATGAAGAAAATCCACCTGTATTTGGTATTTCTTTTTGGTCCCACTGAAAGAAGCCCTTTATTCTGTTAACATTATCAGAAAAACACAACTCTTCAGGAGAGAATCTGAAGAATAACATTCCTCAGAGTCAGATTCCTCATTCTTTGGAGTAGCAACTTGAGAAGGCAGTCCCAGTGTAATTCCTGCCCTGCAGACTGGGAATTAGTATCTGAAATAAAAGAAAATCAATTTGTTTCTTTTTAAAGTAGGGAAAGAGTCAACAGTTAAATACTCAAAGGTTCTCCTTAAACACTTATCAAATTCTAGCCAACTTCCCTTATCTGCTTTAAGAAAAGAAAAAAAAAGTCTAGTTATGTTTCCTTTTCCTGGGAGATGTACAAGAGCCCCTTTGAAAAACAGTGACATGAAGAATGGTTCCTTCTCTGGAAATGAATCTCCACAGAATGACTTAGAGAAGAGCATCTCTTGGTCCCCTTCCTGATGTTGGTAAGTGGTTCTCCCTTACCTGAAGATGGCAGCTAAACAACTAAAGAGAAATGCCTACCTCTCAGTCTTTAGTGGATGTTGGAGTAGCAACAAGAGAAGAACTAAGATAAAGTGATGTGGAGTCCAAGGAACACAATCTAGCCACAGCAGAGTCATTCATAAGGGACTGAGATGCTGGGGATGTAGGAGTTAAGATGAAAGCCTCCCAGATATATTTTTGCTTATTGCTTCTCGAGGCAGTAATGATTTAGGTACCGGGACCTAGCTACATGTGCTCGACAAAGTTGCCCTACATGTTGATAGTGGAGCCTAGAGGAGTCAATTTTACCTCTTAAAATGCAGGAGAATAGTGAATGTTGAACATTGCTCCTCTAGTTTAAACTTATTTTTTTATGGGTGACAAGGTTCCCTGCAAGCCCAACTCCAAGATCACCAACCCTCAAAGAAAAGGGAATATTGATAGAAATGGTGTCTCGAACTTGGTATATACAAGTAATTTTTTGGCCATTCAGTCTCCATATTTTGGGACTCACTTATGCAGGTCCCAGCATTTCAAAAGGTTGCCAAAGTTTTTGTGACAACTACAAGACACTTTAGCCCCAGTCCCTTGGAATTAGTTTTTATAGAAGAAAAACACTTTTTACACAAAATAGTTATTATTTAAAAGATAAACCCTACAGGGAGCCAAGACTAACTATACCGAAAATTGTATCTAACAAGCGGCTAGCAGAGCCTAGGAGAGTTGGTCTAGCAACCAAAATGAAAAAAAAAAAAAAAAAAACAGTTTTGAGGTAAACACTTGATGAAAACCATCAAAACCACAAGTCCTAGCTCTTATCTAACACATTTGATGAAAAAGTTAACCTTTTTCTCACAAAAAAATAATTTAACAGGGATTCCCCAACAAGGAATTCTGACTACAAATTATAGATTTAAGGTATACCTTTTTAGCGACAGCCATTAAAAATAACAGAAAAGAGAAACTTTTCTATACAGCAAGTGATAAAGTGGAAGACATTCCCTAATGTGGTACTTGTTTGCACAGCCTTGGAACAACTCTAGACTATTGTCAATCTCTTGAAGCCTACAGGTATGAGTGTACTTCAACAGCAAGAAACTTGAACCCTAACCACTGGCTTTATATTGCTTTATATTGCTTCTCTCAAACTATTCATTGTCTAGGGTAAATGGATGGTGCCCTAAAGCATTGTAACTGGCTGACTGGTCTGATGCGGCCAGAATAAGTGCCATATAGCTTAGGCTGCTGCACAAGTGATCTAATGATGAATGGCATCTGTGAGACAGACATGAAAACAAATGCTATTTAGAATTAAAAAAAAAAAAACATCTAACCTGAAATGGCATTCACACAAATTGTAGTATAATCTTATTTTGTAAACTGTCTGCCTTTGGACTGTTACATGCCGTACATCCATTTGCAGAGGGGAAAGTCTGCTGTACCTCAGACTTAACAGAAGAACTTAGAGTTGAGACCACTATATCCGGTTTCACTTCAGGTTGTTGACTATACTATACATAGTTCTTGTTTACTCACGCATGCTTGCTTGATGATTTGCCTGCCTGCTCATTCCTTTTTACTCTCTTTGAGCAGTGATCATATAGCTTAGATTTTTACTCCCTAATAAAGTAGGTTCATAGGCTTGGGTGTCACCCTTACAACCTATTATTCTTCAAGAATCTTGAGTGCTGCAAAACCACATTGATATTTTATGAAGGAAATTAATGACTGACTTCTGATAGCAAGAGGATTCATATTTCATCATCAAATAAGACATTGTGTAATGTAAGCTTTACTCTTTTGTTTTGTATTACTAGTGTTTAAGTTTAGTAGTAGGCTCCACAATCTATTGTTAACTAGCCAGAAGTGCACTCCAGATATAGACTTCCAAAGAAGAATATATCAGGCATTTCAATATATACCATTTAGGAGTAAATGTAAACTAAACTGTAAGAAATAGAACAGAATAGCAAGTTCTGAAGCCAATCTGAATAGCTGAAATTTTCTTGCACTGTGTTTTTTCTTGGAAGGAACCATTTTATCTTTTCTAGTTCATCTATATGCCTTGTCAAAAGCTATTCAACATATAATCATGTTTTGTTAATGAATTAGATCACTGAGATTTGAAGTGATTCTATGACTTTCCTGGAGTGAATATACTGTACATCTCTCTTAGAAATAGATGAACAACAACATATGCTTTCCCAGCTCTGCTAGCTACAAAGTAGACAAAAGTTATGCTTTTGTGTACAGCTGCCCCTAGATCTTTAATTATGATGTCATTCATTCTAATACAATCATTTATTTTGTAATCATATTTTATGTTTGTTGTCCAGTCTGATGATGTTGCAGTTATTGGCATTGAATGTGAGTGCATTACCCACCAAAACCCCCTCAACCTTAACACCCTTAGCTATCACTAGGGGATTCCTGAAGGTCCAAATGATTAAGATTTTGGCACTTTCACCACCATAGTCCAGCTATGATTCTCAGTCTGGGAATTCCTCCTCTATTCCTCAGGAAATACCCTCAGTCATAACTTCCCCAACTATCACTAGGGAACAGGTGCTCAATGCTCTCTGTGTGAATGGGCCCCAGTAATATCCCAAGATGCCTCCTTAACAGCATGAAACATGACCTACCAGGACTACTAGAATCACTATTTAACCATAGCCTTCAGACAGGCTTTGTGCCAAGAGAAGGGAGGACTGCAAGTATCATCCCTCTGTACAAGGGCTGGCCATCCACAGACCTGGCTACCTATAGACCAGTTAGACTTATTACTGTCATATGCAAGGTCATGGAAAGAATTATCAAAAAAATAATAAACAATGACATAGAAACCTTAAGATACTAGATCAAACCAAGTTTGATCTAATTAAGGGCATGTTATGCATACTCAGCCTGGTGGACTTCTTTATAACTGGCATTAATTTTTGTATGAACAAGGTAGGTATTAACATTTGTGAGTCCCAATCCAAAGTCAAGTTAGGGCTACATGGACACGTCCAGTATCACACTGCCATTACCACCTGTCCTAAGCAACCTTTTAATTCATGTTGCAGAATTGTTGGAATAGTATGCACAGACTGAACTGTAGCTACAATGCTCTTACATTATGAAAGATATGTGTACCACACTGTGTTGGCCCATCTCACAGATGGACCTTCATAGTGGCTGGCATTTAGTTACAATGATGATACATTATAGCAGCCCTATGTACACGGCTGGCCTTAGGTGAAATGGTGTCCTAGGTAAAGGGCTCCATAGTGCATCTCCACTGCCTACTGTTTCAAATCCCCACATACACACATACACATTCATCAGTGCTCCCCCTTGTTGTCTTCCCATCCCAGGCCCCCACACTATGCACATTACTTTTTTCGTCCTTTTCCCTCGTTTTGGCTTACTCTGCCAAACAAACAGTCACTGTCACTGCACATCTCTCTGGTGTTAGACTGGGAAGAAAGCAGAGCTTCAAATTACCACATTTATGTATTTCAAGTGACTGCTGTCATATATAGACATAACATGCATCCTCACCCATATCCCTCAAAGGCAGCTATCTGTATAAGCATCTGATGTGTGATTGGGAGGAAAGTGGAAAAATAATTATCATAGTAACGTTTTGCAACCTGTTGTTCCTAGATGGTACACTACCCTTACATAATCTTCTTTGCACACTGTGATGCCCGTGCACTTGCCCAGTAATCGAGGAGCTTCAATCCTCACCACTAGCACCAGTGAGGGGCGTGCACATTGGGGGGATAACAAGTACACACACACAGTAAAGTACAATTTAACTTAAGAGCACACAGAGATCACAGTCAGTCTGGTGCTGGTTTCTCCCTTCCTTTCCAGATCCCCAATAAGACTCCCCACTGGCACAGCTATAGGGTATAGATCCCAGCCTAGTGGTCAAGCTAAAACCTCTAGCACCCTCTCTGTCTAACTAGTGCTTCATGTCCCTGCCCAAGTAGCTGACACACACACACACACACACACACACACACACACACACACACACACACACACACACACACACACACACACACACACACACACACACACACACACACTTTGAAATATGAGTTATATGCAAACATACAGACCCTCCTGGGGAAGGCTGGCACAGGTTCTCCAGCTATGCCCCCTTCTCTCCAGACTATAAGGTAGAAATCATTGCCACCAACCACTATCAGTTACTATAAGGCCTTTCCTAAAGGGTGACCAATTTCACTGTGTAATATTACTGTTATCCAAATCGTAAGTGTGCCAAACAGCAAGACTATTGGAGTGGCTTGGACAGTATCACCGAATACATGCAATGTACTCTGAGAGCTTACATTATCTCTACACAAAACCGCCACATTTGAAAGGTTTAAAAATATTTAATACATAATAAAAACACAAGACAATACTTATTACTTCAATACAATGACATTACAGAGTTCAGAAATCACAGGAAACTTTAAATATTATATTGTAGGATAGTCTGACATAAATATAGAAAACAGCTAGGCTAATCTGGCTATATTTCTATCTAACTCTAAGAGAAATCATGGTTCTAAATACTACTTAAATAGAGAGCAAAGCAATTGCCTGGTGAGTTGTTGTCAACTTTAGACAAACTCCAACATGCTCAAATCTTTCTCTCTGAGATAGTCTTAAATTGATATTCACATTACTGTTGAGTCATTTCACACTACATCATTTTTTACACTTCTGCTGAAGTTTCCCAGGCTCACAGAACTCATAATTTAACATTTATTTATAATCTTGCACCTGCCAGGAAACAACAGCAATAAAGCACATTTTACATATATAACCTAGTAGCTAACTCTTGTCCTAAGATAACAGAAATAATTTCTTAGTCCAGACATCCTGTCTCTGAGCTTGAGATCAAACAGTCACAAAATGCTTCACTTATCAACTTTCTTCCAACAGGGTGCACTGTGGTTAGATTTTTGAAGCTCAGAACATATAACACAGTTTTCTTACATTTAGTTTTCTTACATTTGTAAAAACACGCCTGTGGATTATATTAATATTTACAATGACATAGAATTATCTACAAAATTATATCTGGCTGGGCTGGGAGCCTTCACATATCCCCCCCCCCCCAGAGAACTCAAGCTAATTTTTCAAGTGACCCTTGAGAAACATTGCTTGAGAGGGTTAGGTCTATCTGAGTATACCTTACCCCATTCTCTGTCTTGACAGCCCACCTGCATTGGCATTGCTAATCCCACTGCGGTGCTGCACTAACATATCATATGCTTGCAACCCTAGGCTCCATCTTAGCAACTTGGCATTTTGCTGGCTGGCTCTGTGTAACCATGTTAGGGGATTGTGATCTGTAACTACAGTGAATTTCTTTCCATACAAATAAGGCTGAAGTTTATGTAGTACCCACACTATGGATAGACATTCCTTTTCTACAGCTGCATAGCATTCCTCCCTGGGTTGAAGCCTACAACTGAGATAAACCACTGGGTGCTCTTCTCCCTCTGAAGAAATTTGGCTAAGTACAGCGCCTGCCCCATGGTTCAAAGCATCCACCTGCGCAACAAATTATTTGCTGTAATCTGGACTGGCTAATACAGAGGGTCCTCCCAAAGCTTCTGTACGTTTCTGGAATGCCTGCTCACATGCTGCAGTCCACACTACCTTATCTGACCTGTTTTTCCTTGTCAGGTCTGTGAGGGGAGCAGCTATGGTACTATAACTGATGACAAACTTTCTGTAGTACCCTGCTGTCCCTAAGAATGCCCTCACCTGCTTTTTCATAACAGGCACAGGCCATTCCAGAATGGAGTCCACCTTGGCAGGTTCTGGCCTCATCTTACTACTCCCCACTCTATGTCCCAGGTAGAAGACCTCTGCCATACCCACCTGACATTTGATGGGCTTAATGGTCAACCCTGCACTCTGCAGTCTTCCCAGCACCTCCCTGACATGCTGAAGGTGGTCTTGCCAGGAATGGATGGAGATGGCAATATCATCTAGGTAAGCAAGGCTAAACCCTCCTGCTCCTGCTATGGTATGATCTACCAGCCTTTGCATCTTTGTGAACTCATACAAGCCAAAAGGAGTCACGAAGGCTGACCTCTCTCTAGTACTGGGACTCATGGGCACCTGCCAGTTACCCTTGGTAAGATCAATGGTGGTAAGATACATAGCCTCACCCAGATGCTCTAGGGCTTCATCTGTCCTAGGCATGGAGAAAGCATCTGACTCTGTGTGACTATTTAATTTCCTGTAGTCCACACAGAACCTGGTGCTGCCATCCTTTTTTGGCACCAGCAGCACTGGGGAGGCCCAAGGACTGTTGGACTCTTGAATTATCCCAGTATCAACATTTCCTGTATCTCCTCCCTCAGAGTCTGTTTGACCCTCTCAGGCACTCTATAAGGGGCCTGCCTAATAGGCCTCTGGGGTCATGTATCCACCTGGTGCTGCACCAGGTGGGTGCACCCTGGTTTCCCAGTGAACATGCCCCCAGACTCCTGTAACACTGCTCAGATTTCTTGAACATGGGCAGGAGATAGCTGCTGGGACATTGCTACCCCCTCCACTGAGGTGTCCATCTAAGCCTCACTGAGCAGGTCACCAGATCTTCCTCAGACTCCTCCTGCAATCCACTGCAAATACTAAGCACAAGGACCTTCCTATCATGGTAAGGTTTCATCATGTTAACATGGCACATTTTGTGCCCCTGCCTCCTGCCTGGCAGTTCTACCATGTAGTTAACGTCACTGACCTTCCTTAACACCTTATAGGGTCCTTCCCAAGCTGCTTGCAGCTTGTTGTGTCTGACAGGAATGAGAACCATTATCTGCTGCCCTATAGCATACTCTCTAGCTTGAGCATTGTTGTCATGCCAGACCTTTTTCTGTTGTTGGGCTACTGCCAGGTTCTCCTGGGCCAAGCCCATGAGTTCCCTGAGCCTTGTCTTGTTTTGAGGTTTAGGACATATGCTACAACAGACTCTTTGTGAGATTTACACTCACCCTCCCACTCATCTCAAATTAAATCTAGTTGTCCTCTCACCCTATGCCAGTACAGCAACTCAAAGGGTGAAAAACCTGTGGATTCCTGGGGAACCTCTCTGTAATCAAACATATGGGGCAAATATTTATCCCACTCCCTCTTAAACTGGTCTGCAAATGCCCGTATCATGGACTTGAGTGTAGAATCTCAACAAGACTATTAGTCTGGAGATGGTAGGGGGTGGTCTTCAGGTGCTTCACCCCACAGTACTTCCCCAGACAAGTCAGCAGGTCTGATATGAAATTGGCACCTCTGTCAGTCAGTATTTCTTTTGGGAAACCTACCCTGCTGAAAATTTCTAACAAAACATTTGCCACCTCTTCTGCCTCACTTGAGGACAAAGCCACTGCCTCAGGGTATCTTGTAGCATAATCCACTACCACTAGGATATACATTTTCCCTGTGGAACTTGGGGTACTCAGAGGCCCCAGAATATCTATAGCTACCCTCTGAAATGGCTACTCAATCACCGGCAAAGGCATCAAAGGAGTTCTCACCTTATTTCCTGCCTTGCCTACCTTTTGGCACTGCTCACAGGTACTGCAGTACCCTGTTACACCTCTGGAAATTCCAGGCCAATAGAAGTTCTGCATAATATGTCTCTTTGTACATTTTATGCTCATATGACCTGCAAAGGGAATATCATGGGCTATGGCTAGAAGCGCCTGATGATAGGGTCTAGGCACCACCTACTGCTGTATTCTCTCACCTTCTAGCCCTCTTTCTGGGGGTCCACTCTCTATACAGTAACCCTTTTTCCCTGTATACAGAATCCCCCTTCCCTTGAGAATCAGGTGCCTCACTAGCTACCTCTCTCTCAGGCCTTGTAATGTAGGGTCTGAGAGCTGAGCCTGTCTCAACTCTCTCTTTGTAACCCTTCTCAGCTCCCCTTCAACAGGAAGTCTGGCATCTTCTGACAGTGGTGCCTCACTGTCAGCCTGGGTACTACTACTCACCTCTGCCCTTGCAGTCACTTTGTCCAAGGGACCATTAGTACCCACACGCAGCTGTAGCTCACCTCCAGTCTCACTGTTACAGAGTAGCTCCCTCCCTGAAGTAACCACCTCACCAGTCCTGGCTGCAAGTATGCAGTCTGACTGGGTCTTCCTCAGGATACCAGACCCACATGCTTGTCTACAAGCCTGACTGCATGTAACTGCACGAGCACATGGTACTGCATTATCAAAATAATTTCCTATCAGGACATCTGCAGGGATATCCTCAAACAGACCTACTTGCTGGCTTCCTCTTCCACCCTCCCAGTTGAGGTGAACCCTAGCCAAAGGTATTGGGAAAGGGGTCCCTTTTAAAGCTCTGACTAGAGTAGACTGCCCAGGCAAGTAGTGCTTCTCTGTAACCATTGCAGGCTTTATAATGGTAATGTCAGAGGCTGTGTCTCTCTTAACAATGGCCTCTTTGCCATTCACTACGATAGTATATAACCTCTGGTGGTAGTTTGGTACCCTTGTGGTCTCAAAACAACCTACTGTTGGCATTTTGTCTTCACTTACTGGCTCTCTCACATTTTGTTCCCCACCTTGCCTCTGTGGACATCTATATGCCACATGGCCCCACTGGTTGCTTTCAAAACACTTAACCCTAGGTCCTGGATGTGTACCTGGACTAATGGCTTCCCTGCTACTGGCAGAGTCTGTTGGGGAAGTCTGGACTGCCCACCATGGGCTCCCTTAGATCCATGAGCAGCACTGGGTGTCCTTTTCCTGTGCAGGGATGTCCTGCTAGGTATAGCTCTCCCTTCTTCCCCAACTCATTGGAAGTAGCACATTGTCTATCAGCTAACCAGATCCTCATGTCCTCAGGCAAAGGGCTAAGGGCTTGTTCCCTCACCAAAATTGTCTTCCAGCCCTTCAAAAGTAGTGAGCTGACATCCTCTCACCCACCTATGAAAATAAGTGCTCTGTTCAGCAACATATTCACACACATTTTCATTTGCCTTGCGTCTATGCTCACAAACCCTTTTCCTATCAGCTCCAGGTGTTAGCTTCAAAAACTCTAGCAAACAATACTTAACAGCAGTATAATCCAAAAATTCATGATCATATATCTTGGACAACACAGTTACAGCTTTACCATGGAGTAAGGGGGTCAAGAACCATGCCCAGAGCCTTTGGTCAACATCATACCGTTTATGTACCCTCTCAAACATATGAATGAAACTATCAAAATTATCCCCCTCTGTAAACTGTGGAAGTAATTTACTGACCTTTTGTGCTTCTGGGGTCTGGTTACTCCCTTCCCCATTACCTCCATGACACTGGTGAAGAGTCAGCATCTCCTTTTCGTGCTGCCTCTGCCTTTCCTTCTCCTTAGCTTCCAGGCATAGCAGTTTCTCATTCTTCTTGGCCTGTAGACATCTCAGTCTCTCTGCTGCTTCTGTTTCCAAACTCCTGGCCTTCAACTCAAGCCTCTTTAGCTCCAGATGGATTTTTAAGTCCTCTGCAGAAAGGTTGAGCTATCCATTCTCTGAGTGTTGTACATCTCCACGGCCAGTCTGATCATCCTCCTGGTTGCTGTTTCCTGATGCAGCTGTGACCAAAGCTGCAACATGTCTGCCTTAGTCAGGGTTCCATGCACCAGTCCTTTAGCCTGGCACATCACCATACTCCTCTGCTGACATGCTTGCCTGCTCTACCTGACTAACTAAGCTAGCAAAAGAAATAAAACAATTGTCATCTGAACTCTGAATGTTCACTGTGTGGCTGATTTAGAGTAAAAAAAACACCTTCAGTCATCACTGTACACAAGCTACAGGAATTCACTATCCACACCACTGCAAGCCAATTAGTATGTGATGTCGTTAACTCACCACTATCAAACAATTAATATTTGATGTGGATATCCCTCTACTGCCAAACAATTAATATGTGACACCCATGCACTGACCCAGTAATCAAGGAGCCTCAGTCCTCACCACTAGCATCAGTGAGGGGTGTGCACATTGGGGGTATAACAAGTACACATATAGTAAAGGACAATTTCCCTTAAGAGCACACAGAGATCACAGTCAGTCTGGGGCTGGCTTCTCCCTTTCTCTCCAGATCCCCAATAAGACTCCCCACTGGACAGTATCACTAAATACATGCAATGTAATCTAAGAGTTTAAATTATCTCTACACAAAGCAGTCACAGCTGAAAGGTTTAAAAATATTTAATAAATAATAAAAACACAAGACAATACTTATTACTTCAACACAATGATATTACAGAGTTCAGAAATCACAGTAAACTTTTAAAACAATATTGTAGGATAGTCTGACATAAATATAGAAAACAGCTATGCTAATCTGGCTATATTTCTATCTAACTCTAAGAGAAAGCATGGTTCTAAATACTACTCACATACAGAGCAAAGCAAATGCCTGGTGAGTTGTCAGCTTTTGGCAAAAATCCAAAATGCTCAAATCTTTCTCTCTCAGATAGTCTTAAATTGATATACACATTACTGCTGAGTCATTTCACAGTACATCATTTTTGACACCTTTGCTGAAGTTTCCCAAGCTCACAGAACTCAAAATTTAATATTTGTTTGTAATCCTGCACCTGCCAGGAAACCACAGCAATAAAGGACACTTTACATATAAAACCTAGTAATTAACTCTTGTCCTAAGACAATAGAAATAATTTCTTAGTCCAGAGATCCTGTCTCCGAGCTTGAGATCAAACAGTCACAAAATGCTTCACTTATCAGCTTTCATTTAGCAGGGTGCACTGTGGTTACATTTTTGAAGCTCAGAAAATATAACACAGTTTTCTTACATTTGTAAAACCATGGTGTCTATATTACATAATCAAACTTTTAAAGTTCGAATGTCATATGGTCGACACCATATGATTGAACTTTTAAAAGTTCAAAAATGTAATAAAAAAAAAAATAAACCAAAGAAAAAACCTAGCTGAACAGTTTAAGCAGGGGGGAAAGCACCCCTGCACCTCCCACGTGGGGGGGGGGGCAGCACCCCCACACTCCCCCTTTTAAATGTACCAACTCTGAGATCGCACTACAGTGCAGAAAAGGGAAATCTTCCCATTCTGCACTGTACAGAGATCTCCACTGAAATGTTTGAACTTTTAAAAGTTCGATTATATGGTGTCGACCACATGATGTTTGAACTTTTAAGAGTTTGACAATGTGATATAGGCCCAAAAACACGTCTGTGGTTTATATTAATATTTACAATGACATAGAATTATCTACAAAATTGTATCTGGCTGGGCTGGCAGCCTTCACACACCACTGAGGTCTCTAAGAAAAGTAAAAGAAACAATGACCACATTGATCCCATTCCCAACACTGCTATGCTAATCTCTTGTGCACACATCTGGCGTTTGGTTGTGAAGAAAATTAAATAAGTTGACCACACTATTCCCTGTCTCCCAACACACACACTCTCACACACACACACACACACACACACACACACACACACACACACACACACACACACACACACACACACACACACACACACTTTGAAGATCCTATGTCTCTTCATTAAGCACTAGAATCCATATTGGTTCTGAAGGTTTGTCAACAATTTGAATGTTTTAAAATAGTTGTACATAGTTTCAAGCTTTACTGCAAAGCTTAATATTGCATACATTTTTATTATATTCAGCTTTATATGACAGTGGATAAATTTAAATGGAGAGTAAGATGGTAGCAGTTGGATGATTAGCCAATAATAGCCAATAATGTCCATATCTACTTAACATAGCTTTGCTGTTATTATTTTTCTGATTTTCTATTTTTCATTTGCTTTTGATGCAGAATTGAGAAGTCATGTTTACAGCTGTTTGATCATCTCAACTCTTTATTTGAAGAGTGTTTTAACAGAGACTGATGCATCCTTAATGGTTGTCAGCTATTCTGGACTGTTCAACTCTTCCTTTGCAAAGGCCTTCCTCTGGAATATGTCCATTCCTGTTTTTTTGCTTGATGGTGTATTTTGTCACATGTTAATGTAATTTTGTTACGGTTTTGATAGGTGATGTTAATGGGTGGGTAAAGTGGCATCAACACTGTGTTGGGATATTTTGTGTAGACATACAGACTGATTTCTAGCCTGGTGTTAATGAATTGTGAATAATATTTTGTGACATTTTAATACTTTGAGTATGTCTGGTAATAATCACTTGGATATGAAGACAAGAGGAGAGGAAAAGACAGGAAGGTTGATTTTGGAGCTAGTGACCGCCTTGTCAGTGAGTGGAATGCGGACATTCAAGCTGAGGTGGATTTTTTTCATCTGCAACTGGTCTTTCAAAATGATGTAATTTCCTTGGATTGTGAACTTTTATAGCTCCTCTAAATGCTCATTCATTTTTGTATCTTCCATTGCTGGCTGAACTGGGTTTTTCATGATATATGATTTTTCAGACTGCTCTTTTCGCCTTATCTGACTGCATTACTTTTATTTCTACTTAATGTTCTTAAGCTTTAGTCTTGTTAGTTATTTTATTTGTACTGACTTCTTTTTGTTTATTTTTGGTAAGTTCTCTGTTATCCACCATCTGTTTCATTGTGCAGTGCTTTTGCTGTTGTGCATTATAATGAAGATGAAGCTGAAACCTTAAATAATTATTTCATGACATATTATTTCAGTTTTTTTACTGTATCCAAAGCTGACCATGCACATTACAAAAGGCACCTTTGCTGAGCTAAAGATAATTTAGAGATGAGAAAAACAAGACAAAAGGAACTATTACTATATGTAGAAACAAAATAAAAATACAAAGATGCAAGCTGCAAGAGATGCATTAAAAGTGTCTGTAAGACCAGGTCTACAAGTGCCTGTAAGTGATTCAGGGTATGTCATACGTCATACTTGACAGCATAAATGAGATCTAAAGTATACTGCAAAATGAAACACACATATGCAATCACAATACAGTTAAACTGTAATATTAGCAAGGTTTGGCAACAATTGTCATACAGTTAACAGTTAATTTTAATTAATTTTGTGTTTCTTTGATTACATATCACATATCACCACTTTAGCACATCAGATGTCACACCCATTTCTTATCCTTATTACTAGTGATGCAAAGTACATCTATTCGTTTGTACATTAAAAAAAATCCTCCTTGGTGTTTTTCTTTTTTTTTCTTTTTTTTTTTTTTGCTATGACAGGAATTTCTATCTCCACACCTTATTTTTTGTGATTGTTGTGCAGTAACCACAATATTTTGATCATGTAGCTGAAAAATAAAACTCAGTTTCTCAATCTGACTTCATAGTGCCCCCTAATCAAGAGTTCACTCTGCTGTTTCTCTCTCTTCACGGTAATCCCCCTTATTCTTTAAACTATCTAATGACCATAATCCCTCAATTTTAGGCTGTCCATAACCAAAATGCATGGAAACTAGGGAATCTGATATACCAAGATAATTATGTGCGAGTTCCCATCAATCTTGCAGTTTACTGTAGAGGATTAAGGTTATGAGTTCTGGGATTAATTCTCTCAGATTCCACCTGCCTAATGTGTATCTGAGTAAGTTACTTAAACAAATAGTATTATCCCATGTCACTACTAAAATGAGACATTTTTGTTTAGTGCATTTATCAGATGAAGAAGTAAATTAAATAAAGTAAAGGAAAATAAATCATAAAATAAACAATGAAATTCTTTACATTGTCAATGCAAATAAAGTACCCTGTAAATAAGGTAAGTTACTCCCCAACAAAGTCAAAAGATGGCATTGAACTACAAGGTGCCTGACCATATGCCCTATTACATTGGTCTTGAAAATAATCTGTGGTGGTTCAAAAGAAATTAGGTCATTTCCTTCTCCTATGGAATAATAAAAGGAAATGCTTTAGAGTTTGTTAGCCTTGTTTCTTTCCAGTGTCTTTAATGACAGTGATGCATAATACAGTCTTCTTGATTGCCTGTTCATAACTATTTTCCAACATAAGAGGACTGCACTGTATCATTCCCCTGGTAATTATTTTACTTAAGTCCACCAAATACAAAGCAGAATATCCAGCAAATCTCCCTCCAGCCCCAGGGAAAGAGAAAACATGCCTGGCACGCACACTGTCTATAGAACTGCCTATATACTAAATGAAATCTGAATAGAGACATATATTCTAAGTCTTTCAATATTATGACAGCACAATTTTTTTTTCTAAGAATCCACTTTGCTTCATGCCTGTGTGAAATATTTTAGTTAATGTCCTTCTTATAAACTTGTCTGAAGAAGAATACTGTTGGCCCTAAGAATGTGTTTTGTTTTAAAACATGCACCAGACTGTACTTTGAAGATGAACTTGCCATCTTGTGTATATTTTTTTTAACTCTCTGTATGGAAAGCAGTGGCATGCTAATTTGTGAACGACAAGCTCATTTTATAATACTTCTGGTTTTCGTGACTTGTGACATCCCTGTAGCCATGTTTCATTTATCAGTTACTTAACTTACTGGAAAATGAATAGCTGATAGACGGCATCTGAAGTCAGTGCAGATGGAATGAAATATTAATGAATCTTCTTTGACTGCCTCATTATGATGCATTCAAGGCAACTTAATTATGAACTGCAACAAGACTGAGGAAAAATAAAGTTCATATTTAAACTGTACAACACCAATCTCCAAGATCTAGCTTGAACCTTAGACCTTTTATAGCCTGCTAATTTCTTCTAACAGTTTAAGTATGTAAAGCGCAGATGTAAATGCCAGGCTAATTCACATACTAGCAGACATAAAAATATAGCTTTCTTGGAGCATTTTCATAGCGTAATAATTTTAATAGTTAAGACAAACTGCATGTAAGCTGAATAATTAAAGTATTTCTTTTATACTGGTAAAAAGAAAACTAATAACACAGACTATTGTTTTGAAAGTGTTAATGTTATGATTACTGGTCACATATAAACTGTACCACTTACGGTACATACTGTAATCTAAACTTGCACTTTTAACTTCATTTGCATTTACCTTAATTTCAATAAATATATTACAAACATGTCAACTGATTTTAATTTGAGTTATGTTAAAAATATACATGGCTAGGAGTTAAATGTTCAGATCTATTTCATATTGTTAGGTTTATAGTGGCCTACAAAGTTTAAATCAGACGAAAAGATAAGGAATTTTACTCAGAGATGCAGCCTTATGAAATGCTTATTGAACAAAAGTGTACCAGCATATTGTTCTTATTACCTTATAAACTACTTTATATACTAATATTTTGTTTTACATTACGCAAATGCTGATACATTAGTACCTATTCTTCAGTATGAACAAGTCACACAAACACTGTACAAGATTATTCCTACTTATGTTTCTTTCTGGTGAATCAGTCAGTTTGCAGCAGATGGATACTTGTTGCATACTCAGAGAAGCACAGAATACATGGAATTTATAAGCTCTTCTGCAACATTGGCACCATGTCCACCACCATTTTTCCATGTTATGTTTAGAAAATGATAGAACTACGAACTGCATAAGAATTAAGGAATAGCTTTCCCATGAAAAGACATGGGTGAGAAAACATTATTGATGGATAAATAATGTGGCAAGAGGAGATAGAAAAAAATAAAATACAGCCTTTGCAAAATCCATGAGTTTCAGCAGCTAGAGATAGGGAAGTATAATGCATGACTTGTCAGTTGTAGTGGTGTAGTGGAATAAAACCCTGACTGTGCCCGGGTACCCTGAGATTGATTAGCAACCTGGGAACTTGTTAGAACAATCAGGGAGGATGGACATGCTCATCCTGGGGAAGAAGGGGGGTTGGGGACAGTCACGGTTTATAGCATTCCTTTTGAGGAAAGGGGGAACACACAACCTTGGAGTCTGAATTTGATCCACCAAGCCTCTGATGAGCAGTAAACTTCACTGAGATACTGCAATGGGGTAGGCATTGTAGTTCCCATAATGATATGTGACACACACCTCTGCACCCAGAGGATGGGTTAGGTTATAGTAAAAAACAATCCTCAGTCCTGGGAATTGATGAGGTTATGAGCAACCTTCATGTCTGCCTAAATGGCACCATCCAGAATGTCTCTCACCCTAGTAAATATGGATATGAACCACTCAGACTTGGGTATGCTGAAGTCCAGCCAGGCAAGCTTAATTTCTGTCCAGCTTGGGACTATAAGGCATATAATATATGATTTTTTATAAAGAAATCCAGGTGTTCAAATCAGTCAATTGTTAATGCCAAATTTTGGCTTGTGATTAATGTGGACTACAGCAATATGATAAGAGAGGAACAGAATAAATGTAAAACACACAGAGGTAGAGAAGAATAATGTGAAAGGTAATAGCTTAAGTAGCAGTTAAAGCAGAAAGAAGAAAATGAGGCAAAAGGCACTGAAAAGAATGTAAGGCAAAATATTCACGTGAATGAAAATGACTTTATCGCTTCCCTCTCTGTGTTTTTTTCCTGTCTCTCGCTCCCTTTGCATTTCTTTCATCCTATTCCTTCTTTAACTTCACTCCTCTCAAATATATCTTCCTTTCCCTTAAATAAGCTGAAATAAATGAGGAAACAATGGATTTTTACGACTGGCATAACATTTGGGCTCATTTCAGACTCTCTGTTTCTCTTGATTTGAAAGTTTGGAGCTTGAAAATAAAGACTTTGATACTTTCATTTCTTGCTATTAATTTCCAGCCATATAGTTTAACTAACACTCTCTCTGTCTCTGTATATACATGTGGATATTGTAGGATTCATCTCTGTGCACATTTCATTGCATGCTAAAAAGATGTTGGAATTAATTTTTGGTACAGTTGTTCGAATTATGTAATGAGTGAACTTCAACAGATCGGCCATTTCATAATATAGGGGTTTCCCCTCTTTCTACAAGGTTGTGTGACCCCAAAGTTATATTTAATTTCCTGAGGGTGCAGAAGTTTTTGTTGTTGTTGTTGTTGTTTTTCTTTTGCTAATTACAAATGTAACCTGTTGGATTAAATCTGAGATTGTATTTTAGATGATTTAGTTGGCAATAATGGTAAATAATAATAAATTTATTTGATGTTTTTTGTGTTTCAAACAATCTCATTGGTGATTATTCATTATATACTCATATATATATATATATATATATATATATATATATATATCTATATATATATATATATCTATATATATATATATATATATATACATATATATATATATATATATATATATATATATCTTCCACTACTTTTGGCAATCAGTGCTTTGATCAACATCTGTTTAACTGACACAATTTGCTCAGCTAAACAGATGGTTGACACTTGCCCCCTGAAAAAACAATGTTTTTTTTGGCTTTTTGTATAAAAGTTTTTGCATGTGCTGAGATTCATTCTCGGCATATGCATAGTAGCTAGCTGACATGCATCATCATTTGAAATCAGCATTATGCACATCAACATTAGTACTGTTTGACAAAGGTAAGTAAATCCATGAATATACTGTAGTGTGTGTGTGTGTGTGTGTGTGTGTGTGTGTGTGTGTGTGTGTATATATATATATATATATATATATATATATATATATATATATATATATATATTATAGATAGGTAGATATAGACAGATAGATATAGATACAAATATTTATTTTATTATTCACATTTGATTACCAGCAAAGTCTGACTGGGTAGGTGCCCATTTTCAGCAGAGGCCCTGTTAGAAAAGCTCCCAAATATTACAAAAAATATTAAGAACAATAATTTTCCAGTCTTCAAAAATAATGCAATAAAAGCAATGAAAAAAATCTACAGTTTAAACAATTATACCACAATAGACATAATGTAAAATCATTGGTTAAGAATAGATACAATATATATGACAATGATTTAATATTTAGAGAAATTTTAGCTAGTTTAGAGAAATTAAAAATAAGTTATAAAATAAGTTAAAAATACAATCAGGAACTGCAATATGAAGTGGGAGAAAAAATCAGGGTTATAATATATTTAGATAGAGTCAGGGGAGTGAAATTAATTGAAGTAAGGATGTGAGGGAGGAAGGGGGAGTAAGGAGGTCTAAAGTACGTATAGGTAAGTGTTCATGTTTAGGGATATAGTTTATTCTGGGGATGAGCAAGAACAGAGACAATTTTGGCAAGTTTGTCTTTCAGAATGGTTTTAAAGGACTGGTGGGTATTGACCTGATGGATAAAGATAAGGAGTTCCAGGCCTTAGCAACATGGTATGAGTATAGATCATGCCCAGCAGATTTGATAGGTTTGTGGACAGAGAGCATTTTTTGGTCATTGGATCATAATGACCAAGTGGGAACATAATTGTGTAGAATGGTATTTAGTGCTAAACAATTGGATGGATTCTAGATAATTTTATAGGTGGTAAAGAAGCTGTGTATATATTAGTTGGTGGGGTAGTTCTAACAAATTTATATACACAAATTATGAACTACTTACATACTCATAAATTTTGTCAAACTCTCAACATGGCTTTCGCCCATTTTATAGCACTACCACTGCTCTACTGTCTTTCACCAATATAATAAACCACCACAGAAGCAATGGGAAATTTGTATCTGCTATCTTTCTTGACCTTTCTAAGGCCTTTGATATGGTCACGCATAGTAAACTTATCAATGTTCTTTCTGATCTAGGTCTGAGACAATCCTCGATTGCCTGGTTCCAAAGTTATTTATAAGGACATCATCAGGCAGTACAATGGCAGCAGGATCTCTCTCCTTTTCTTCCAGTTTGTCTAGGAGTTCCCCAAGGTTCCATGCTAGGACCCCTACTGTTCTCTCTCTGTACTAACAGCCTCCATACTTCTATTTTACATGCTTCAGTCATCCAATATGCAGATGATTCTACACTAATATGTGCTGCGTTTTCCTTACAAGAACTCCACTCACTAACACAAGATTATTTTCTTTATGTCAAGACATGGCTTATAATTTCCAACTAATTCTGAATCCTAATAAAACGAACCTTCTGCTCTTCTAACCTACAAGATCCACTGCACCTGGTCCCCCATTTAACATTATGCCCAAGGATAAAACCATTATATCTCCTGTAACTCACACCAAACTTCTAGGAGAAAAGATTGACAATAATATGAGATTTGATATTGACATCTCCCAGACCATAAAGTGCACAAAAAACTGGGTGTTCTATACATAAATATGCAGTTTTTTCCAAAATACACTGTCCACCATTGCACATACTCATCTCATCCCCAATTCTTACTAACCTTAGAAAGACTGATTTAGCTAAACTCGACTCCTGCTACAACAAAATAGCCAGGTTTGTCTGTGACTCTCCTTATACGTCACATCACTGAACA
>NC_056744.1:755251280-755288780 GCF_019279795.1 Protopterus annectens
TGGGGAAAGCAGTAAACGTTGGAAACATAACACATTCAGCTTCAAAACAGACATTGGTAACAAGTACAATTATGTGATTAAAAACAATCAGACGTTGGCTGAACAGCTAAAGTTGTTTGAAGTTAAGTTTTTCAAATTGAGGAGAACCCAATTAGAGAACAACTATTTAACAAGTAATATAGAGCTTGGATTGTCCCGAAGGGCTTGCGAGTGTGGAGATCCCTGAATGGGATAGATGACAACTCTGAGATGTTAACTGAATTGCACGAATTATTCAACAAAACCGGGTTAGCTATCATGGAGATTATGGTGAAGTTCAATCAGAAAAAAATTGAGACATGGTTGGTGGATCTTGAGTGCATCAACGATGACATTGTGAAAGATTTACTATTTGAACAGTATTACACCAATTACACCAACATTTTAAATGAGGTTGATCGCAGCTGTCAAGTGTTGTATAACAAGAAACTTTCAAAAATCAAAAGGGACACTAGAGTATATGAAGCGGGCACAGTTTATCCACAATCTATTGGAAATCAGTGTAGGCATGGTAACCGTGATGATTTAATTCAGCAATAGGTGTTACTGCAACTGCTTGAATAAAACAACGAAATATACACCAGGATCTTTATTAAATAAAGCTTTCGGGTCTACACTCTTCATCAGTATAACTTAACATATAAAAAATCATCATTTAAATAGGCAAACATAGAGTCACATGCTTCAACCCAACCCACCTAATAATAAAAATTTAAAGCTACAATGAATCAATAAATATATGCAAAGTAGCACATAAAAAATCACATCTATAAAGCATATATATTTTTATAAATAAACAATTTTATACTATTTCATATGGAATCACATGCACCATACTTAAAAATTAATAATTAATAATTAAAACTTAAACTTATAAAACTTCTCTCTGTCTTTTAGCCAGAACGGGCTTTAGACTAACTGAATTATTTAGGCCTGGGGGTACATCAGCTTGAAGTCTAATAATCCATTCTAGTTCTTTCAATTCCAATAAATTATTAATGTCACCCTTCCTCAGACCTACCTCTACCTTACAAAGGACCCTAAATCTAAAAGTATGTCCCACACCTTCATCCAATATATGCTTACTTAAGGCATTGGTGGGCAACTTCCTCCTGATTTCAGACCTGTGTTCCACCATTCTCTCCCTCAATTTTCTTATAGTTTTGCCTACATAGAATGAGGTGCAACACACACAAGTAGCCAAATATACTACTCTCTCCTCATTACAAGCAGTAATTGTTCTCATGGTAAATGTCTCATTAGTTATAGGATGTGTAAATGTAGCATCACCTGTATAAATGTCATTGCAACAAGTACAATTATAGCATTTCATTGTTTTAGCCACCCTTCTATCATCTCCATTTTTATTCTGAAAATCCTTGTAGCACAATTTCTGCTTCAAAGCTTCAGAGCTCCTATAGGCAAACCTAGGTTTATCACCTACTATAGACCTAATCTCAGGCATAGCCATTAAAATTGCCCAATTCTTCTCAATTATGCTACAAACACTATGAGAATTTAGGTTATAAGTTGTCAAGTACCTAACAGCAATATTATTACCCAACATCACCTGTCTAGTAGCACTATTCTCATTACAGCCTCGTAATATAGGTTTATACCTGGACTCTCTTTCAATAATTACATCTTTAATCACTTTATTTATAAATTCCTTCAAATAACCACTCTTCTCAAACTCCATTGCCATAGCATTTACCTGCTCTTGAAACACTTCATCTTTTGTATTTAATCTACTCAGCCTAATAAACTGTGCTTTCAACGTTCTTTTGAAAATATGAGGGGCATGCATGCTGTTTTTATTAACATACCTAAGGTCATCAACATCTTTTCTAAACACCTTGGATTCCAAAATATTAGATTCCTTAAAAATTGTTACATCCAAAAAATTCATAACAGTATCTGAAATTTCCATCTTGAAACTCAGGAAACTAGTTGAATCATTCAAGTACTGCAAATACAGATCCAAATCCAGCAAAGTACCCTTCTATAACATAAATCAATCATCTACAAATCTCTTATAGAATGACACATATTTGTTGAACTCAATACTCTTATCTAAAATAACCCTTTTCTCCCATTCATAAAGTACAAGGTTGGCATAGGTGTTGGCAACGTACTCCATTGCCACACCTGTTAATTGAAGGAAAGGTTCACCATCAAAAATAAACACATTATGTAATAAAACAACTTCTAAAAGAGAACAAATAGTCTCAATGTCTCTTCCATTCATTTTAACCTCTTGACACAAAAAGTCACGTATAGCATTAACACCATATTCGTTAGGTATTACTGTGAAAAGTGAAGCAATATCCAGGGTAACCAAAATGCAGTTATCTATATTATTAATACACTGCCATTCATATAAGCTATTCAAAAAATCATTTGTATCTTTAAGCACAGTTGTACATACTTTCAAATACTTCCCCAAGAAGCCCTGCAGGTATTTCGAAACAGGTTCAGTGACCCAACCTCCACCAGAAACAATAGGCCTCGGGGGGGGGTCACTAATACTCTTATGTATCTTGGGTATACCATATATTTGGGGAATTCTTGGACAAGGAACAGTTAGATAATTAAATAGATCTATACTTATATCATCATTTATTTGAAGGTCATAAATGACCATATTCACTTCACTAATTAATCTTTGTACTTCAACAAAAGAAATTTTTTAAAAGTGGTGACATCATATAAAAGATCTTTAAACCTCATAAAATAATCATCTCTATCCATCACCACCACTGCTCCCCCTTTATCAGCTTGCTTAATTATTATACTAGTACACATTTGCAACTGTCTTAAGGCCATAAATTCAGAACGTGATATATTATAAACATTCTTAAACACTAAATTGCTCTTATAATACTTCCGTAGTTCACATTCAACAATATTTGAAAATGCATTCAAAATGGGACATAATACTGGCATAAATGTACTTGATCTTTTAAATAAAGATGCATTCAGCATATTATCTTTAAAAATCATTTTGAGACTTATATTACGTACAAAATTTTTTAAATCAATAATTGCCTTAACTATATCATCCCTAGCATTAGGGATGAATTTCAACCCCTTCGCGAGCAAAGAGAGCTGGGGTTCTGTTAAAATTAGTTTTGAAATATTACCAGTACTTTTATTAAGTCCATTGCTCGAATAGCGGGGTTGTTCAATAATTGCAAACTGTTGTTCCGTATCAATATCTCCAAAAGAACAACTCACATTTTTGCACAAAGTCCCATCATTAAAACCTACAGAGATAAAGTTCTCACCAGCATTAATAAAACAGACTAGCGTTTCGCGGTCTTGTTGTGTAACAAAGGACTGCTCACTTTCCTCTTCATCGACAGCGTTTGTTGCTGTTGTTGCTGATAGGTTAAATGGGAGTCCAGTGATTTTACTTGTATAGCAACCTTCTCTGGCTGCTTCAATAAAAAAGGAGAGAAGGAAGTAATCTCCCTTTGTAGAGATTTTTTAGTTAACTCGAGTACATTAGTCGACGAACTCTCCTTCACTTTGGGACGCACAGAGTCATTCCATCTACCCACAGCAGCGTCACTACCAGACGGTGCCTCCTGTAGCACGTTCTCATTATCATTTAAAGCTACATTCACTTTTTCCACAGCAACAGGTTTTGAAGCGGATTTCGTTGACACAGTATTAGGTATAGCACCAGTGCTCACATTATTCATTGGTTGATCAAACACATCAAGCTGCTCTAATGAACCCAGTCTGTTACTAAAATTATTACGACTGTTTTTTGCCACAGATAGTTTTCTATTTGGGACAAATTGTTTAAGTTCTTCTCTGGGCCAAGAGAAGATTCGATTCTGCTTAAAGTCATTAATGTCCCTTTGTAATTTATTCTTTTTCCTTTGCTGTAGCTTCATGTCCATAGATTGCACACGGGCCAAAAAATGTTGGTATAACTCTAGTGAATCGCTAAAGCCAGGCATATTAATGATGGTATTCTCAAGAAGTTCTATTTCTTCAATCAACCTGTTCTCAACAGGCTCAAAAAATGTGTTCATCAACTTCATATAGTCAGCACTTAATTTTAAATTCAATTGTTGCCATTGCATCAAAAGTTCATTATAGGTATTACCATAAGAGGGCATTTTTAAAATTCTTAGCCCTCTAGGCACTATACCTAATTCAAGATATGCTTGAAAACTTAATCTCTGCCACTGAAGCTGTTTGTAAGTCTGCATCTTCTTCTCTAAAGATGCCAAATGTTCTTTAAATTCTTTAACTTTTATACTTACAACTGTTTGTTCAGGTGTTGTTTCAAGTACCATTTTCAATAACGGATTTCCATTTAGACGTAGAAGACCTTTAACAGTATTAATGCAGTCTCTCTTATCACTCTCCATAATAAAATCCAAGAAAAAAGGCCAGGAAAAAGCCAATAAAGATCAATGAAAAAACAAATAACCACAGGTGGGTTGAAGCTCTCCTCACAAGACAAGTGCTAGCAGTACACACCAGAAGTAAATACCAAATTCAGCAATAGGTGTTACTGCAACTGCTTGAATAAAACAACAAAATATACACCAGGATCTTTATTAAATAAAGCTTTCGGGTCTACACCCTTCATTAGTATAACTTAACATATAAAAAAATCACATTTAAATAGGAGAACATAAAGTCACATGCTTCAACCCAACCCACCTAACAATAAAAATGTAAAGTTACAATGAATCAATAAATATATGCAAAGTAGCACATAAAAAATCACATCTATAAAGCATATATATTTTTATAAATAAACAATTTTATACTATTTCATATGGAATCACATGCACCATACTTAAAAATTAATAATTAATAATTAAAACTTAAACTTATAAAACTTCTCTCTGTCTTTTAGCCAGAACAGGCTTTAGACTAACTGAATTATTTAGGCCCGGGGGTACATCAGCTTGAAGTCTAATAATCCATTCTAGTTCTTTCAATTCCAATAAATTATTAATGTCACCCTTCCTCAGATCTACCTCTACCTTACAAAGGACCCTAAATCTAAAAGTATGTCCCAATCAACCAGCAGGGAGTGATGACGTGATGACATCGGAGACGCAGACAATGAATAAAAATCCAACCAGTAGAGGTGAGAGCCCTTTAGAAGAAGGACCCAGACGTTCGGAAAAAATTCGAAACAGAGAACCAGTGTACGAGGAGAGAGAGCATGGTCGGTTGGGGGCACGGCCAAAAGTATGGTATTCCACCAAAAACCAGCCAAACACAAACTGGAGACAACGGAGGTAAAAAACTTTGACTTTCTAGTAGTTCAAGCAAGTAGGCTTGCACCCATTTTGTGTGATAACAAACCGGGCAAGGAAAGCAACAATATTATTGATGGCAAGGTGGTTTGTACCCTCAAATTTTCTAGTTTGTCTAATTTGTGTAGTTTAGAGGAACATGACTATGATCATGTTTCTGGTATTTGTGGCAAAGTTATTGGTGGTATTGAGGTCTTGAGTAATGATTTACCATCTTCTACTGAACCGACAGGTTCCTTGATTGATCGTGAACAATGTACACATGCGTCAACGGGGTTTAATGATTCATACGGGAGTTTGTTGAATTTAAGTACCTACACTGTGATAGATGAAAGGTACAACAACATGGTGTCAAATTTTGACCAAAAGACAAGTGGGGAACATGACACTATGGGTAGTGTTAACTGTAAATACAACGAATGCTTGAGTGATTGCGTTGGACGTGAAACGGATGCAATTTATGATAACCCACCGGTTTTAACTTTTGTATTTCACAACGACACAGAAACTCATATTAGTTTGTCCGATATTAATGTGGATTTTTTTTTGAGAACATCTACAATCACAGTGCATGTATGCATACAAGTCAGAATGTATGTTGTCAGATAGAACAAACTACTTCTGTGGTATCTAACACTGCTGTTGATAATAGTGAGAGTTATAACACAGGGGTACTTATTTTAGATGGAAGCATTTTTGTTGCCCCACATGTGGGCATTTTGAGTCAACCAGGTATTATGGAGAACAACGAACATGATTTTAAATTATACAATTATTCTAATCATGCATTTAATTCTGGGCATGTCAATCTTTTTTCCAAGGGCTTTACATTTGTTCCATGCAGAAAAGGTAATTTGGTTGACACCCTTATTGATTTAAAATTATTTGTACGTAAAATGAATTTAAGAATGCATTTTAACGGTGCTGATGTACCTAATGAACAGAATATTTTGTCCAAACCTAGTAAATTCAATCCACCAATGAATCCTATGATAGCTATTTTTGAAAAAGCTTGTGAAATGGACATCAGGGAACACTTTAAACATATTACAAAACATACTTACACGAACATGACAGATGATGAATTTTTATTGTTAAATGAATTAAGAAAATGTGATAATATACGTATAATGAAGCCTGACAAAGGTAATGGGGTGGTGATAGTAGATAACCATAATTATGTTAGTATTATGATGACGATGCTTATGGAAGACCAAAAGTAGTATTAATGAAATTAATATTGCCCATCGGAAATTGGATCTTATGTTGGAGGACATGTTGTTTCAGGGTGAGATAACTGAAGTGGATTTTAATTTCATGAGTAATCCTTACCCAAAGGTTAGTGGTATCTTCGGAATACCCAAAATACACAAAGGCTTGGATAATGTAAAATTTAGACCTATTGTAGATGGCAAAAGGAGTAAAACCTGTTTCATTAGTCCATATTTAGACTATCACATGAAACCCGGTTTGAATATTTTTCCATATATCACTAAAGACTCTTGGAATTTTTTGGAGAGGCTTAAAGCCTTAAAATTTAACAACAACATTATTTTTTTAACCATTGATGTTTGCAATTTATTCACAGTTATTCCACATGACGTTGGTTTGTCTTGGTTAGAACATCAGTTGATGGAGACTGGCATATTTGATCAAGACCAAATTAACCTATACGTCAAACTTATGGAGGCAGTATTACACAACAATTATTTATATTCTGAAGGACACTTTTTCAAACAACGTACTGGCGTGGCTATGGGGGCTGCATGTGCTCCCATATACGCCAATTATATCATGTCCTATTGGGAGCAAAAATATATATTTGGTAGTGAATACAACAAGTATATAAAATTATATACCCGATATTTGGACGATATATTTGTTGCTTGGGTAGGTGAAGCGGAAGCGCTTGATGCCTTTATCAAACACATTAACACCACAGTATGGTTTCTAAAGTTTAGACATGAATATAATGTTGACACTATCACTTATTTAGATGTGAGAATAACCATGGACAAAATACATGGTAGGATGAGATCCAACATTTATAGGAAACCCACTTTTTCAAATTCGTACCTCCAGTACAACAGCTGGCATCCCAGTCACCAAAAAAGAGCCATTGTTAAGGGGCAAATGGTGAGAGCTGCCAGGATGGTCAGTGATCATGGAGATTTTGTGGATGAACTAAAATACATGATTAAATTGTTCTTAAATAGAGGTTACCCCAAGGAATTATGTATGGAATTGTATAATGAAATCAAAAACAAAAGAGAAAAAGGTATTTACAAACCTATTCTTAACTATGACAACATAGACAATTGTGAGACAATGTCCACCACACGAAACAATTTGGGCAATTTTCCATTATTATTTATCACCACTTATAATAGGGACACTGATTGGATGACATGGATGATAAACAAAAATTGGGGTATTTTACAACTGGATAAAAATGTGGGAGTAAGATTTGGGTGTAGGCCCAAATTTATATACAAGAAAGATTCATCATTGAAATATATTTTTGAAAGATGTTCTCTTTCAAAGGATCTATCAAGCAGTAGGAGGTGTGGTAATTTCAAATGTGGGAGATGTTCTACTTGTCCATATATATTATTAACAGGAAGCAACTTTATGGTCAATAAACATCATATATGTATTATGGGACACTTTGATTGTTACGTTCAAAATGTGGTATACCTGGCTAAATGCCAGGAGTGTCCAGTTTTTTATGTGGGCAAAACATGTAGGCATTTTAGAGAGAGAATTAGGGAACACATTTTGGATATTAAGCATCTTAAGTCCACTAATGCTTTAGCAAGGCATATTGCTGGTAATAGTGGTCACTGTTTTAAATTCTGTGTGTTGCAACAAATTAAGGGTGAGCAACAAGGTAGGATCTTGGACATACATCTAGATATATGTGAATTAAAATGGCAACTAAGATTAGATGCGCAAAGTTACCCTGGCATCAATGATTATATAACTATTATGCCTTTACTTAAGCTCAAACACATTCTAGGTTAATGTTACGGGCATAAATCAATTTACAGTGATTTTAACAAATGTAACAATTTTAACAGATGTTTTAACAGATATTATTGTTTTGTTATAAATCATTATTTGATTAGTATAATATTGATTTGTCAGTATAGGGCATGACGTATTTATGTATTTTATATTTTGTATTTTTTATTTTTCATTAAACATGTTTTTATTTCCAATTTATGTAATTGCATTATTGGATAATTGTTTTATTGATTAATATGTATGGATATATAGGATGGTTGTTACATAGACAATATTATTCTGAAGAAGTCCAGACGACAGGACGAAACCTAGGTCAATTTGTTGTTAATGTTTTTCCAGTTCATGTTTTTATTAAACAATTCCATTCTGGTGTTTGAACTATGTCCTTCACATTGAGTCATTGGTCAACTGTGTTTTGGTTATGTATCACAGCTGTACCAGATGTTTGCTAGGGGGGACATCCCATACGGTCATCTACTGGGGGATGCTGGCTAAGCACTGGAACCATGGAGGATTTCTGCATACACACACTGGGCTAAGTGGAGAAGGGGCATTGACTACAACTCTGATCTGAGATATATAACAATAAGTATCCTGTTTTTTGCTTATTTTTACTAGTTATTGCTTCTAGCAATTTATATATAGCACTTGTTATTGCCTGCTGCATACTTTTTACTGTATTTTATTGCTATTAACTCATCTGCATGGTTAAACTAAAATTGTCTGCCTTACAGGGCTTATTTTCTCTACTTGTTAAGCACCAATTTGTTTGTTCTAATTTCCTGCCAAGGAGTGTATCATATAACTGATTTGTTTGCAGTTAAAAGCATTTTGTAGAGTCTCCTTGCTCCTTTATCTGTTTAAAACTTTCATTTTGTGGCTCACTGCTGTTCTTCTGCTGTGATAAACATTTCTGTAGTGTTTACTATCTAAAAGAGTGTAGGCTAGTAGCTTTAGTATTGTTCCTCACTCTCCCTCCCTGTTGGTGTTTTGCTGTTACACTTGGTGGCTTTGCAGTTGCCCACCATTACTGTAAATTTGATCTGGGACACTCCTCCCAGTCTAGTGTCATTAGCCCATTCAACCTAATACAGAGAGAACATTTAAGAAGGCCAACATATTCAGTTTTCTAACCTTGAATTATCTTCTGCTTCTCCTCTCTCCCTTTCCTTTACAAAAAAACACTTTGCTAGAATCTCCCTGTGTTCTGCTTAACTGTAAAAAAAATACGCTTGTTTCCTGCATTTCTTGTAACTTGATACAGATTGGTAAGCACTAGGTAACCTATCTACCACACAAGGAGTGGTTTCTGGCCCAGAAATTGTAGTTATTGGCTGTTTGGGCAGTTTTTCCATCTCTCTCAACATTCAGATTTGGTATATGCAGGACTGTTTGTAAGCCTTCCAGCTTATCAGTGGGAGTGGTAACCACTAGGTAACCTATCTACCACACAAGGAGTGGTTTCTGGCCCAGAAATTGTAGTTATTGGCTGTTTGGGCAGTTTTTCCATCTCTCAACTTTCTGATTTAAAAGCCCACATTTGCACTTGCTTTCCCCCTTTCCTGTAACTAGTCTAGTCCAGAAACAGATTTGCTGTATCCAGGACTGTTTGTAAACTCCTGACCCCCCCAAGCCTTTCTGTGTTGGAGGGAAGCCTTCTAGCTTATCAGTGGGAGTGGTAAGTACTAGGTAACCTATCTACCACATAAGGAGTGGTTTCTGGCCCATAAATTGTAGTTACTGGCTGTTTGGGCAGTTTTCCCATCTCTCTCAACATTCTGATTTAAAAGCCCACATTTGCACTTGTTTCCCCCCTTTCCTGTAACTAGTCTAGTCCAGATACAGATATGCTGTATCCAGGATTGTATGTAAGCTCCTGAGGCCCTGAGGGAAGCCTTCTAGCTTATCAGTGGGAGTGGTAAGTACTAGGTAACCTATCTACCACATAAGGAGTGGTTTCTGGCCCAGAAATTGTAGTTATTGGCCGTTTGGGCAATTTTTCCATCTCTTTCAACTTTCTGATTTAAAAGCCCGCATTTGCACTTGTGTCTTTCCTGCAACTAGTCTAGTTCAGATACAGATTCTTAGTTTTAGCACTTGAATTTGCTTATTCGTGCTCAGCACTTGTTCAGAACTTGTTGTAAGCACAAAATAAGCTACAAATTACTACAGCATTCAACCTTCCTCATTACCTAGAGGAAAACCACTTTTGTACTTATTTTCCTCACTTGGTTAGAGAAAACAGCTCTTGTACTCACTTTCCTCACTTGTCTAGAGGAAAATAGTTTTTTATTCAGGCATGTCCAAGATTCAGCTCCCAGTGTTCTCTCCTGTCTATCTGATGAATCTGGGCATCTTGGGGCAATGTAGCAATTGCCTCATGTACACAGACAGCCCTCTCCTCCTATCACCCAACACTACAACCTGTGAGAGATGCACTTATCTAGCCAAACTGGAGGTAAAGCTCTCTCCAACCAAGACTGAATTTGACAGTCAAGAGAAGGTAAACACTTGCCCCACACCACACTCATCACATAGTCCCACTAAACCTACACCACCAAAGTCCACACATAGAAACACAAAAATATATGTGGAGGCTCTCAGTAATAATCTGCTCAAACAACAGAGAACTCCAAAGCAGAAACACAAGCAACCTCCACTCCCCAACACAACCCAAATGACACATAGCCCACAGACTCAATGTGCCACTCAACTACAGCCCATAAGGCAAAACAACATACCCAGCACACTAGTCATAGGTGACTCTACAGTGAAGCACACTGATGTCCCACTCACCAGGCTAAACAAGGAGAAGGTTACTGTCAGCTGCCTGTCGGGTGCCAGGATCCACCATATAACCCACGCACTCAGGTCACTCTACAACAAGTACAAATATGACTCTGTCATTGTCCATGTTGGTGTGAATGACCTGAGATGTACCTCCCTGGACTACATGAAAAGAGACATAGAAGAGCTCTCCGATCTTGTAGCCCAGGCAGATATGACCCCTAGCCCTGAGTAGCATCCTGCCATCGCCCAAAATGATACCGCAGTACAAGGACAAAATGATTGACTTCAACAATTAGCTAAGCTTCTGGTGTCATTCTAAGTGCATCCAGTATCTGTTTGCCTGGGATGACATGGTTGGCAGACCACAATGCTTTGCCAGAGATGGCTGGCACCTGTCACCCCTGGGATTCCGGATATTGGCTAAGGCTCTTGCCGCCCCTATAGTGCCTTATTTTTGGCAAGGTTCAAATGACAAATTCACCACTGTAACAGGAACAGGCAAGCAAAAACTGAGGGTAATGCTACTCAATGCTAGAAGTCTAAATCTCAAAATGCACTCCCCCAAGGCACTCCTTAAAATGAAGAACATCGATATCTGTGCAGTGACTGAGACCTGGTTCAAGGCTCCAGAGAGCACCCCTGCATTACCAGGCTATAACTTATGCTACACTTTTTGGCCACCTAACCTGGACCAGAACACCAAAGGCGGAGGTGTGTCCATATTCATTAAGGATATCCACACCACCAGGCTAGTTGCTCAGCATAATGCATCTGAGGTTATCCAAGTGCAGCTAACTCTGGGCAAAACTGCAATCCAAATTGTAGCTTGCTACAGATCCCCTACCCTACCATACCCCAGGATTCCCACTCCTCTTTTCTTGATATACTGGAAAATATTAGGGTTCAACCAAACACCCTAATAATGGGCAATTTTGACTACCCCACCATTAACTGGGAAAACTACGCTTCCTGGAATTCATAAATTCCAATGCCCTGGATCAACTTATCCACATCCCCACCAGGGGCAACAATATCCTAGACCTAGTCATTACCATCATGAGTGACTGGTGTTCCACACCTGAAGTAAACTCCTCGTTGGTCAGATCCTAACATAAGCTAATCACCCTAGATATCCACATCCCACCCCCACCCCCCATTAAGGAAACCACGGTAAAAAAATTCCCCAAAACCAACTTTATGCTTCTTAAGACAGAAGTGGCAGACTTCATGACACCCATGCAGATGGACAATACAGTTACGACTGCTGAATCCTACACAAATGCACTCTATAAGCACTTACACGAGTGCATGGATCATGCAATCCCAAACAGAACCAAGATGCTATCCTCCAAAAAAAGGAAGCCAATCTGGTTGTCCTCTGCCATAAAGAAACTCTACAACAGAAGGAAGAAACTGTTGCAAAAGAGAGTAAAATCCCACGAGTGGAGGAGCTCCCTGGTCAGCCTCAGTAAGTAGCTGAGATCCCTTATAAGATCCTCCAAAGCTAGCTACGAAAACAAAATCACCACTGATTCTAGGGACAACCACAAAGCATTCTATAGCTATGTCAAGAATCTCAATGGCAACACCCAGATCTGCTCTGAGTTACAGCACAACAGCATGAAAATTACAGAACCAACTGATATTGCCAACATCCCGGCAGATAGGTTCAGTGCTAATTTTACCCCTCTCAGCCCCTAAAGGGCCCATATCTATACAGGAAGAATGTAGAGTCCCTGTAATCACAACTACGCAGGTAAAAGCTGCACTCTCTAAAGCCAAAAACACAGCATCCATGGGACTGGACAACATCCCAGGCTGTGTTTTACATGGACTTCAGAATGAACTGGCTCCCTACCTAAGCACCATGTTTAATCATAGCCTCACATCAAGCTTTGTGCCCACTGAATGATGCACAGCAACAGTTATCCCACTACACAAAGGGGGAGCCACCATTGATCCCAGGAACTATTGCCCTATTAGCCTGATGAGCCTGGTCTGTAAGGTCATGGAATGTATCATCATGGAACTCATAAACAAAGACATTGGTAACCTCCAAACTCTGGACTCCACCCAGTTCGCGTTTGCGAAAGGCAGATCATGCCTCCTGAACCTGATTGACTTCTTTGAGGCAGTCACCAAAGCTGTAGACAAGGGTAAGGTGGTTCACACAGCCTATCTTGACCTTGCCAAGGCTTTCGACACCATCCCCCATTCTGGAATTATAGCGAAACTCACTAAACTAGGTATAAATCCCTACGTCACAAGATGGATTGCAAACTGGCTCACTCACAGAACCCACACTGTAAAAGTTGCAGACTCCAAATCTGACTTCAAACCAGTGACAAGTGGAGTACCACAGGGTTCAGTCCTGGGACCTCTCCTGTTTGGTATCTACTTCTCTGAAGTATAGGCTAACACAGAAAGCCTTTGGCTAACAACGTTCGCAGATGACTGCAAACTAGGAGCCATAGTTGAATCCCCAAATGATGTGGAAATCCTGGTGTCAGAGCCATGGCCCCAAGCTCACTGCCAAAAGTGCATTGTCATCCCCTTTGTAAAAACTCTGTACCCATGAACTACCACATAGGCGTCAGTCTACTTAATGCCGAATGTGTGATAAGAGACCTTGGGATCCAGGTGGACAGTAGTCTCTCCTTTCATAATCACATTGCTACAGTAGCCAGGAAATCCTTCTATGTGGCACACCTCATCACAAAAGAGTTCTCATCCAGGAAAAAAGAGGTAATTGTTCCCCTCTACTCGACACTCATTAAACTCATTATAGAGTACAACGCCCCTTTGGAATGTACGTCACAAGACATCTGCAGCAGCTGGAAAGGCAACAGAAGTACCTCACAAAGAGGATTACTGGCCTCAAACAGATGTCCTACACTGACTGTCTCAAAAAACTCCAGCTTTACTCCATAGCATATTGCCTACTCTGAGGTTATCTCTGCCTAACATATAAAGGTATGTAAAACCCAGAGCTGTTGGACATGCTACACCTAAAGAAATCCCAATCCCTCTGAGCTACATGCTCTGGGGACCTAAACCTTGTTACCACAATAAACAGGACATGCTGGAGGGATAGATTCCTGTCCCAGAGACTTCCCATACTCTGGAACAAGCTACCCATCTATGTGAAGCAAAGTTCCTCATTAGCACTCTTCAAGAAAAATCTTGATGAGTGGATGGGACATAGGAAATACACTCTGGGGATCACTTCTGTGGCTCTGCAAGATAGGGGCACAAGAAAATAACTTTCTTGGGTGTTGAAAGCCAGATAACCTTGTTGGCTAGGCTTACTTAGGCCCTTATGTCGATAGCCTAGTACCTATCTATGAACCTATAAACCTATGAATCTATGATGACATCCATCAGAAATGCACACACACCTACTGAAGAATGCCATAATGTGGCACACATACAAACTAGAAACATCACAGAGCATGTTTTTTGGCTGCTCAAGTCGTGGTTTCGGTGCCTCAGTATATCTGGTGGAACCCTGCAGTACTCTCCAGCCACATGTGCACAGATGTTCACAGTATGTGCCATGCTACAAAATATGATCCTGCGGAAACAGCTGCAGCAGGATCAGCACAGGGTAGGGACACACAGTCCCCCACCACTGCCAAGGTCCCCACAGCCACACCTACAGGGGAACTTGGAAGAGTAACCCCCTAAGGCTGTCCCTGTAGGCAGATGTAGGCATGCTCAGTATGCCCTAGCCTTGGCAAAAAAGCAACGCATAGCACATTCACTGACAACTTGGATTCCTAGGGACTGACACCTTATTCTGACTCACATACATAATAAAATGTATGCCAGCCACACAACACAACCTGTACCTCACCATGTATTGGCTGTGTACTGCATGCATCAGACAGTATCAGCCCTGGAACACAGGTATCTCAACTGCTGCATTCACAAGGTAAGTCACTCTTGATCACAACAAATGTATGGGGTACTACACTATGGTAACATATGTATGGACCTGCTGCATGTATGCAAGGGAATAGAGTAGGCTACTGGGCTACTTGCAGAGAACTAACAGCTATGTGAGACAACAGGTACTCTGTACAATACTGACCGTGCCATAATATGCATTAGGCCACAAGGCAGCAAAACCTACTACAGTATGCAAGGGAAATGGCAAACAAACAGACTGTCAATATGCCCCAATCTGTTACTGCAAGACAGCTGGACAAAGCCAGAAACCATGGAGGGATAAAGGGCCAAACCTACAGACATTATACATGCTCAGAGTAACCTATAAGGTGGCTAGTATAACAGCAGGTTGCAACAGATCAGAGTAGCAGCAGGATGTAAAGGCCATCACTTAACTGTGTCAGTACTTACAACAATTCAGTGGGCTCCATTTAGTAGTATAGTACTGGAAAACACAACGGTATGAGGAACACAGCAGACATATGGGGCAGAATGCTGGACATCCTACTAAACAGTGAGAGGTGGGAAGATTGTTACCCTGTGTGTGGAAAGTGACATCATATACTCCAATCACATTATGCCTACAATCATTTAGAGCAGGAAATCTGGACAAAGCCATGAACAGTAGTGGGACAAAGGCCCAAATATATGGAGAAGGACTGACTACTGGCCAGACAAATGTAGAAAGTGTATAGAATAACAGGTCATGCAGTAGCATGAGTTTCCTGGTGTGTATGGAGTCAGTAACTCAAATGTCTGGCATCATTTCCTAACGTCAGTCTATAATGATTTGCCACTGATGTACCAGAAAATCACAATGCTATGTAAAATGTACAATACATATGATGCAACACTCTGTACAGTCTATTACAATCTGTACAGTTGATAGGTATGAGTCATATAGTATGTTCAGCACACAGCCAGGGATCCCTTGGACAAACTATCAGGAAGGTGCTGGACTGTTGAATTGGGTGCAGCAGCCAATTGGCTGCAGCACACAAAATCCCAGACTGGAGTACAGGTAGGTCTGGCCTGGAGTCACCTTGTAAGTACTGACAGTCACACTGGGCATAGTCCTACACTTAGCTAACACATAGCTACACCTAACTTGACATCCCTGCTTTAGGGGATTTTAACATTGATTGGTTAACCTGTAACTCCAGTTCTCCAATCAACTTCACCAACCTCCATGGATTTTCCCAACTCATCCAGTCTCCTACCAGAATTGACAAATCAACAAACAGACAGTCAGTACTTGACTGATTCTTACAAACAGACCAACCTTATATGCCAATCAGGCTGTCTCTCTGTCATTCGTAATTAGGCATCATACATATCAGGTAAAGCCCACTAATTACCAAACAATCAGAAACATAAAAAACTTCAATACAACAAGCTTTATTAATATGCTCAAAGGCTGTAACTGGTCTCCTCTCAAATACCTAAAACTAGCTGAAGCAGTACAATATTTCGACTCTACCTTCCTACACATCCTTGATTCCCTGGTCCCCCTTCAAACCATCAGAGTTAAATCTAAACATGCCCCTTGGATGACCAAAGGATTAGATCGCTACTAAAATCCAGAGATAAGTCTGGGCTCTTTGGCATAAAACAGGAGCACATATAGACAAACAGATTTTCCTTGAACTCCATAACAAAGCAAAGAAATGTGTCAAAACAGAGAAAACTAGTTACTTCCACAATATCCAATCTAGATATCATCACAATCCCAAAACATTTTGGTCAGCAATTAACAATATTCTCCACCCTGGAAAATCAGGCACTCCCCCTCCAACCTTAACAGATACCTCAAATAATATTTCCTCCTTATTTAACAAATTCTTCACTGAATCAATCATCGCACTTGCTAACTCTCAGAGCTGCCCAACCTCAAACTTACCATTTGATCTTCATAATAATAATAATGGCTTTAGCTTCCACCCCATTCCTACTGACATAATCAGAAACCTCCTTAGGAAATTAACACCTACCACTTTAGCTTCTGGCAAACTCCCTGCTGAATGCATAAAACTAGCTGCCAATGCCATAGCATATCCAGTATCCATTCTCATTAACCGTTCCATATCTGAAAACCTAGTCCCAGAGGGGTCTATATTAGATGATCGAACTTTCAAAAGTTCAACTGTCATATGGTCAACACCATATGATCGAACTTTTGAAAGTTTGAAGGTTTTAACGAAGATCACTGCACAGTGCGGAATGGGAAGATTTCCCTTTTCTGCACTGTAGTGTGATCTCAGAGTTTGTATATTTAAAGAGTGGGGATGTGGGGGCACAGGGGGACTTGTCCCCTGCATAAAATGTTCAGGTAGGTTATTTGTGTAGTTTATTTTTTTTTATTAGATGTTCGAATTTTTAAAAGTTCAATCATATGGTGTCGACCATATGATGGTCGAACTTTTGAAAGTTCAATCATCTAATATAGACCCGTCCCAGAGATCTGGAAAGTGTCTCATGTCATTCCATTACATAAAGATGGTAATTCTAAAGAGCTAACAAACTATCGCCCTATAGCCATACTCTCACCTCTATCCAAAATACTGGAGAGGTGTGTACACAAACAAATTATGAAATACCTTAACACCAACAACCTTTTCACTAATACTTAACATGGTTTCAGACCATACCACAGCACCATAACAGCCCTTATGGCATTTACACACACAATTAACACCCACAGAAACAGTGGCAATTATGTCTCAACTGTCTTTCTTGATCTCTCCAAGGCATTTGATATGGTTAACCATAATAAACTCATTATATCCCTCTCTAAACTAAATCTTAGCAAATCCATCCTCACCTGGTTTCAGAGTTAACAAACAGACAGCAAGCAGTAAAATGGAACTATAGCCTCTTTTACCAGTTACAATACAGGGAGAAAAGGACCTGATAATTGGCTAGACAGAGGGACAGAGCTGGGAAAGATGTGCAGCAGGTAAGGATGATAAAGGACAGTGAGGGAAACATACTCACAAGTGAGGAGAGTGTGTTGAGTAGATGGAAAGAGTACTTTGAAGGGCTGATGAATGAAGAGAATGAGAGAGAGAGAAGGATGGATGATGTGGGGATAGTGAATCAGGAAGTGAAGCAGATTAGCAAGGAGGAAGTAAGGACAGATATGAAGAGGATGAAGAATGGAAAGGCTGTTGGCCCAGATGACATACCAGTGGAAGAATGGAGGTGCTTAGGAGAAATGGCAGTGGAATTTTTAACCAGATTGTTTAATGAAATTTTGGAAAGTCAGAGGATGCCTGAGGAGTGGAGAAATAGTGTTTTGGTACCTATCTTTAAGAATAAGGGTGATGTGCAGAGCTGCAGTAACTACAGAGGGATAAAATTGATCAGTCACAGCTTGAAGTTATGGGAAAGAGTAGTGGAAGCTAGGTTAAGAAGGGAGGTGATGATTAGTGATCAGCAGTATGGTTTCATGCCAGGAAACAGCACTACAGATGCAATATTTGCTCTGAGAGTGTTGTTGGAGAAATACAGAGAAGGTCAGAAGGAGTTGCATTGTATCTTTGTGGACTTAGAGAAAGCATATGACAGGGTGCCTAGAGAGGAGTTGTGGTATTGTATGAGGAAGTTGGGAGTGGCAGAGAAGTATGTAAGAGTGGTACAGGATATGTACGAGGTAGTGTGACATTGGTGAGGACTGCGGTGGGAGTGACAGATACGTTTAAGGTGGAGGTGGGATTACATCAAGGATCATCTCTCAGCCCTTTCTTATTTGCAGTGGTGATGGACAGGTTGACAGATGAGATTAGACAGGAGGCCCCGTGGACTATGATGTTTGCAGATGATATTGTGATATGTAGTGAGAGTAGGGACCAGGTTGAGGAGACCCTGGAGAGGTGGAGATATGCTTTAGAGAGGAGAGGAATGAAGGTCAGCAGGGCTAAAACCGAATATATGTGTGTAAATGAGAGGGAGGGTAGAGGAATGGTGAGGATGCAGGGAGTAGAGTTGGTAAAGGTGGATGAGTTTAAGTACTTGGGATCGACAGTTCAGAGTAATGGTGAGTGTGGAAGAGAGGTGAAGAAGACAGTACAGGCAGGGTGGAATGGGTGAAGAAGAGTGTCAGGAGTGATTTGTGATAGATGGATACCAATAAGAGTGAAAGGGAAGGTCTGCAAGAGGGTAGTGAGACCAGCTATGTTATATGGGTTGGAGTCGGTAGCATTGACGAAAAGGCAGGAGTCAGAGCTGGATGTGGCAGAGTTAAAGATGTTAAGATTTGCACTGGGTGTGACTAGGATGGACAGGATTAGGAATCAGTATATTAGAGGGTCAGCTCAGGTTGGACAGTTTGCAGACAAAGCAAGAGAGGCGAGATTGCGTTGGTTTGGGCATGTGCTGAGGAGGGATGCTGGGTATATTGGGAAAAGGATGCTAAGGATGGAGCTGCCAGGTAAGAGGAAAAGAGGAAGGCCTAAGATAAGGTTTATGGATGTGGTGAGAGAGGACATGCAGGCAGTTGGTGTGAAAGAGCATGATGCAGAGGACAGGAAGAAATGGAAACAGATGATCCGCTGTGGCGACCCCTAATGGGAACAGCCGAAAGAAGATGATGATGATGACCAGTTACAATAGACATCCCCCAAGGCTCCATACTTGTTCCCTTACTTTTCTCTCTCTTCAATAGCAACCTCCACTCTTCAGCTCTTCATGCTTCAGTCATCCAATACCCTGATGACTCTACACTAATCTGTTCCTCACCTTCTCTCCAAGAACTACAAGTGAAAACTCAGGCCTCCTTCCTCTCTGTAGAAGAATGGCTCAATAACTCTCAACTAATACTAAACCCTAACAAAACAAAACTTCTCATCTTCCTTCCAACCAACCACACCACTCATACACCCACATTTACTATCACATCTAAGAATAACACTACTATTCTTCTTGTCACTCACACCAAACTTCTTGGAGTTGAGATAGACCACAACATGAGGTTTGACACTCACATTTCACTCACTGTTAAGAAAGTTCGCAAAAAATTAGGGGGACTGTACAGAAACAAACAATTCCTCACAAATAGCACTAAAAGCCAAAATAACACAGACATACCTCCTATCCACACTCCTATATGCCTCCCCTATTCTCACCAGCCTCAAAAACTCAGACATATCTAAACTTGAAGTTTTCTATAAGAAAATAGCAAAGTTTGCCTCTAATAGCTCACATCTCAATCACCACTGCTCAGCCCTAAAAAAACTCCAATGGCTAGAATGTCCTCAACTTCTACTTTATAACCAACTTATACTAACCCAAAAAAATTTTATTACTTCAAGAAAACCCCATCATTACAAAATCTAATACAACCTTACTCCTGTACTAGGGTCCTACATTCCAATAACAAACATCTTCTACAAGTCACTATATCCAACAACTCTGCAGGAGCTTCTCTGTATTTGAACTATATAGCCAAAAAAATGAAACACTCTGCCCACAAATATAATAGCCACCACTACCTTAACACGGTTCAAAAAATGCCTAAAACAAACTTCCAATTAAATTGGACCTGCAGCTGTAACTCACCAGGATAGATTACCTCCATCTTACATCTGCTCACTCATAATAACCTTCCCTCCAATACTGTCAGGTAGTTAACCTGATTTTTTTTAGCTTAAATAGCCTCTTTCATCATACTTTATATCCTAATCTTCCTTCCACATGTAATCAATCCTTTGCTCTATGTTTAATGTTTAATGATATATCTGAATAGATATTCTATAACCACACTGCTTAATGGTGTCTTCCTATAATCACTGTAAACTTATCTATTTTTCTTTATCTTGTGCTATCACTTAATCTTTGTATCATAAATGAATTCTTGTATATGAAAATGTAAATGTCCCTCTTCTGTAACTACAAAGTTGTACTATGTCAAATCTTGTCTTTGTAATACATAGGTTCATAGGTAGGTACTAGGCTATCTGCCCGAGGGCATTTTTAAGCCTAGCCAGAGTGTGTCGGCTTTTACCGCCCCATTGATTAATTAACTGAGCCTCTGTCAAGCAGAGCCAATGAAGTGATCCCAGGGGTGTATTTTCTGTTACCCATCCACTTGTCAAGGCTTCTCTTGAAGAGTGCTAGTGAGGGGCTCTGCCTAATGTAGTTAAGAATTTTGTTCCAAAGCATGGGGAGTCTCTGTGACAGGAATCTATCCCTCCAGCATGTTCTATTTATTGTTGTGATGAGGTTTAGCTCACTAGAGCACATGGCGCGCAGTGACTTGGATTTCTTTAGGTGGAGCATGTCCATCAATTCTGAGTTGAACATGGCTTTGTAAGTCAGGCAGAGATCACCTCTGAGTAAGCGATATGCCACTGAGTACAGCCAGAGTTTTTTCAGTCGGGCTGCATAGGACATATGTTTGAGGCCAGTAATCCTCTTGGTGAGGTGCTTTTGTGGTCTTTCCAGCTGTTGGAAGTGTCTTGTGAGGTACATCCCAAATGGGGCATTGTACTCTATGATGGGTCTGATGAGTGATGAGTAGAGGGACACTATAACCTCTTTATTTCTAGATGTGAACCCCTTAGTAATTAGATGGGCCACATAGAAGGATTTCCTAACTACTTTGGCAATATGATTGTCAAAGGAGAGATTACTATCTACCTGGGTCCCCAGATCTCTTATTACCTCTTCTGTATTAAGGGGGCTGCAGCCTATGTGGTAATTTGTGAGTGTTTTGTTTTTCCCAAACGGGATGGCTATGCATTTTTTGGCATTTAGCTAGAGGCCATGACTTTGACACCAGGTGTCTGTCTCAGCAAGGCCTTTTTGAAGGATGTCTATGTCAGCTGGAGAGTCAATTATGGCTCCCAGTTTGCAGTCATCGGCGAACTTGGTTAGCCATAGTCCTCTTGTGTTTGCCTGTACTTCTGAGAAATATATGCAGAACAGTAGGGGTCCCAAAACCGAGCCTTGTGGGACACCACTTGTGACTGGTTTAGAGTCGGACCTGGAGCCCGCTATTCTTACCGTGTGAGTTCTGTCTGTAAGCCAGTTGGCAACCCATCTTGTGACATAGGGGTTTATGTTCAGGCTGGTGAGTTTTTCTATAATACCCGAGTGAGGAATGGTGTTGAATGCCTTGGCGAGATCAAGGTAGGCTATGTGAACCACCTTTCCCTCGTCTATGGCCTTGGTGATTGTCTCGAAGTAGTCAACCAGGTTTAGTAGGCATGATCTGCCCTTAACAAAGCCGAACTGGGTCGGGTCAAGTGTTTGGAGGTTCCCAATGTCTTTGTTAATGAGTTCCATGATGATGCGCTCCATAGCCTTGCAGACCAGGCTAGTCAGGTTTATGGTGGGATAGTTACCAGGGTCAGTTGAGGCCCCTCCTTTGTGGAGCAGAATAACCGTTGCTGTGCACCATTCTATGGGCACGTAGTCTGTGGAAAGGCTGAGGTTGAACAGTGTGTTTAAGTGGGGGGTTAGTTCGTTCTGTAGTTCGTGCAAGACGCAGCCTGGGACACCATCTGGCCCCATTGATGCTGTGTTTTTGGCTTTTGAAAGGGCTGTTTTCACCTGTGCTTCTGTGATTTCTCGGACACTACACTTTTCCGGTATTGTTGTGGGCCCTTTTGAAGGTAAGAGGGAGCTGAAATTTGCACTAAATCTATCTGCCAGGTTGTTGGCAATATCAGTAGGTTCAGTATATTTTGTGCTATTTTGCACTAGCTCAGAGCATATCTGCGAGTTGCCACTTAGATTCTTGACGTGGACCATTTCTCCCCAGGTCTCCGCTGAAAAAGGACTTGTGTACAGTCAGGCTTTCCCAGTAAGGAAATGTAAAATAAAAAAAAAATATATATATATATATATATATATATATATATATATATATATATATATATATATGCACACACACACACACACACACACACACACACATATATATATATATATATATATATATATATATATATATATATATATGTGTGTGTGTGTGTGTCTGTGTGTGCACATGTGTATATGTGTGTGGGGATGTACGAATGTGCACACCCACACACAGAATGCTGGGGTTATCTGCACCTTCACACACAACAATTGTCTGATGGTAACACACCAAGGCTGCATAATGATATACTCCATCCAACCACAGAACACTGTGCCTGTGGAATGTCACCCTGTAGACAGACAATGGTGAGCAGGTGGTATAATGTGCAATGGCTTCAATGCAGGACATGGACAGGCCATATTGTCCCTGGCCAATTGTCCACCTAGCAAACTGCAACCGGCCAGAAATGGTAATACTGTTAGCTGTACACACATAGTAGGGATATTAACAGGTACTCCACTGCTAGGACATTTGATACAATAACAGCATAAAGCAGGTTCACTCTGCAGACCACACATGCTGTGTAATACAAGGCCACTTTCTGCAGCCCACAAGTACTGTCTCCGGTCATAAATACAGGAACTGTCTCTGCCAGGAGTGGCACGGGTACCACCATGCCTAGGGTCAGATGCTGTGCTAGTAACTGATGGTGACTGGTGTCTGCTGGGCCCTGTCCCCGATGGGACCACCCAGGATCATGTGCCCATGGCCTGCCATGTCATGGTGTGGACAACACACTCCCTTCTGTAGTGCTGGAGGTACTGCCACTACTGGAGCATGAGTGTGCACGACCACGTGGACTCACAGCAGATGGTGTTGCTGACCTACTTCTACATGTCTGATGCCCCACTACAACCAGATGTTCCAGCACAGACAACATGCGGTCAAGGACTGAAATGTCTCACCCCACCATCTGTCCATTACATCAGTGAAATGATTTATGGCATCATCAATGTGGTGGAGGGAGTCATGGATGTCGGACTGTGCTGCATCCATAATCCTGAGCATCCCTCTGGTGTTACATTTGGAATGTGTCTGTGCCTCCATGATGGCCCAAAACATGTGTCAAGTGTCCTGTGATGTGACACCTATGACAGGTGGTGGATGGGCAGCAGTCCTCCTTAGAGCACCCTTGTCAATCTGCCTGTGTGGGATCTTGCCAGCTGTCTGGCTATGGCCAGTGTCTACACTCACTGATGCCATAGTTGCCACATTCTACTGTTCAATGTTGCCACACTCTGGCTGTCCGATATCTGTGGCCTCAGGGAACTGGGTATATGTGGACATACTGACTATGGGTGGGGACAATGGGAGAGGAAGTGGTATGTCAACCCATGGGACAGATTCAGCCCCCCAATAACCCCGCCTGTGCCTCAGTATGGCCACCATCATCATCAGAGTCTGATGAGACACTGACATCAGGTTGTGAGGGGGACAGACTCCAACCCCCACATTCACCTGTGAGGAAGAAGACAAAATAAGTACATTACTACCTGCACTATCATGTCTGGTAATCCACACACAATCAGACACAGTTGAGGAGCCACAACTGCATTACACATACCACATTTTATTTCTGATCCCATGCACAACACACAGACTACAACATACACAGACAAGACAGGCCCTTCTAACATGCACTGCAGCTATGTCCAGTTAATGTTGCCAGTATTATACACCTGTGAGATAAGCAATACGTCAGTGTATCTGATAGACCTACACCTAAAACCCAGTACACCCGTCTTGAGCATACTATAACAGTTATAGTATCACTGCCTCAGGTATGTACCATCTCCATATTGTGTGTGAACAGGCATCTGTGAGTGATTGCCTTCTGTATAGCAGACTGTATAGATGTTCTCAACAATAAGTACAAATGTGTTACTGCTCTTGCAAATACACAACTGTGAGTACCCATTCAATGCATTTCAGTTAACCCCTCTGAAATGGAACATACAAGTATTGTACTCTGGCTAAGCATAACAGTTGTGCATAGGTCAAACTGGCAGCCCTTAACATTCTTAGGGTACATATGATCCGTAAGACAACAGTATCACACTTACCAGGTAGAGGACCTTGGACTCTGGCCACACCTGACATACCTATGGAAATGTGAGGGAGAGGTATTGTCAGCAATACCAAATGTGGCATTGTTACAGGGTAATATGTGCTTATTTCAACATGTACAGTAGCTAAAGTGATACTGCCTACATTGCTGACATTCTGAGTATGTTTGCACAACTGTGCATTAAAACCAACCCCTGCCCAAAGCAGATATACCTGACACCCATGTACTGATATGCAGAGGCTGCCACAATGACTCATACAGTATTACAGTGATGAACAACACAGGAACCCTACCTGGATGCTCCTCTGATGTGGATGCTGTGGCATCCACCTCCACGATGTATGGGGTGATGGATGGTTGGGAGCTGGTGGATGAAACGAGGTTTGCCAGGAATTCCTCTGTGGCCAAGAGTGGTCATTCTGTTGCAGGACCTCCACCGGTGGCAGCAAGTTCCCTGGCCACAGCGGCAGCCATTTGCTGTGCAGCATTGACCATATCTGTTACCCGGTGTTGGACCTGCTTGTAGATTTTGTCCTGCAGCCCTATTTGGTTGACTGCTGTGACAAGATCAGCCCACAGTGCTGTATGTTGTTCAGGATGCTGGCGACTCCTGGACAGCAGAATGTTATGATGCAGTCTGAGGCCATCCAGGATAAAATTGTTTTCAGTGTCTGAAAATGGTGGGTTCCTCCCTCGATACATCCATCCTGAAGGAGATCAAGAGGGGAAGACATCACAGTACCAGATATGTGGATATTCACTATGTACAGACTCTGCACAACCAAAATGGTCTGCACTATCCACTGCTACCTCCCTCATCATACCTCGCAGTCTATCAACACACTGTGTATGTGGCTATCACCAACATAGTAGTAATACCAGTTATGTCCCTGTATGTCTTGACAGAGTGTGCTGTATATCTCCAAACCCATCAATGCAATCTACTGTGGTGTGTCACTTATGGGCAAAGTCCCACTACTATGTCATACAGCCACTATCAGACAAATAGGTGTGTGTTATTACAAGTATATGGGGGCAGTCCAGCAACACCAGTGCGCCACAATGACAGACAGAAATGCAAACCTGCTGTAGTATATCTTCTCTGTAGGCATCACACCTCTCCAGTACACAGATGTTTGCGGAATGTGTACGTGTGACTGATATATGTGGTCCTGTTGGCACAAACATGGATGTCTGGCAAACGGTTGCCCAATAATTGATGGTTGTTGTCAATATATAGACAATCTGACTGTCACATGCCAGAACCCTCAGGAAAAATGTATGATACAGTAATATCTTTTACTCTCTTCATAATCTTACTTTGTAAAACCAATAAGTACACTCTGTTGCTGAGGTTGGGCCTGTGTCTCCCCACTACTAATGGCTATGACCTGAATTCCTGCTGTAGAGGGTTGCCAGGTATGTTAGCCATAGCTCTCAAGTGATGAGATACGAATGTCGACAAAACAGTGACCTAGCCAGAGTACATCAGGGACATTCAGGGACACCTTTACAATGTCTGAACCATTCCTATGTCACATTCACAGATTGAGAGGAGCTGAATGACAGTACATCATGTGATATGACAGCTGTATTCACCATTATGTACTGATAATATGCCTAACTCACAATCCATTAACTTTTGTATAGGCGCCGACCATTGTAAGAGGGAGTGAGAGGGTGAGAGCTGTGATTTCATTCGCAGCAGGCACAGTTGACACGCATTCCTGTAGCTGTTGGACAGCAGAGTATCACCAACATGTCATTCCCAGACATGTACTACAGGCCTACTGTTGAGCTCCCTGTTACCCATACCTCCAGCCTCCTCCCATCTGCATCCCATTACATGGGGACTTGTATGACATATCTGGTAGAGTGATGTAATGTAATCCTTTTGTGAACAAATCCTCAAGAAAAAACTTGCTAGATCATACTCTGTCTTGGTAAAGGAACTTACAAACCTGTTTCCCATAGGCAGTTGCTTGCCTTTTGTAGGTCATGCTGATTAACAGGTAATTGCCTGTGCACAAATCCATGGCTCAGACTTGCTAACTGCATCCAAAACAGCTGGGTTGTACTTTCATTAGCCAATGATATGGCACCACAGGGCAATATTTAAGGCCTTCATGTTGGCCTTGGCCCCTTTCTTAGTCTATGAGATGGACACTAGTGAGGTGTGGCGGCTACAGTATCACAGAGGGTAGGTACAAATACTGTCCACTGTTGAGATTTATGAGGTATGTCCACAGTTTTGCATGCTATGTTTGGACATGGTCAAATGACATTATGATTGGCAGTTCAGTGTTAAACATTGTGGGTTAAGGTCAGTAAGGGGGGAAGAGACATGTGAGTGTCAGATGTCATACCTATCAGAATAAGATGCTAGTCTGTCAACTCACTATGTTTGTAGGGGCAAACTGTGAAACATGTCCCTGTCATTCAACCTTTGCCCCCCCACCCCATTATGTATGGGTGTTGTCTGGAGCCCTTGTTCTAGAGAGTTGTGAGGTATGGTAGGTCTGTAGCAAGTAGCTTAACATACAGCTGCATATGTTACAGGCTGCAGCTGCTGCAGCCTAGGACACATGGGGGGAGTGTGAACACTTTGGTGGACAGCAAGCTGTATGTGTCACTGAGGAAGCAGTGTCAGCTCTGTTGTTACAGCAGAGCCAGGGTGAGGGTACTCACAGCAGTCCAGTTGAGGCAGGTGTTTAAGGTACATCTGTTATGTAACAGTACCAATCAGAGAGTAATAGACGACACATAGGTAGGCTATATGAATATGTGCAATGTGTCCCTACCTACAGGCCTTTGACTTGCAAACATGGGTAGCAGTTAATTCAGTACTAGCAATCTGTTTTGGTTAAAATTGCATGACTCAGTCATTATTTGCTGTATTCACAAGAATGTAATTGAAGTGCAACACACTGGATTCAAACTCAGGACTGTGGGTGGCAAAAGGTACTGCATGCAAGGCATTTAACAGACTAAGCTACTGTGTCAGTGCTGCAGTAGGTGTATTTACAAGATATATGTGCATGCATACAGTGTGTGACACAGGATTTACATTAGCCTGTGTTTTGTGAAGGGTATGAAGTGTGACACTCAAATGTCTGTCATAATTTTCTAACCTCAATCTTTAATGACTTGCCAGTATTTTACCAGACAGATATGTTTTTTGTGAAACCATGCCAAAAGCAGGGGGCAATACTGTGGGCATTCTGCAGCAGTCTGTACAGTTGACAGATATACCTGCTATCCTAGGCCTCATGTCCATCCATTTTTATTTATTTGTCTGTGTACTGGCGTGGTATCTGCATCACAGTCACAAGCACACTCCCATTTTGTCCCATTATATGTACTTGCAGTGTGTCAGTGGCAATCAGTATATGTTGCTGGAAACAGCTGTTTTAATTCAGACCTGAGTGGCCTAGTGGGCTAATGCACTGTGCTGTAGTTGACAAAGGCCTGGATTTGAGATGTGGCAGTGGCAATTATTCTGCAGATGTGCCTAACACTGTGAGAAACACATAAAATGATTAAGGCAGTGTTAAGCGGACTTGCTGTTTGCTCTTCTTAGCGCCACTTAAACCTGCACTAAAATTAAAAAAAAGAAAAGAAAAAGGGGGTGATAAGAAAGTGGTGAAATGGAGGCAAGCAGGAGAAAAACATACTGAAAGAGAGGTATGTTTATGCAAGGAGGGTGTAGAAAAAGAACCATAGCTTCCCATTTCTTGTAGAGCAACAGCTGTGCAGGTTTTACAGAATTTGGAATTTGGAGCCTCATACCCCAGAGAGAGGGCTGAGGGCAACATAAATGTGTTGATTAATTAATGTAGTTGCGTCCAGTGGACATGTGTGAAATGGAAAGCTATGTATAGGGTGATATATATATTTTTTGTGGGACAGGTGCCCTTTTTGTTTTAAGGAGAGAGTGGAATGCTGGAGAAGGGATATAGGTACATGTGGGGATGTAAGTTGGGTAGGACAAGTTGCATTTGCAGACAGACAAGACACACTAGACAGCATACAGGGGTGGTGTGTGACACACGAGGGGGGGTAAACAACTTGGATGGGGAGGGTGTTGTGGAATCAGAGGTGTATGTGCCTCCAGGCAGCAGCAGCATGACTGAGATCTCCACCTATGGGCAGTCAATACTGCTCCTTTACTGCCCCAAAGGTGGCTGTGCTGTAGGCTGGGTGCTGGGAGCCTCAGGCCCCACTAGGTTTTTGAGTCTGCCCTCAATCTGATGCAGGCATTGTTCATAACTACTATAGACAATGCTGTGTAGCATGGCCAGTAGCTGATCCTGGGTGACAACCCCCTCACTGCCCCCGTTCCCAGGGGGGATAGGCTCTGTCCCATGAGGCAATTCCACCTGGGGTGGCACAGGCCCAGCAGAGGGGGATACATCTAGCTTAGGTCCCAGACCAGCTGGTACCCAATGCTATGACTGGCTGAGGTAGGGTAGGTAGATTACCAGGAACTGGCCTACCCAAACATGCTGTGAATATGGAGATAGAGCAATAAACATAGGTGAGTTATGAACAAAACCATTGTTAGTAAGAACAGTATGCCAGAACATTGTACATAACCCCATTACAGTTAAATGCATATTATATGAAACACAACAATAAATAACAGAACAGTCAGTATATTAACAGCATTCCAGTAACAGTTATGACATAAGGTCAACAGAATAGGTAATTCAACAAGATATGTTCATATGCAACCATAGTAATACATAACATTAATAAAACACATGTGCAAAATCCAGTTTTTGGGACAACATATGTTAATATTAAACCATAACTAATATATAACAATAATAAATATGTGAAGATAAAGGGTGGGAATAGAGAAATACTGTCCATTAATATCATCATGAGCTATGTAGTTGACGACAGTAATGCTATCTACTGTACAGGTCTATCCTTTCTTTATGTGTTAAATGTGCCCTATAGCTGCTGTAGCACATACATACCTCTCAAGCTATCTGCATAGGCCAAGCAGTAACACCTGCAAGTACACAACTACAAAGAACATTTGCACATCAAGTGGACCTATATAACTACCAAGGAGTACTGTGGGTAATGTACTACTAATCTGATACTGACATATGAATCATGTTGATGATACATCTGTGACAGAGGGATTACACAACAGAAATTTCATTCTGTGACAGCGTGACACTTGAGAGACATGCATGTGTGCAGTACAGAGAGTACACAAGTATCATGCTGTGCTTGGCAGGCATGGGGATTGTACCTAATATCACTGACTGCAGGGGACATATGCATCACATGCAGTAATTGACTTCATCAACCTTTACAAGACACTTCGGGAATACAGCCATACCTTCATTACACATTTTATTTCTTTTATCTTATTGTAGTTTATTATTATTGAACCAGTTTCCTTTATTGTTTGGATAACTACCACATTTGTGAGAATGATTTTAACAGTGTGTGACAGCTGAACAAACAATTATTTACACATACTATAAGCTAGCTCACCCTTCTACCTATGTCCCTTTGGAGAGAATGATATCTGTTATTGCACATTTTATTTCTTTTATTTTATTATAGTTTGTTATTATTGAACCTGTTACCTTTATTGAGTGGATAAATAGCACATTCGTGAGAATGATTTCAGCAGTCTGTAACATCTGAACAAACAAGTATTTACACATACTGTGAGCCAGCCCACCCTTTTAATTGTGTCCCTGTGGAGAGAATGGATATCTGTTATCACTCATTTTATTTCTTTTATTTTATTAGAGTTTGTTATTATTGAACCTGTTGCCTTTATCGTGTGGATAAATAGCACATTCGTGAGAATGATTTCAACAGTCTGTGACATCTGAACAAACAAGTATTTACACATACTATGGGCTACCTCACCCATTTACCAGTAGTCCCTGTGGAGAGAATATCTGTCATCATAACATATGTAATTCAGTAATAGTTAATAATACATAGAACTGGATTCGAACCCTGGTCTGTGTCTAGCAAAATGTACCTCATATACAGCATTTAACAAACTGAGTTACTGATTCACTGCTGATATCTGACTGACTGATTTTATCCTAGAGCTAACCTAGAACCAAACTATGACCTGCTACTAATATTACAGTGCTATGGTATAGTGCACTGACAGTTGGACACAGCTGCATGAAATGCAATAATGGCAGAAAGACTAGGTAACCTATACATTACTAAATAAACTGCAGGTGTACACAATATATTGTTACAGGGTTTGAAATATCAGCTCTCATTCCACAAGTATTGCACAACAGTTCATTACAGATGCCTTCATGCATTTAATGTTATACTTTCTAGTTTTTATTGATCAACAGTTAATGCTATGCAGGTGTTGCAATGCAGCTGTAATTCCAGAGTTATTGTGATAGAAACTTTATTTCATTTACTTAATGAAAGTTAATGCTTTACTCTTTACTGCTTATTGTGGTACATTTGGCAGTAGTCACTTATTGCAGTCCAGGTCTATGACCACAATTATTACCATGCAATCAACACTGTTTATATACCTAATGGCAGTTAATGTTTTACTCTTTCTTGCTTATATGACTATAGATTGGAAGACACATCTGTACTTACCACACTCCCGGCACAACCTGGCCAGGCACCCTGCATGCGCCTCAATGTTGTGAGCTCTCACCTCTGCAGCTGTTGGGAGAGAAGCACACCACTATGCATACCAGTTTAGCAGACATTCAAGGTTAAATATTGGTAAAACACAGGTAAGCATACACACTTGTGGAACACTGCCCATCCAGAATTCTTGGACCCAGGCATCCAAGAGAACCCCTTCCTTCTTTTCAGGTCATCATGGTGGTGACAACACTGCTCACCTGTGCAGTGGATGCCAGTTTCACTGGTGAGGTCCCTTTCCAGCTGGTTCCAGGCCTCTGCTTTGAACTCTGAGGCCTGGTAATTACCCTGTATGAGCCGGTCTTCATGTTTTTTAACTAGGAGTCTAACCATGACCCTGGACTCCTCAATGCTCCATCGCTGTGCCCAAAAGTGCATACCCTCTCCAACACCTGCCATAGTGTCCTCACAAGTTGAACTCCAATGGATTCTGCAGTACTCCTGCCTATTGGGCTTAATATACCCTGTTTTCTTGCACTTTAACACCATTGGGCAATTTTTAAAAATGCAGTTCACCGCTTAGCACCATGCAAACCAGCTGAGCTCATATCAGCAGTGCTTAAACTGGCAATGCTTAGCAGTGCACAAACCAGCTAAGTGGAGCTGCACAGTGCTGAGTGGTGCTAAAACAGATCTTGTTTAAGCAGTGCTTGACATGGCTTAGCAGGGCTTAGAGGAGCTTAGCTGAGTGCAGCACATCAGGATTTCAAAATAATTGCCATAATTTGTATTTGGAAAATAAATGCTTAATAACCCTTCTGTATACTCAAACCCTGCACTTACTGCACATAAGGCTGTCACTGTAGCCATTTGACTACATGGATTTGTAAAATGCTGCTATATTTTTAAATTTATCTCTCACCTACATTTAAGCCCAGCTGAGCACCACGCCACACAATGCAAAGCCACTCAGCTGTGCTTAAACGTAACCTTTGCATTCATAATTAAGTATATCCGGTTTCTATTTTTAGATGTCTGGCAAGTGTCAATTGTTGCTTGCCACACCGCACAAACTTCAAAAATAACTAACTAACTAACTAAATAAATAAATAAATTTAACTACGTTGATATAACGCATTTTGACAGTGCAGGGGGTGTGTTGCTCATCTCCAGACACAGTAACACACTCCCTACACTGATTCAGTAACTGTGTTACATGGCTCTCCCTCAGTAATGTGCCTTCATTAATATGCATGGTGTGCTACCAATGGGGAACCACATGCACAGACACAATACCTTCCATGTAGGCTCTACACTATGCCTACATGGATTTTATTAAGTCCTGGGGACTGTGTTTCATTGGATTAACTTTACACTTTTGTCACTGTTGTAAGATCATGGGTTTGTAAGTTAGGGGATTATGTGATAGTGAATCCCTAAGCTAGTGCTTGATTTTAAAGTAATTATTCAGTCTGTTCAACATGCAAGAGAAGGCCAAATTTTTGCAATACTACTAAAGATGATGTTTCACTTGCACCAAACGTGTCTGTGTTGCACTCTGCAATTTGCAGTACAGAGTGAAGTGTATAGGATTGTGTTTGGATCTCTGACCATAATCAAGTTATGTGTTCAAGACATGGTTAGGAAGGCATTCACCTCAAGAACAGAACAAAGTGAGGCTCAAAATATGAAAATTGACATTCAAGCCAAGAGGACATAAAAAGTAAGTTATGATCAGAGAGACTCAATCATAATTCTTTATAGTGCAGGGAGCTTTATCTGCTCTATGTACTACCCATTACAGAAAAAAAGAAAATATGCAAGACCATGACAAATTTTACTGATTCAAAATTCAAAAAACTCATCACTCTCACACAGACAACTGGCAGATGTTTTGTATTTCAAACAATATCATTGTTGATTATTCATTATATACTCATTTGTGTATCCTTCTAAGAAATAAAATCTATTAGACACTTAGCTATGCCACACTTTTTGTTTAAGTGTTTGATAGATCAAAAGTATCCAACAGCTTTTAAAGCTCTTATGCTTCTCACCACTGTTGTGTGATGGCTGCCACTGACCTCTGTTATGCTCTAGTTTGAAACTAGATCTTAATAATCCTCACAAGATTTTTAAGCACTTCCCTGATATCGGAAAAAAATTCTAAACAAATCTATTTTTTCCTGATTTAGTTCCATAATTGCAATGCTGCATGTAACACGAACAGTCTTTGCTTTGTAGACTGCAAAGCACTTTAATGCAAGGTAGAGCAATCTGTTTAGCTTTGTGAAATTCCAGTGTTGTAGTCATTTCATTATTTTTAATTGTGTTATTTTGATTTGTTTTTGCTATACACATATTGCTTTTAATATTGCATATGCATTCAGTGTTTCTTTCAGTTTCTTCTACTTCAGTGTCTATCTATCTATCTATCTATCTATCTATCTATCTATCTATCTATCTATATATACAGATATGTGCAGGTTTACTATTTTCAGTTTGTTCATTGGGTGAGTGAACTGGTCTGCTGACTCTTTAGAGTCATGACCCTCAGATTAAATGTATTACAAATGAGAACTATCAGTTTAACATCTGCACATATAAGTAAGTTCCACCAAACCAGAGAAAATTCTAAGCATGCCTGACTTAGTGGGCACTGTCTTAAACAGGTTCACAAGATTAACATATAGGAAAATTAAAAAGTGTTGCTACTTTGCTGAAACTATTGCAAGGAAAGTAACCTATGAAATGACAGCACAGGATATTGCATAGTATACAAGTAATTATCATGGAGAGAGGCAAACTTTGTTACTATGTACTTTTGCACAGATAAAATAAAATATTGTACAGCATTTAATAAGGAGCTGTGCTATACAAAGAACTGTGTGACTGAAATTACTAATGGGTAAATAGCATATGAATTTACAAACAGTTGTCAGACAGTATTTGACAAATAAAACTAAGCAGCAACAGCAAAATATTTCAAACAATTCAAGGAAATATATTTTACAAAGAATATTATTGGGCAAGAGAAATGCTGATACAGCATCATATCCAAATCCACTTATGTCTGAATGAGCTCTTCTCCAACTCAGTGTAGGAGTGAACAAAAGTGTGAAGAGTGATTGCATGTAATGCACATATAAGTATGCCTGTGGAGAGCAGGTGGGAAAGGGATGCTGGAACAGACCTGGGTGGGAAGGTTTCTTGCAATGGATCCTGTGTGGGATGGGGATTTCCTAACCCCTAATTTCCACAAAAAATATCAGTGGAGAGATATACAAAAAGGTCCTAAAATATTTGGCAAAACAGGTAATAACAGTGACTGTACTCACTGTAGGAAAGTCATTTCACATTCAACGAAAGAGGGGGGGAAATGATTACTGGATACCCCTTGATTTCTGTATAGTGATTGCTGCTATGTAAGGAATTTAAAAAGAGACTGGCTTTTTACTGCTTTTTAATACATTTTATAAAACCAGAGTATGGAATATGAAAACAATTAATCTGTCGCTTTCTTCATTTAAAAAATATACAGAAATGCATGTCTAGAAGCCAATACTCAGCATTTAAGAAAATAATTAACCCAACATGAATCTAGCCATTTCAGAATTTAACACACAATGCTTTCACGTGTTGCTAATATTTTACAAACAAATGCTGTATATGTTGGCAAAAAACACAAAAGGAATACTGTGACCCTTATGTATTTGACTTGCAGCTGGTCTTCACTACAATCTTTCCTTGCAAGTATAACATTTGGTGTAGGAGACAGGCATAATGTTAAGTGTTTTTGTTCTCAGGCTGACCAGAGGAAAGAAACACATTTGAATGAACACATTGCTGCATCTTAATATCTTTATATTTTGTTACTTAAAGGTCAGCAGAAGTTAAAAGCTCAGATGCTGCCATTCTCCTGTATCAAATAGGGAGACAGATTTCTTGCCTTCTTTTTTTTTTTAATGAATGCATTAATGCTAGATGGCCCCATATCCAGTTGTATCTATTTTTGCATGAACCTTTCCCCAAAACATGGCAAGAGGGAATAAGTGATAAACAAAAAGATTGAGAAATTAAAATATGATGATATGTGCATTTTAAAAGTAAAAACAAACCTGTCGCCTCACTTAGTAGGTAAAAAGAAATGCAAAAACAGGGTAAGAGGAGATTATTTTCAAGCTTTATGAGGGATTACATCTTTAACATAAACAATGATCCTTGACCTTACTGTGTTTTTGAAAGACTTACATCAAGAATTCTTGAGTATAGTGACGTTACAGTTTAGTATCTTAATAAAACTGGCCAGTACATTTTTCTATGTACTCTGTCCTAAGCCTTTCTTCTCTGCAAGCATAAATGGCATGTACTTAGAACTTTGGACTTCGAGGAAAACCTTGTTTTCATTGAATTTCTTGTAAATGTTTTCATATTTTCTAAGAATGGCATGCTGTTTTTTTTTAAACGGTCATTCCTATATTAACTAAGAAGTATTCTGCCAGAAAAAAATGTTTGACATCCTACTTAACAATGTATACAGTAGGCAAAGTTGGAAATGTTTTAATGTTTAGGATGACCAAGGCTAGCAACAACACATAAAAAAATAAATTGATTAGAAAAATTGGTAATAACAAAAGTGATTTATATATATTTTATTAGGTCTATTATTTGCTTCTGTGGACTGATTTAATACTGCAATAGTTAATACAGAGGTTAAAAATAGATGTGAGCAACTGAATAATGTGAATTATGACTTATTACTTATTTCTGTTCGATTCATTTATGTCTTGCTATCAAGCAGCCCAGACTGTTAAAATTATCAGTTGTTCTGAACACAATGGAAGGCCCAAAGAAACAAAATGCTGCAGATAAAATCCAGAAGAACTTTAATCTAGAAACTTTTTAAAATAAAAACGTGTTTAAAACTATGAGAGATAAGCACTTTCATTCACAGAAATACACAAACTTCATCAGATAAACATTGCTGGAATTACACACACAATTTTAGCTTTTGCATTCAATCACATGACTGCCAAGCCCCCAGGAAATGAAACATCATCTTAAAGGAGCCACCACAAAGTAATTTACAGTGTGTAGCACTGAGTTAATTCAACTGACAAAATTTGAAAACAAGGGGGGAAAAAAAAAATATATAATATATATATATATATATATATATATATATATATATATATATACATATAGTACAAAATGCTTTCCCCATAAAATAAAAAGAAAATGAAGACAAAAGTATGTAAAATATGTAAAATATAAACCCTGTATTTAGGACTCATCTTTCCAGTGCTTTTAACTTAAGCAAACATGCTATTGAAACATGTTCATTGAGTCTAGGCCAATTACCGGCATTCAAACTCAGCTGCCAATATAATTCACATTTTTTCAGTAATAAGATCCATGGATTGTCATTACTGTTGGAAGGCATTTGCTCCAAAATACAAAATTTGAACGTGTGGTGTGGGTAACATTTATGTGTTTGTAGAAGGTGCTAGTCTCTCTTCTCATTCTGATTTCATATAAATGTTCATATATTCTGTCCCTCAGTCTCCTCTCCATTTTTCCTATGTAAAAACAAGGGCAGAACTTACACAGTGCACAATATACCACCTTTGTTGTACAACAACTGAATCTGTTTCTTATAGCAACCATCTGGTTGTTCAAAGCAATTTCATGGCACACCAGAATATTGGGGCAGTAGGGGCAAAAAACACACTTTTTCATCCCCATAAATTCAGAATTTTGCTTATGTTGTTGTTTGGACCAACTGTGTTCTAATATTGCTTTCAGATTCCTGCCCCTTTTGAACACCACTCATGGACCGGGCCCCACATAAT
>NC_056744.1:755293780-755303780 GCF_019279795.1 Protopterus annectens
TAAACATAAAAAAAAAAGAAACTTCAGGTCTATCAAAGTCATTTAATATTTCCAAAAGAAGCCAAGAATCCCGAATGTATGACTTAGATGCCTGAACTACAGGATTCAGGACAAAATCTAACCACACTGAAATAGGTTCACTCTTACTAAACCCATCTGACACAATGGATCTAAAAGGAGGTTGAGCCCTGTTTTTATGGACTTTAGGAATTCCGAAAAACACTACCATTTTCGGGTACTGTACACTTAAATAAAGTATAAGTTTTATGATCCAAACCTCCTTGACTGAACAAATCAAACAAAGACTGGTCAATACAAGAGTAACACCTTTGAACAAAATCCATCATCACAACTTTGTAAGTGTTCTCTTCCTTCAAAAAAATTACCATGGCTAAATTGTAATCAGTCATGTCTATAAGAACCAGCATACCACTCTTACTTACCTTATTATTCTCAAATCATGATTTTTATCCAACTTATTTAAAACTGCTCTTTCACCTTCTCTGAAATTATTCACCTTAAACGTGGAGCTCAGTCTGTTTCTGAAATCAGTTTCACAAGCATTGTTAAAAACTTGCAAGGTGGTGTTGAGTAAAGGATTAAGGTTGCTATGCTTTTTATTGTCAGTATTGTGTGGAATGGATTTCGGAAATTCGTGCAGTACATATTGCAAATTATGTTTCCTTAAATACAAATTAAAGTCATTAATCAATTGAGTAATATTCACAGATACTGCACAAGCACTCAGGTCACTCCAAAGCAAGTACAAATATGACTCCATCATTGTCCATGCTGGTGTGAATAACCTGAGACGTACCTCCCTGGATTACATGAAAAAAGACATAGAGGAGCTCTTTGATCATGTAGCCCAGGCCGGTATGACCCTGACCTTGAGTAGCATCTTACCCTCACCAAGAATGATACCACAGTATAAAGACAAAATTATCAATTTCAACAATTGGCTAAAGTATTGGTGTCACTCAAAGAGGATCCAATGTCTGTCAGCCTGGGATGACATGCATGACAAGCCACGTTGCTTCCCTAGGGATGGCTTGCACCTGTCATCCCTTGGTTTTCGAATACTGGCCAAGGCTCTTGCCACCCCAATAGTGCCTTTTTTAGGCAAGGCTCCAAAGACAAACCCACCTCCTTAGACAACACAAGGAAAAAGAAACTAAGGGTAATGCTGCTCAACACCAGAAGTCTAAACCTCAAGATGCACACACTCAAGGCTCTCCTCAGTACGGAGAATATCGATATCTGTGCAGTAACAGAAACCTGGTTCAAGGCTCCCGAAAGCACCCCAGCACTACCAGGCTATACCTCATACCATGCTTTTCGGCCCCAAAACTCGGACTGAACCACAAGAGGAGGGGGAGTATCCATATTCATCAAAGATACCCATACCTGCAGGCTAGTGGCACTGCATGAAGCATCTGAGATCATCCATGTGCGACTAACAGTGGGCAAAACTGCCTTCCAGTTTGTAGCCTGCTACAGATCACCCTCCCAAACTCAGGAACCCCACTCGGCTTTCCTGAAGACACTGGAGAATATGAAGGTCTCTCCAAACACCATTATATTGGGTGACTTTAACTATCCAAACATAGACTGGGAGCACTACTCAAGTCCCAACACCCTAGCCCAACGGTTCCTAGAATTTATAAACTCAAATGCTATGGAACAACTGGTCACCACTCCCACAAGAGGGGAAAACATACTGGACCTGATCATCACCAACATGGGGACTCTATGTTTAATACCAGAGGTATACCCCTCATTGGTAAGATCTGACCATAAATTAATCCCTATGGACATCCATATCCCGTTCCCACCCCCAGCAAAGGAAACCACAGTCAAAAACTTCTCAAAAGCAAACTTCCCACTTCTCAAAACCGAGGTGGAATCCTTCAAAGCCCCAGGACCAGTGGAAAATATGGCCCAAACCGCAGAATCCTTTACAAACTCATTCTATGGATACCTACAGGAATGCATGGATCGTGCTATCCCAAATAAAACCAAGACACACTCCTCCAAAGACAGGAGACCTGTCTGGTGGACCCCAGCCATAAATAAGCTGTACAACAGAGGGAGGAAGCTACTACATGATAGAGCAAAATCCCTGAAAGGGAAGGCAACTCTGATCAGTACTAGCAAGAAACTACGATCCCTCATAAAATCATCTAAGGCTTGCTTCGAAAGAAAAAATGCACAAGATGCTAAAGATAATCACACGGCTTTCTTTAGTTATGTCAGAAACCTGGGTGGAAACTCCCAGATATGCTCTGAGTTACTGCAAAATGACAAAAAATACACTGAACCCACAGACATTGCCAACATCCTGGCAGACAGGTTCAGTGCAAATGCCCCCCCCCCCCAAATGAGCAAATGACTATCCCAACAGAGTGTAGCCTCCCTGACATCACAGATGCACAGGTGAGAGCTGTCCTCTCCAAAGCAAAAAACACAGCATCAATGGGACCGGACGGTGTCCCGGGCTGTGTTTTACATGAGCTCCAAGAAGAACTGAACCCTCACTTAAAATCACTGTTCAGTCTCAGCCTTACAACAGGATATGTACCCAAAGAATGGCGTACAGCAACAGTGGTCCCAATCCATAAAGGTGGTGCCACAACGAACCCCAGAAACTATCGCCCTATAAGCCTAACTAGCCTGGTCTGCAAAGCTATGGAGCGTATCATCATGGAACTCATAAACAAAGACATTGGGAACCTCCAAACACTGGATACTACCCAATTCGGCTTTGTTAAGGACAGATCTTGCCTCTTGAACCTGGTCAATTTCTTTGAAACAGTCATCAAGGCCATAGTCGAAGGGAAGGTAGTCCACACAGCCTACCTTGACCTTGCAAAAGCCTTCGACACAATACCCCACTCGGGCATAATAAATAAGCTCACCAGCTAAAATATCAACCCCTATGTCACAAGATGGGTTGCAAACTGGCTTAGGGATAGAACCCACATGGTCAGAATTGCAGGTGCCATGTCAGACTCTAAACCAGTTACAAGTGGCGTCCCACAAGGCTCAGTCCTGGGACCTCTCTTGTTTGGTATATTTTTCTCTGAGGTACAGGCTAACACAGGAGGACTATGGCTGACAAAGTCTGCAGATGACAGCAAACTGGGGGCCATAATCGACTCACCGGCTGACACAAGCATCCTCCAAAAAGGTCTCACAGATATGGATAACTGGTGCCAGAGCCATGGCCTAAAGCTAAATGCCAAAAAGTGCATAGTCATCCCCTTTGGGAAAAACAAAGTGCCCACAAATTACTACATAGGTGGTAATCCATTAAGTATGGAAGAAGTAATTAGGGATTTGGGGACCCAAGTAGATTGCAATCTCTCCTTTGACAGTCACATTGCCAAAGTGGTTAGAAAGACATTCTATATATCCCACCTTATCACGAAGGGGTTCACATCTAGATCAAGAGAGAGAGGTCATTGTGCCCCTCTACTCATCACTCATCAGGCCCATAATTGAATACAATGCCCCATTTGGGATGTACCTTACCCGACACCTGCTACAACTAGGAAAGACCCCAAAAGTACCTCACCAAGAGGATCAAGGGACTCAAACAGATGCCCTATGCAGTTAGGCTAAAGAAACTCCAGCTCTACTCAGTTGCTTACCGCCTACTCAGAGGCGATCTGTGCCCGACATATAAAGCCATGTCCAATCCAGAATTAATGGACATGCTCCACCTCAAGAAATCCAAATCCATCAGAACTACATGCTCCAGTGACTTAAACCTCAGCACAGAAATAAATAGAACATGCTGGAGGGACAGATTCATATCCCAGAGACTCCCCTCACTCTGGAACAAAATCCCAATCCATGTCAGACAGAGCCCCTCAATGACCCTCTTCAAGAAGAATCTTGATGTTTGGATGGGAGATCATAAATTTACCCCTGGGATCTCTTCTGTGTCACTGCTAGACAGAGGCACGGTAAACTAACCTTAAATTAGCTATCTTCTGTGACCTACTATACAGAGGCACAGTCAACTAATCTAAGAAGGGTGGCAAAAGCCAAACACACTCTGGCTAGGCTTGTAAATGCCCTAGGGCAGATAGCCTAGTATCAACCTATGAACCTATGAACCTATGAATAAATGAAAACCCCTTTTTCAGCAACGAGACCATATTGTCAGACAATACCTGCTTACTCAAATTATGAATATCCATCTCAAACTTTAACTCTTTTTCTGATTCTTGCCCTTCCCTTTCTCCTTGGTTTGAACATTTTTGGACCACTTTGGGGTAAGTTTGCTTCCCTATTCGCCCACTAAAAAGGGCCTGTTTGAGAAGATGAAGATAGTGGCAAATTATTTTCAGTTCCATAACTTGTATTTGGCATGTTCCCATCCACACCTCCCATGGTGTTGCCAAAACCACTACTTTGACCATCACTGGAAACCAATAGTGTTTGTTCAGGTCTTAATGTGCCACCATCATGAAAATCTGTGGAATTCGATTTTTATGTGTAAGCTGTGTTTGTTGCATAGGCCACAATATTGTGGTGAAGTTTATCTTGTTTTCTACTTATAATAGTGTCTCTGTGCAGATCAACTTTAGCACTAATACCTGAATATAAAGTGACCAATGAGCTAAAGTTATCTGAGGTTTTAATCATATTATCCAAGGAGTGTATTTTTGACTGTAAGGCAACTAAATCTTTTTGATATTGTTTAATTAGAGTCCTCATCATTGCAAAACATGTTTTGTTAAACAACATAACCAGTTCATTATACAACAAGTCTCCATACTTAACACAGTTCAGAAATTTGGAAGCATACCCCAAAGAGTGAATGTAGTAGGTCGTTTTTTTTAGCTTTCCCTTTGCCTGTCTCTAATGAGATGTGGTTGGTTAAAAGAATTATTATGGAGAATTGGAAAATTTGGTCAGGAAATTTGGAATTGGTTCAAGTTTTAGGTGACAGGACAGTTTTTATTAAAAATAAATTGTGCAATATTAAGACTATTTTGGAAAGGAAAATTATTTGTAGAAACGAAGGAGGAAATTCCACCATATTAGGTACTTTCTGTTGTGGACATTGCAAACAGTGCAGATTTATCAGTAATTCTTCGTCTGTCGAGTTTAAGCATTTAAAATGGGTTGTGTGGGTGAAAGATATATATACTTGTCACCATAAATGGGTGGTCTATACATCAAATTGTGACTTGTGTAACAGTTTTTATATTGGAACAACTATAAGAACATTAACCAGAAGGCTTGATGAACATATATTGGCTATAAAGAAAAAGGATTCTAATAATGCTTTGGCTAGGCATGCATTGGTATATCCGGAATTCAAGATGCTTTCTTTTTCAGTTTTGGACAAATTGAGTGATATGTTTTTTTGTCAGGAGATTTCAAAACTCTATTAGAGTGCCGTGAGTCAACCCGGCAAATTATATTTAGGGCAGACCATACACCAGGCCTTAATGAGGCCATCAATATTAAGTGTTTTTTACAAGTTAAAAAAATTAATTAATGTGAATGCATTTATTATTGAGTGTTTGACTGTAAATATGTACATTGATTTTGATTTTTACATTTTTGATTAGGCTGGTTTGTTTGGTCAATTGGCATCATGTGATCAGTATTGTATTATATTTAAATAGTGTGACGGGGAGTGGTTTCGTTTTCTGAAGTTCTAAAATAGATTAAAAGAACAAAAGTGCTAAGTTTGCGTCAAGGTCTCATTTGGTTTTATTTCACTACTGTTTATTTTATTGGTTCCTGTGTAGAATAATCATATTCCAGCAGTGTGCCATGTTTGCCAAGTTCTTTTAGCATTCCAGATGTCATATTATCAAATATTTAACCTTATCTAAGTTGCATTATATGATATCACATAAAGTTATATACCTCATTTAAAATTACCTAAAGTTGGAAGTAGTAGTGTGGCTGGTATTGCTGTGTTTGTTGTTTATACCAGAAGGCATATACCAATTCATAAACACTGCATCCACAATTTTAGCCTACCAGCACTACTGACATTACATGTGCAACAAGCTGCAGTGCTAATAATATATGCACGCAGCCCAGGAAGTGTACACAACAACAAGGAGCTGCTAGTTGCAGTCTCAGCAAAAACCTGCAAGTATATCATGGTTAAGCATATTGTCACCACATCAAAATACAAGCAACTGAGGTAAACAATGGTGATACATGAACAGCCCCAGTAGTGGATGCCACTGCATGTGTACAGCTGTGTAAAAGTGATATAATCATTGGCAACAATTACATATTTGGAGAAATGTGCAATAGAAAGGAAAGCACCACAATGGCTGAAGGTGAAGTAGAGGTCGCAATGTAGTAATATAATCCATAGAGATGGAAAACAAAATAAGGTGCTAATGCAGTTGCAGAGCAAAAGATTGCTGCAAAAACAGAGCAAAGAAGAGGTTAAGATAGCATGTTGGTTTTGAAGAATATGAAATATACAGACAAGAGTTGGATACAATAAAGTAAAGTGTAGTACCAATATGCACTAGTCCTGATAACATCAGAGTGTTGGTAGTGAATCTGTGACATACCTAGAATGCTATTGAAAAAGGAATGCATGTTAACCTAAGGAGTGGTCATCCAGGAATTCAGTTCATATGTCAGTATGTCCACGGTTTACTGGCAAGGCAAGCCACTGAAGCAGTCACAGTACAAGGTGTCATAAAACACATAAATCAGGGAAATGTAGTACATGTGCAGAAAGTTGGTCAAAAATACAAAATAGTTGGGTCTATGGCAACGGATCGAATACACTAAATATCGAACACCCAGAAAATTGAAAACGCGGGTGATAGAAACCCATTTTGTGGAGGGCTGTGCCCCCTCACCCCCACTAAATTTATATACTAACTACAAGATTGCACTACAGTGAGGAAAGGGCAAATTTCCCAATTTTCACTGTACAGTGATCTCATAAAACAAGTTTCTATCACCAGTGTTTTCGGTTTTCCGGCCGTTCTATATTTAGTGTATTCGATTAGTTGTCATAGACCCAAATAATTGAGCCTATAAATTTTAAACTTGAATGCTTCATAGCATTATATTAGTAAGGTCACTGCAACAGTCAAAGTGGAAAGAGGTTATAGAGCACATATAATCTTGAAATATATGACATATGCAGACGACAAACAAAAAAGTTATAAAAGAACAAACAACCCCCAGGAATTTGAAACCACAAAGGCGTGAAGTGGCACAGCAAGAAACATTGCATAAGTACAGTGAACTATCCAAGGACTTCAAATAATGACAGTAATAGTACCTTACTTCAGCTGGTATGCAAAACCAGGTTTGGCTCATTTGTGCAACTGATTAGTGTGTGCTAAGAATTGTCCTTCATTTTTGCCATTAGGATATGCAGTGCCATATGCTTATGACTACTACTGGCCATCAATGTTGTTCTCTGAGAACTGTCACACATCATATTACTTCAAAAAGATGGCTTTGAATTATATGCTCATTCCTGACAAGTGTGTGGTGTGTCTATGTGTTTTTAATTATAGCATAACTTGAAAATGGGAGTATAACTCAGATTGAGATGAAAAGGTAAAAAAAAGCAAACAAGATAAACTAACATGGAATGAGCAAATTGGAAGTGGGATAGGAACCTATATTTCCCAACGTCCTAACTCAATAATGGCAGAAAAATCAATAAATAAATTATTAGGAAGTGTGAACCTCATTTTCATAATGTACATATTTATGATAGGATTGCTAACTGTGAGGGGGACTTGAAAACATAATAGCACAAAAAGTAAAACACCTTTGAATAGAATTGAAACCCTGTCCATACCATTAGCATGTTCTAAGTTAATGTATTAGCAAGATATGCCACAGAAGTACTGCTTGAAGAAGTGAACTGGAAAACACATTTAATAGGAATGGAACATAAGATAACAAACAAAAACACAGCTATCTGGGATCAAACCCCATTCCTTTTCCTATGGATATATTCACCAGAAGAGAGTATAAGTAAGTTTTAGAAAAAAGGTGATTGAAAAACACATTTCAGGAAAATGGAAAAATACAATAGTAAAATAACAAAAATACACATACATGGGCTCAAAACTGCATTTAGTAAGGATATTTAGTAGAACATGTATCATCAAGTGAAACTGTGGAAGAACATACACTGAAGAAGTCACAATGCACACATTTCTGGGAATGTTAGAGTGGTGTTGAATACTGAAAACTGAACATCAGAAGACAATAATCCAACAAAGGGCAATAAAACTCATCTGGTAATGTACACATCACTACATAAGTAGACTGAGGCATGGAAGCTTTCCCATAAAGTATCACATTTACCTTATTTTGTATTTGCATGGAATGTTATTAGCCCATGATAATGATTTTCCCCAGCTTGCTACAAGGTAGACTGTCATAGATTTGAGCCCCTGCATACCTAACTAATACATTTTAGACCATAGCATTGTCTACTAAAGCCACAACAGAAGTATAGTGATGACAGTGATTAGATGCACATATTTCAAGGAAATGTGATGACACTATGGAAGACTAAACAATGACTATTGTTAAACAGCATACAACAATTTGGGATCCAAACCCATACAGTACTTACAATTTACACATCAATGATAAAGTGTTACATATATGTAGTAGGATTACCCCTATTACAATATGGATTGCAGTTAGGGATTATTTGCAGACTGCTAAAGCTTAGACCTCACTATAATTGAACACCTGCCTGCTTCACTGATTTTCCATACACCTGAGCATTAGCAGCTGATGCCACAGAGAAAATAATAGCAATGTAGTAAGAAAATGCATATTTCAAGGGAATGTTAGAACTTGGTAGAACACTATAAAACAAACTGTGTGCACAACATTTAATAATCAGGTTTTCACCATCTCCCCCAGTGTATTGACAAAGTATACATCACATTATGAGTACAAAAACAGGTGAAAGGTCTGCCAATGTAGCTATTAATGTCACCCTGTGGCAACATTGCTGGTATTGTGCATTGACAATAAGCTTAAATGCATGATAAATACTAAGGTCTTAGCATTGTTCAAAGGATTTTCCTCAGTTTTTTTTGTCATACAACAAGAAGTGCTATTTGTCTGTTCTTACATAAAAACAAAAAAGTTGCTGTCTGCCAACTGTCATTCAAATTTTGTTACAGACAGATGATTTTGTTTTGTTATGAAAGCCCTTTTTGACCATCTATGTGGTTAAAAATATATGTCAATAATGTTACAGGGAAGGTATTGACTTTACTGTAGTTCACTATTGTTTGCTGACCATGTAATATTGAAAATGAGCATTAGTAAACAGCATACAACAATCATGGGATCAAAACCAATCTCATTCTACTGGCAATTTACTATCGCTAATAAGCTGCTAAATACACACTCTGTTTATCCTTATTCCGTTTATACAATGTATGCACTGATTGCAAGGAATGGATTATTTGTCAGACTGCTACAACTTAGACCTCCATGGATTTGAACCCTGCTTGCTTAACTTATATTCCCTTGACCTGTATACTAGCTGCTAACCCCACAGAAAACAGTTGTGCAACAGTTGTCAGAAAGCACACAGTTTAAGGGATGTTAACAACAGTGTGTGTGAGAATGAGAAAGAGCAATGCTAAAGAGATTACATCAATCAGGGAATCTAACCCTGTCCCCAATTTATACATAACTGTCAAACTGTAGTACTAGTTACTTCAAATTTATTTATAAAGGCATTAATACATAAAATACATTGTTTTTTTACATTGCTACAATGCACACCTCATTTGTTTCAACACCCTGCATGCCTATCTGTCTTATATACTTTTGACCTGTGTACTTGCTAATGACATCACAGAAGAAGTTATGCAGGAGTTGTCAGACAGCACACATTTGAAGGGAGTGTTACAGCAGTGTGGAAGACTGCAAAATAGGCAATGGTAAACAAACCCCAGTTATCAAGGGATCAAAAACTTCCACGTAGGCTCAT
>NC_056744.1:755308780-755466280 GCF_019279795.1 Protopterus annectens
TGTATTGTCAATGTCTGAGATTAATTAAGCTTTATATAGGAAAAACAACTTTGTTTTTGGTTCTTACATTGAAAAGATGTCAGCTTATCTTTTTGTTTTCCATTTTTTTTATTTCTTTTTCAAGAAGTTATTGCTATTACTGTGAATTATGCCAACGTTGTCTCTTGGTTTCAGGATTTGCCTGTGCACACATGTGCACATACATTTATACACACACACACACACACACACACACACACACACACACACACACACACACACACACACACACACACAGATTAGAGTGATGAGATGGGAAAAATATGATGAATTTAAAAGGCAAAGTACAATTTGCTCGTTACCCTCTCTTATGATATGTGACTGCATAATTTATCTACTAATGGCTTTAGTCAGTTAAATGGTTAAAATAATAACATGGTGTTTTTCTTAAAGGCAGACAGAAGTCTGGCATATTACAGGGAAGCACATATGTTTTTAATATTATTTTTATAGTACTTTTCATAAATCCTTGGAAATAAAATACAATTTTTTCTCAGCATTTTATATGGTTTCTGGCTCATTATTTTTATGCTTATGAAAACAGATATTGTTCTTAAAATGCATTATATTTGTTCTTTTCAAGGAATCCTTCCAAGGTTACATTTGATTATTGCCCAAACAGTTCTTTTCATAGATAAAATTGTAATGTTGATGGTTTTATCATTCTGGGTTTCAGCTTATATAGCAATGACTTCTTTAGTAAATTTGCTTGTGCACCTTTCATCTTTAATGTTTTACCAATCCTATTTTCTGCAACTGATTGCAAGCAAATTGAAGGCTATGAAGGTTAAACAATGTATCCAAGCAGCAGGGAGGGCAATACACTGTAAGGCAACAGGGTTGCATCACAAAATCAGCAAAGCAAAATAATGAGGGTAACAGAAAAGAGCTTGTGTAAAGCAACAATAAATAGCATTATTGTAGCAATAATCATAACTTACCTAGTGGCGTGAGGCTCCATCCACTGTGCAACAATGCAGAATAATACAGTGGACTCATTGTCTATTTACAGAACAGCCAATCAGATAGCATTGCTGTTCACATTCCGCATGACATTGAAAAGGGCAACATGAATAGGCTCAAAACAGTCAACCAACATTCCAAGAGAAATTCACATTTAAGTCAATGTGCAGTTTGTTACCCACAGAAGGAGGAGGACTTTACAATATTGCTGTATCATGTGTAAAAATGTGTCGTTATATGAGGACTCTAGATGAAATAGTGACAGCCTTAGTGAAAACGGACTCAAGGTCATGGTACCTACATCCAGAAGCAGCATGGTGGGGACAAAGGAACTTGCACTGTGGAAGGAGTCTAGCAGTGGTCAGGGAAGGTGAATGATAGTCCACAAGTGCTGTGCACTCATCAGTAGTAGACAGGTATGAGGGTGTGTGAATATAGTGCTCCATTACAGGCACTGGAATCTGGCTGAAGAATTATGAACAGATGAGCTTACACTGGACATGGGTAGAAGGCCAAAAACTACACAGCAAGCCTGAAATGTGAATCACTGAAGAAAAAATTACAGTAACTAGTAAAGATATAATTAAATGCTGCTGTAAGACATGAAACTGAAGAGACAATTGAATACAAATCACGAAAACAACTTACAACGTTGTCACAAACCATCCAATAAGTGCCACGGCTCTTTTATAAAAACGCAAGATAAATCCAAATAGAATTCAGCAACAAATACCAAATGTAAGGAATCCTGGTGGAATAGGACACTGAAGAATAAACTCCAAACTGATACGAACTGAACAAGTAAATCAATGTCCTTTATTCCAAAGAAGAACAACGATACAAAACAGTGAATGCACTAAAATAACAAAAATCATTCCAATAAGGTTAAGCACTTTCACCCACTACAACTCGTGGGCTTCATCAGAACCTTTTGAATAAAATAACAAAATACTTTTAAAAGAAAAAAGGCGCCAAAAGGAAGCGGAAACTGATGTAATATCTTGTATAGCAAATACCACCCCCTGCCCTTATACACCAATCATTAAATTTAAAATTGGCGCCAACAGGAAGCTGAAAAATATGTCATTTCCTGTGTTCTGTCCTGTGCTATACTCCACCCCATAAAGGCCTCACCGCACTTCCTAATACTTCAATATATACAAAATCTATCAGTGTAGTTCGTGCAAAAAAATTCAACAATATGGGAATAAGTAAACTTCCCATATGGTAATATATATTGGAATTTTTTGGGAATATTTCTCTGAAAATATATATAGACGTTTTAATTTGGTTATATATAAACTTCCCATATGGTTCTTTTTTATTGGGAATTTTGTAATATTTCACGTAATACTAACATGGATAAGGTTTTTGTTACTGTTAGTAATAGTATTTTTTTTTCAACACACCAAAACAAGCTGGTTTGGATGCTTGTAATAGTATTGCTATCCTTTGGTCACTGGGAAAACAGATAAGTTCATTAAGGGACAGGACCTTAGTAAGGAAGGTGCCTTTATGGTTTTTGCTTGTGAGCCTGCCAAACCAGTCTTTTCTATTGGTGGTGTTGCTTAAAAATCTCCATCTCGCCAACCCCACTGATTGGGAATCACCTCTCTTGGATGACAGAATATTTCCGTGTCGAGATTATTCAACAAAATATCTAAATATGCATATCTGCGGATGACAGTGTGGAAAATTAGACACTTAATGCTCATATAAATGCATATTGTACTGAGGGGATTTATACATATATGATATATACTGAGGGATTGCATATCAGGCTGTTACATATTTATATGATTGATTCAATATTCCAGCTTTTTTCCTATATAGGAAAATACTTTTCAATGATTTTTTGGAATACAGAAACGCTGTCATCCTTCTGATATGAAACATAACATTTTAAAGGATTGACATTGAGCTGCAATGAAGTTTGCCTGGACGGATATTGACAGGCAGTATCTACTAAAACGTGAATTCTACAGGAGAGGTTTATCCCCTAAAAAATGTATCTTAACAGCAGGTAATTATGTCATTCAAGAAAGGGACAGGAAATACTAAAAGATGATAAAAAGGTATTTGAGTCTGACATATGATTAAAGATGATAATAGAGATGGAAGTGTAGCTAACGGTCATCACAGATCCTTAATATTTTTATATAGCCCAGTAGTCCTGAAAGTTATTTATCTTGTAAAGAATACAAACAAAGTCACATAGGATCCAAAATTGATACAAATAATGGGTAGAAAAACCGAGAATCACATACACAAAATGGGTAAAGATTAAAAAAATTATTGATTCCCAGGAAAAAGCAAAGGGATAAGAGATTAAATGAATTAATTCATACAAATAAATGTACAAAAGTAACCAGTTCAAAACATCCTAAAACCCAAATATATGATAATTCAAAATGAGACTCAATAATTATTAAAACCCAAAATATGGAATGTAGTGACTAAGATGATAATTACATTGCCAAATGTAGTGAGAGCATTTGTTTTATAGCATAATTTAGCATTGTTTTCACAATGCATTATGACCATATTTATAGTATTCATAAAAAGATGTAATAAATGCCCTGTGACGCACATATATCACTCGATCAAACACATAACTTAAGTTTACAATTTTGGAAACCATCAGATTACATTCTATAGTTGACAAACAGTGTTGTTGGCAACTTTTATTAGATGCCACCATTTGCTTATACCCACGATTTTTATTTCTTGTAATTTGTAAACCAATTATTATCATTTATATGATTGTTTATTATTTATTATATTTATTATTATTTCACATTTATATTTATTGTTATTTATATACATTATTATTTTTTATTTATTTATTACATTGGTAACATAATTGGTATAATAATTTATATATATTATAGGTGTTGATGAGGTGATTGATTGTTTTTGATTGAGATATGGTTTATTAGAAATATTACAGGATTTTTTTTGTGTGTTATATTTTAGATTTATTATATCCTTACAGTGTGCTCATTTTAAATATTTATTCAAGATGGATTACAGTTATCATATAAGGAACAGAAGCCAAGAAACAGAAACGAGTGCAGAATATTGATTTATTTTTGATGCAACAGAAAGTGATGGTCACTTTAGAAGTTGGTACTTTAAAGAAGTACGCAAGATCAGAAAGCAGATCTAAAAGCAAAGAAGACAAACTTGAAACAGCAGTCAGCAGTTCATGACCATGGTCAGGATACTGGCAATGGGCCATCATGCATATTTGTAGGAATGATAGCAGACACCAGAAAACCAATGCAATAAATTGCAGTAATAATGTGGATGATGTACTGATCAAAACATTGTCAAGATGGCTTACTGGTGCAGGAGAAGCTTATCCCTAACAGCAATCCAAAAACATTTGAAAGTACACCATCACATAACTGACAATAACTACTCTAGGCGACAGAGTGCATTATCTATGGTATTCAGATGATACCTACTATTCAATCCTCATAACCACAGAGACTAGCCTGGGCCAACTGTATTTGCATGGCTGTATACAATCAGGAGCCATTTTCTCATGCATAAATAGGACCTTCTGCTCAGTCATGTGCATTCTCATGTGCGGTTCAGTACAGTGTACATATTTATAGCTGCACTTGATATAGGTGAATGCCTTGCCCAATGTAATTATCATAAACTATGGGCTCACACTGGTATCTATTTGTAAACCTTTATTCCCCACAATAAGAGGTCAGTTTTTACCCCATTTTGCAAGTTCCACATGGGTGTGTGTGTGTGTGTGTGTGTGTGTGTGTGTGTGTGTGTGTGTGTGTGTGTGTGTGTGTGTGTGTGTGTGTGTGTGTGTGTGTGTACGTATGCATGTATTATATGTGTGTGTCTGTGCCAGCATGCTTAGGTCACAGAATTTTTGTAGACTTACAGGAAATATGCCATTCTAGTTTGCCATTTACTGTTAATATGGGTACTGGCTTAACCATTTTCATGTCTGATGCCTGTGATTATTTTATCACCACTGAGTAACTGATCATCTGCTGAACTTTTCTCAAGTGCTACAACTTTTGTACCAGTAGTGATGCTGTACTGCTTAACTTGGCTAATATTGTCCTAAATTAGGATCCACTGTTTCCTGGGCCATGTGATACCACTAGCCTCTTGTTGTATGGTGAGTGTTTCAGCATATGATGCTAACTGTGCCCAGAATACTGAAATGCATAGATTTATGACAATAACAGGTGTGTACACTTCTACAATATGTTTATACATAAAGGGTCTCAGTAAGTCATACAGGTTGAGTAAGGTGCATGTGAGAAATAAAAACCCATAACATCAACCAGCACTCTTCTCTGTGCTTGTTGTGTTAATGCACTTTGCTGTTTGTTGTTTTAGTGAAATTCAGTTATGCTATAATTGGCTTCTACTACAGGTTTTGTTCTTCAAATGCCCATATCCATGCTGACTGAATGCTATTCTTCTGTGCTACCAAGAAGGGCTGCACATCACCACTCAAAACTCCATTTTATCTGGACAGCAGCCTCCTGACCTATGCTGCAGATACAAGATAAGGGACACGTGGCTTTGCTCCAACTTGCTGAAGGGTTACTTAATAATGGGGTTTGCGATAGCTACTACATAGAGTCTAGTTTTGTAAATTCTTGTATGAGGTTGACATGGCTCTCCACTGATGTTGCTTATGCTCTCCAGCTACTTTTTTGGCAATACTATGCATGTTATACCTTGGTTAGATGTCCCTTTGTGCTTATGTGGGAACCTTTGTTCAGTTATAGAGATGGTTCATTCTCTGATATACCACATACTCATGTCACATGTCTGACCAGCACACATTGTTAACTTTGCAACACATGTGGACAGCATGTCTGACCAGCACACATTGTTAACTTTGCAACACATGCTGTCTGTGACAGCCTCTTCTTTATATCATCTCTTCTTTCTCCATTGTTTATACAGACCTGCATACCTGAATGATTTAGTCAGCTGATTGTTTTGCAGCCCTGGTTCATTCTTTCTTCTGCTTTATTCTTTATCTCATTGCATGCCACGGTGGTACTGCGGTAGCGTTGTTAACTCACAGCAAGAGGTTCTCCCGTTCAATTCTCGGCTTGGCTTGGGAGTGCCTTCTGTGTGGAGTCTGCATGTCCTCCTCACGGTTGGATAGCATTCAAAAGACATGCATGCATAAATGGGCGTACCTTCGTTGAAGGTTGGGCATCGAGCTGGCACCTCGGCGTTTTGTAAAAAATCTACTGCCAATCATTAGCGGACCGGAGTTCTGCTGTGGCGACCCCTTACCGGGAAAAAAACGAAAGACAAACAACAACATTCTTTATCTCATTGCAGTGACTTTCCATGTCCTTCTCCTGTTTTAAAATAAAATGACAGTAACAAGAGGAAATAGGACAAGTTTCTATGGATCAAAGAATTGTAAGATATCCTGAAGTGATAGTCTTATCTGTGAGCTGTGTAAAATTCATGTGAAATGGTAAGTAAAGAACAAACTTTTTTCAAATGTTTCTATTCTTCAAAAATCTTTTTGAAAACAATATTAGGAGTATCATATGTCAATGTAAAGACAGGTTGTATATATGTTGTAGAAAAAAACTCATATTATTATTCTTTCAACTTAAGTGAGGCAAAACATTTTGAATTACTTATAAATTGAAGGCAAAGGCCACTTTTAAGTATTAAACTGAAACTGCATGTTAGATTTAAAGAAAACGTGACAGCAGACAGCTTGTCCAACTTATATTGAAAGAAGACTAATATGTGATTTTGTTCTACAACATATATTAAAGTTCTTTTTTAAGTTAATTTAATGGAAAAAGATAGATGAGGTTATATGATTTTTTATGGTGCTGCTGAATCAATGCAAGCCCTTATTTAATGTTATATGCGATATGTTGTGAGAAAAGTAAGGATGGGTACATAGAGGTAGTTACTTTATATAGACAGTAAAGTAACTGGATCAGTGGAGGCAGTGTTGGTTAAGGGCATACAAATTAAGTGCTTGATAGGAGAAACTCAGATAATCATGGATAATATGAGTGAGTGCACTTAATTTAGTATAATCGGCCTGCACTGTTATTAGAATGGTCTAATGGTCAGAAAATTATAAATGAATGCTCCTCCTGACATAACCATTCATTCCTAGAGTCATTACTACTTCAGACTATCCCAAGCATGGAGTTAGTATATTCAAATCAGGTGGTGTTTGGGGTAAAGACTCCCATGTGAGGGGCCATGGAGATTATTGTCCTGCAAAAATAGAGGGGGTAATTCAGTAAAGCTTACATGGAGCTAATCTCCATGTAAGCATAGTGCCATGGCCCAAACACGGAGTTCGTATGCTGTGCAATCCAGGAAACAGTGCAGGGGTGTGCACAAGCCTCCCAGCAATGTTCAACCATGGAGTGGAATGTAAATCACCTCAATTGCTGGTGAAAACCATGCAAATAAGGTGATTTACAGATCCAGGAAGCAGACAGGCATCCGTGTAGGAGCCGCGTCTGCATTACACATGTATGCAGGAACTGGCCGTGTACAAAAGTGTAAAATAGAAAACAGGGCTATGACAACTCAAAGTAAAGCATGTTAGTTGCATCAGGCATACCAATGGCCAAAACTATGGCCATTGGCATGCAAAACTGATGGAAAATATGAAAAAGTCAGAAGTCAGTCTTACGTGCACATATGCAATGTGCAAGCAGTGCGCAACGGTGCCCAAGCATGGGATCTGACAAAATATAAATTTAAATTATTAAAAGGAGATTATTTAAGCCAAAAATAAATTCCCCATTATACTGGCCAGCATGCAGACTCATACAATGGCAGATAGTGGTTGCTAAGGACATAGGCTCTCATGTAGTGCTGTAACTAGGGTATAGGTAATTAGGTGTATGCAAATTAGCTAAGTTTACTGAATAGTAAAATGGGCCACCGTGTCTGCAGGTACATAACCGTATAGGGGCTATAATGCAGTGGTGTAGGCAGAAGAGGCAGCTGATATGAAAAGGGTGTGTGTCATGCTTGGTGTAAACACACTGGAGATTACAAACCCTTCAGTGTCCGTGGACACTGAAAAGAGGATCTGTGCATTATCAACAATGTGCGTGCTGGCAGCCCTGGCAGTTATCACAACTCCCACATCTGGTATGCCTCACAGCTGTCCCAGACATTTGCCGGGGGACATTCCATATGACAATCTTGTGGGGGATGCTGGCTACACACTAGAACCGTGGATGCTGACACCCATCAGAAATGCACACATGCACACTGAAGAACACCATAATGAGGCAAACACACAAACTAGTACATCATAGAGTATGTGTTTGGGCTGCTCAAGTCATGGTTCTGCTGCCTTGGCATATCTGGTGGAACCTTGCAGTACTCTCCAGCCACATGTGCAAACATATTCATAGTATTTGCCATGCTACACAATATGATCCTGCAGAAACAGCTGCTGCAGGAACATCACAGGGAAGGGTCTCAAAGCCCCCACCATTGCCAAGGTCCCCACAGGCACAAGGGGACTCGGAGGAGGAACCCCCTGAGCCTCTCCCTGTAGGCAGACATAGGCATGCCCAGTATGCCCTGGCCTTGGCAAATAGGCAATGCATAGCACATACACTGACACCCTAGGGACTCGGGGACTGACCCCTTTCTTTTACTTGTACACACAGTAAAAAGGATGCCACATACATCACACTACCTGTACCTTACCATGTATAGGCTGTGTACTGCATGCATCCAACAGAGTCAGCCCTCAAGCACTGTTCTCACAACTGCCACAGGCACAAGGCAAGCCACTCTTCTTAACAACAAATTAATAGTGTATTATGTTGTGGTAGCATATCTATGGTATCGCTGCATGTATGCAAGGCAATGGGGTGGCCTATTGGGATAGCAGCAGACAGCTATGTGAAACAACAGGAAATGTCAACAAATACTGGCTTCCCCACAATATGCAGTAGTCCCTAGGTGACAAAACCCACTGCAGTATATGTGGGTGACTAACAAACTGCAGGGACATAGGTCACATGCATGGATGCCATTGTTGGCATCCCATAAACAGCTCTCAGCCTCTCCCAGCAAGTCAGCTGTACAAAGTCAGAAAGAAATGTGTTGCAAAGGCCCACAAATAGGGATAATGATGAAACAGTCCACTTACAAATTTACACAGTGATATCACAGCAGGCCTTGCAGTTGCCTTAAGTCTCCGAAGGGCAAGAAGTCTGAAAAATCAAATATCTGTTATAACTGTCTAACCTTTGGTCTCTAGTGATATGCCAGTATTCTCCAACACAATCACAGTACTATGCTAAATGGAACCAAAATGTAAAGCAAACATCTGGATAGTCTGTGGAAATGTGTATAGTTGAGAGGTATGCCCCCCAACACACCTGTCTTCCCATAGAAATGCAGGAACAATTATGTTTGTAGGGTAACAGCAGCAGAGCACACATTCCCAGGGCTGTCCCAATCAACTTGCTGACTTGTAGCGCATTGTCCACAATATGCAGGGGTTAATGAGCTATGTACAGTGGATATAAAAAGTTTACACACCCCTGGTAAAATGCCAGGTTTTTGTGATATAAAAAAATGAGACCACAATAAATCATTTCAACACTTTTCCCACCTAATTTTTTGGTGTATGGTATGTATGGCACAAAAACAACACTTTGCATCACCAAAAGAACACAATTCCCACGGTGAAGAATGGTGGTGGCAGTATCATACTTTTGGGTTGCTTTTCTTCATCTGGAACTGGGGCTTAGTCAAGGTGGAGGGAATTATGAACAGTTCCAAATACCAGTCACTTTTGGCCCAAAACCTTCAGGCATCTGCTAGAAAGCTGAAGATGAAGAGGATTTTCACCTTTCAACACAACAATGACCCCAAGCATACATCCAAATCAACAAAAGAATGGCTTCACCAGAAGAAAATTAAAGTTTTGGAATGGCCCAGACCTAAATCCAATAGAAAATCTGTGGGATGACCTGAAGAGGGCTGTGCACAAGAGATGCCCTCACAATCTGATGGATTTGCAGCAATTTTGCAAGGAAGAGTGGACAAATATTGTCAAGTCAAGATGTGCCATGCTGATAGACTCCTACCCATAAAAGACTGAATGTTGTAATTAAATTAAAAGGTGCTCCAACAAAGTATTAGTTTAAGGGTGTGCACACTTATGCAACCAGCTTATTGTATGTTTCTTTATTTTTTATATTTTTCCCCTTTCATATTCGTTTGTTTTTCATTTGAATTGTACAGGTTATAGGTCACATTAAAGGTGGGAAAAGTTTTGAAATGATTTATTGTAGTCTCATTTTTTTATATCACAAAAACCTGGCCTTTTAACAGGGTGTGAACACTTTTTATGTTCACTGTATATGCATGGTTGTTACTGTCAGGAAGTAGGCAGCACTTACTCTTGGCTGTTGTGGCTTAGTGGTCTAAGTACAGTACTGTGGTCGATAGGGTCCATGTTTCAAGACTGTCTGTGCAAACTATGTTGTCTGTAAGCTACACATATGGTAGGAGTAGAACAGCCGAAGACAAACAACAACAACAACATTCTTTATCTCATTGCAGTGACTTTCCATGTCCTTCTCCTGTTTTAAAATAAAATGACAGTAACAAGAGTTTCTATGGATCAAAGAATTGTAAGATATCCTGAAGTGATAGTCTTATCTGTGAGCTGTGTAAAATTCATGTGAAATGGTGAGTAAAGAACAAACTTTTTTCAAATGTTTCTATTCTTCAAAAATCTTTTTGAAAACAATATTAGGAGTATCATATGTCAATGTAAAGACAGGTTGTATATATGTTGTAGAAAAAAAACTCATATTATTATTCTTTCAACTTAAGTGAGGCAAAACATTTTGAATTACTTATAAATTGAAGGCAAAGGCCACTTTTAAGTATTAAACTGAAACTGCATGTTAGAGTTAAAGAAAACGTGACAGCAGACAGCTTGTCCAACTTATATTGAAAGAAGACTAATATGTGATTTTGTTCTACAACATATATTAAAGTTAATTTAATGTAAAAAGATAGATGAGGTTATATGATTTTTTATGGTGCTGCTGAATCAATGCAAGCCCTTATTTAATGTTATATGCGATATGTTATGAGAAAAGTAAGGATGAGTACATAGAGGTAGTTACTTTATATAGACAGTAAAGTAACTGGATCAGTGGAGGCAGTGTTGGTTAAGGGCATACAAATTAAGTGCTTGATAGGAGCAACTCAGATAATCATGGATAATATGAGTGAGTGCACTTAATTTAGTATAATCGGCCTGCACTGTTATTGGAATGGTCTAATGGTCAGAAAATTATAAATGAATGCTCCTCCTGACATAACCATTCATTCCTAGAGTCATTACTACTTCAGACTAGCACAAGCATGGAGTTAGTATATTCAAATCAGGTGGTGTTGGGGTAAAGACTCCCATGTGAGGGGCCATGGAGATTATTGTCCTGCAAAAATAGAGGGGGTAATTCAGTAAAGCTTACATGGAGCTAATCTCCGTGTAAGCATAGTGCCATGGCCCGAACACGGAGTTCGTATGCTGTGCAATCCAGGAAACAGTGCAGGGGCATGCACAAGCCTCCCAGCAATGTTCAACCATGGAGTGGAATGTAAATCACCTCAATTGCTGGTGAAAACCATGCAAATAAGGTGATTTACAGATCCAGGAAGCAGACAGGCATCCGTGTAGGAGCCGTGTCTGCATTACACATGTATGCAGGAACTGGCCGTGTACAAAAGTGCAAAATAGAAAACAGGGCTATGACAACTCAAAGTAAAGCATGTTAGTTGCATCAGGCATACCAATGGCCAAAACTATGGCCATTGACATGTAAAACTGATGGAAAATATGAAAAAATCAGAAGTCAGTCTTACGTGCACATATGCAATGTGCAAGCAGAGCGCAACGGTGCCCAAGCATGGGATCTGACAAAATATAAATTTAAATTATTAAAAGGAGATTATTTAAGCCAAAATAAAATTCCCCATTATACTGGCCAGCATGCAGACTCATACAATGGCAGATAGTGGTTGCTAAGGACATAGGCTCTCATGTAGTGCTGTAACTAGGGTATAGGTAATTAGGTGTATGCAAATTAGCTAAGTTTACTGAATAGTAAAATGGGCCACCGTGTCTGCAGGTACATAACCGTATAGGGGCTATAATGCAGTGGTGTAGGCAGAAGAGGCAGCTGATATGAAAAGGGTGTGTGTCATGCTTGGTGTAAGCACATTGGAGCTTACAAACCCTTCAGTGTCTGTGGACACTGAAAAGAGGATCTGTGAATGGAATGGAATGCAGGGGGTGTGTGACAAGAACTGTAACACACACCCTGCATTGTGAAAATGGCATACAGCACTTTACATTAAAATAGTGTCATTGGACACACACTTCTGAACCTCTTATATCAAGAATTCTGGAGAAACGCAATACTAAAAGTAAGGAAAATGGTGAGAAATGGGGACAGTTTTTAAATATTGCTCTTACAAACTTAGAAAGTTGATATAATGACAGATTTTGATATATATTTAAAATGATTGTATTTTTTTCCACTGTATTTGTATCATGAAAGAGCTATATAGAAATGTATAGCTCCACTCTTCCCTGATGGCTTAGCTTAGTGGTTAGAGATCTGGCTTGTGTGCAGTAGTTCAGGGTTTGAATACCAAGACAGGCCATTCAGCTTTTACATGGAAAAGCATTGTTAATTTTTTTTTATTTAATGATCTAGCAATTGATATTTGTTAATCAGGGTAGTGTAGCTGGTCCAAATTTCCTGTGTCAGTGGATATATGATGTGAACTCACCCATGTAAACACAAGTGTCCCAATTCCCAAACAGTACAGTCACACCCCAAGGTAATGTAATCAAAGCACACAGGGAGCTGTCATGCAATGTAAAACATATACACTTAATAATATGTCAGTAATGAGTAATTAATGTCCAGTTCATACATTTTTAGCTGGTTTGAGCATTGCTTAGAAGTTTAATTCTAAGCAGCATTCAGCCCAGCTAAGTGGATTTGTGTACCACTAAGCACTGCTCAGCATTTCTGGAATCAGCTAAGCACAGCTAAGCAAGGGGATATGTCTGAGGCTCCTTAACTATGCTTAGTTGGTTTCAGAAATGCTGAGCATGTTTGTGTCCAGGGGAGGGCCCTTTCTACTCAGCAATGTTCACACTAGCTGCAACTGTTTTAAAGGCTTAAAACTGGAGGAAATGGGGGAAAAAATAAAAGGAAATAGCAGACAAAAGGCAATTAACTATAAGTGACTAATAAGACCTCTGCCACTCACAGTGGCCCATTCAAACCCTTCAGTAATGTAGCTGGCAGGTGGAATGTATCATAGTCAGCCAAACACACAGGCAACATCTGCAGCACACCAATATAAAGTATCCAAACACTCTTCAATCTGATTTTCCCACGTACTCAGCACCATTGTAGTACACATTTGGGAATTTTAACTGGTAAAATGAAATGGGCTGCTGCTTTCTACATCTCTATATGCTACAGATTGAGGGTGGTGATGAAGATGATGTTGACAACAGGCCCAGACTGAGGAGAAGAGTGTTCAGACCCAGTGTAACCTTTCAGGGGCTACATGAGTTGGAGATAGTAAAGCACTACAGGGTGGACAGGGACATATTTCAGCAACTCACCAAGCTCTACCGCCCTCACCTCAGAACCAGAGCTAACAGAGGGAAACCCATCCCAGTTGAAACAACGGTATGTGTAACCTTAAGAATACTAGCTACAGGTATTTTCCAAAGACCTACTGGGGACATCATGGGGGTCTCACAGGCATCTGCATCCAGGGTACACCACCAGTTCCTGGATGTCATGCTAAGACATGCCAGTAAGCACATTTGTTTCCCCAGCACCTCTGAGGAGAGGACCAGCAATATGTGTCTCTTCCACCATGTAGCAAACTACCCAGAGGTACTGAGTGCCATAGACTGCACCCATATCCACATTAAAGCACCACCCGGTGAAGAAGGTAGAGTCTACGTCAATCTCAAGGTCTATCACTCCAACTGCCAGGTCATGTGCAATACCCAGGGCATTATCAACAATGTGCATGCTGGCAGCCCTGGCAGTTATCAACTCCCACATCTGGTATGCCTCACAGCTGTCCCAGCCATTTGCCGGGGGACATTCCATATGGCAATCTTGTGGGGGATGCTGGCTACACACTAGAACCGTGGATGCTGATACCCATCAGAAATGCACACACGCACACTGAAGAACACCATAATGAGGCAAACACACAAACTAGTACATCATAGAGTATGTGTTTGGGCTGCTCAAGTCATGGTTCTGCTGCCTTGACATATCTGGTGGAACCTTGCAGTACTCTCCAGCCACATGTGCAAACATATTCATAGTATTTGCCATGCTACACAATATGATCTTGCAGAAACAGCTGCTGCAGGAACATCACAGGGAAGGGTCTCAAAGCCCCCACCATTGCCAAGGTCCCCACAGGCACAGGGGGACTCGGAGGAGGAACCCCCTGAGCCTCTCCCTGTAGGCAGACATAGGCATGCCCAGTATGCCCTGGCCTTGGCAAATAGGCAATGCATAGCACATACACTGACACCCTAGGGACCCGGGGACTGACCCCTTTCTCTTACTTGTACACACAGTAAAAAGGATGCCACATACATCGCACTACCTGTACGTTACCATGTATAGGCTGTGTACTGCATGCATCCAACAGAGTCAGCCCTCAAGCACTGTCCTCACAACTGCCACAGGCACAAGGTAGGCCACTCTTCTTAACAACAAATTAATAGTGTATTATGTTGTGGTAGCATATCTATGGTATCGCTGCATGTATGCAAGGCAATGGGGTGGCCTATTGGGATAGCAGCAGACAACTGACAGCTATGTGAAACAACAGGAAATGTCAACAAATACTGGCTTCCCCACAATATGCAGTAGTCCCTAGGTGACAAAACCCACTGCAGTATATGTGGGTGACTAACAAACTGCAGGGACATAGGTCACATGCATGGATGTCATTGGTGGCATCCCATAAACAGCTCTCAGCCTCTCCCAGCAAGTCAGCTGTACAAAGTCAGAAAGAAATGTGTTGCAAAGGCCCACAAATAGGGATAATGATGAAACAGTCCACTTACAAATTTACACAGTGATATCACAGCAGGTCTTGCAGTTGCCTTAAGTCTCCGAAGGGCAAGAAGTCTGAAAAATCAAATATCTGTTATAACTGTCTAACCTTTGGTCTCTAGTGATATGCCAGTATTCTCCAACACAATCACAGTACTATGCTAAATGGAACCAAAATGTAAAGCAAACATCTGGACAGTCTGTGGAAATGTGTATAGTTGAGAGGTATGCCCCCCAACACACCCGTCTTCCCATAGAAATGCAGGAACAATTATGTTTGTAGGGTAACAGCAGCAGAGCACACATTCCCAGGGCTGTCCCAATCAACTTGCTGACTTGTAGCGCATTGCCCACAATATGCAGGGGTTAATGAGCTATGTACAGTGGATATAAAAAGTTTACACACCCCTGGTAAAATGCCAGGTTTTTGTGATATAAAAAAATGAGACCACAATAAATCATTTCAAAACTTTTCCCACCTAATTTTTTGGTGTATGGTATGTATGGCACAAAAACAACACTTTGCATCACCAAAAGAACACAATTCCCACGGTGAAGAATGGTGGTGGCAGTATCATGCTTTTGGGTTGCTTTTCTTCATCTGGAACTGGGGCTTAGTCAAGGTGGAGGGAATTATGAACAGTTCCAAATACCAGTCACTTTTGGCCCAAAACCTTCAGGCATCTGCTAGAAAGCTGTAGATGAAGAGGATTTTCATCTTTCAACACAACAATGACCCCAAGCATACATCCAAATCAACAAAAGAATGGCTTCACCAGAAGAAAATTAAAGTTTTGGAATGGCCCAGACCTAAATCCAATAGAAAATCTGTGAGATGACCTGAAGAGGGCTGTGCACAAGAGATGCCCTCACAATCTGACAGATTTGCAGCACTTTTGCAAGGAAGAGTGGACAAATATTGCCAAGTCAAGATGTGCCATGCTGATAGACTCCTACCCAAAAAAGACTGAATGTTGTAATTAAATTAAAAGGTGCTCCAACAAAGTATTAGTTTAAGGGTGAACACACTTATGCAACCAGCTTATTGTATGTTTTTTTATTTTTTATATTTTTCCCCTATCATATTAGTTTGTTTTTCAATTGAATTGTACAGGTTATAGGTCACATTAAAGGTGGGAAACGTTTTGAAATGATTTATTGTAGTCTCATTTTTTATATCACAAAAACCTGGCCTTTTAACAGGGTGTGAACACTTTTTATGTTCACTGTATATGCATGGTTGTTACTGTCAGGAAGTAGGCAGCACTTACTCTTGGCTGTTGTGGCTTAGTGGTCTAAGTACAGTACTGTGGTTGATAGGGTCCATGTTTCAAGACTGTCTGTGCAAACTATGTTGTCTGTAAGCTACACCTATGGTAGGAGTAGTACACACTGCCCAGAAGTCAATATCTGTTACTGCAGTAAAGATGGACAATTCAGGGACAGGGGGCCACACATATGGACAGTACACAGCTCGGGGTAACCTACACAGTGCCTAGTAGGACAGCAGGTTTCTGAAAGTCAGTTTTGTGCCAGGTTATAAATGGCTGCCTCCTTACTGTGTCATTACTGACAACAAGTCACTGGGCATCAGCCATACCCATGGAATGACAAAGTGTCACAGAAGGACCACAAGTATGCCTATTATATATGTTCTGCTTGTCATAACATTGTATTTGCCTGCCAAATTACTTGCAAAACAATAACGGTTGATGTGAAAACATTAATGAGAGACAGTGGACAAGCAGACGTCATACCCATAAGAAAAAGCAAGCTAATACTAAACCATTCTCCAAACTGTTTACATTTGGCAGAGCAATATTAACACCCTGTCCCCATGTGTGGGCCTATGTCTGACTGTTTTATATGGGCCTGTCCAGATGTCAGTCTGTGACACTTTGACAGCTATGGCTGACTTGTAGCCTTATAATAACATTGCAACACAAACAGTCTGAGGACCACAGCAGGTGTAGGGGTGCAATAATGGACAACCTTCTAAACAGGTTCTGTTCTTCTGACTTTTAAATCTCATAAACTAACCACAACTTTCAGAGGGAGGATATCAGTAGCTACACATCACCCCCCCAGAGGATGAAGACAAAATGCTGAACAGTATGCCACTGCAGTATACAAGTACCTGTACGACAGCATGGACTCAGCCATACCCAACAGAACTAAAAACTGCTTCTCAAGGAAACACAAACTTATGTGGTAGACATCCTCTATCAACAGGCTATACAACAAAAGGAAGCAACTGTTGTCCAAGAGTAAAAAGGCACAAATTCCCTATTGGAAAAACTCCCTCCTTAGCCTCAACAAGCAAATTAGATCATTAGTGAAATCCTCCAAAGCCAATTATGAATCAAAACTAGCCTCTGAAACAAAGGCTAACCACAAAGCCTTTATCAGTTATGTCAAAAACCTCCATGGCTAACACCAGGTTTGTTCTGAATGACTTCTTAATGGTGCCACTTACACTGATCCTATCTACTTAGCCAACCTGCTAGTAGATAGGTTCAGTACAAACATACCCCCCTGTCCTGGCCCAAAGGCACATTCCACATCCCTGATATGTGCCATGCACCTCACATCTCCATAGATCAATTGTTAAAGTCCCTATCCAAGCCAAACTACACAGCTGCCATGGGACCTGATAGTATTCCAGGCTGTATTCTGCAACATCTCCAGAAAGATGTAGCCTCACCATTGAGCACCCTGCTCAACCATAGCCGAAGTACAGACCTCATTGTAGCAGAGTGGAGAACTGCCATTGTCATCCCTTTGCACAAAGGTGGTGCCACTACTGATCCTGAAAACTATCACCCCATTAGCTTGACAAGTCTGATCTGTAAGGCCATGGAGAGTATTATTATGCACATTATAAACAAGGACATAGGCAATTTTAAAGCACTTGACCACATCCAGTTCAGATTCATCAAGGGCAGATCTTGCCTGTTGAACCTGGTTGACTTCTTTGAGACTGCCACCAAGGCACTGGATAAGGGAAAGTCAGTACACACAGCTTACTTTGACTTGGCCAAAGCCTTTGACACAATCCCCCACTCAGGCATCATCAAAAATCTAACAGAACTTGTGTAAATCCCTATGTTATCATGTGGGTGCCTAATTGGCTTACTTATAGGACCCATGAGGTCAAAATAGGTGCCCCTACCTCTGTCAGTAGACTTGTCACTAGTGGTGTCCCCCAGGGATCTGTCCTGAAACCCCTATTGTTTGCTATCTACTTCTCTGAGGTGCAGGAAAAGACAAAAGGGCTCTGGCTGACCAAGTTTGTGGATGACTGTAGCTTGGGTGCTGTCACTGACTCCCCAAATGATATTAACATAGTTCAAAAAGGTCTCACAGCAACAAATGACTTGTGCCAAAGTCATGGCCTTAAGTAAAATGCAAAAAAAAAATGTATTAGCATGCCATTCATGGCCTTAATTAAAATGCAAAAAAATGTATTAGCATACCATTCATGAAAACACAGCCCCTACTGAAAACCACATTAGCATCAAACCCCTAAGCACACAACCTGTGCTGAGAGACCTGGGTACACAAGTTGACAACAATCTCACATTTGACCATCATGTAGCGGCAGTGGTGAGAAAAGGCTTTTACTAGGTTCATCTCATAAGTAAAAGGACTGCACCCAGAAAAAAAGTAGGTCATTACCTCTCTGCACTCCACCCTCATTAGGCCAATAATTGAGTACAATGCCCCATTTGGTATGTACCTCTCCAAATACCTGGACCAACTGGAAAGGCCACAGAAATACCTCACAAAGATAATCCATGCCCTCCAACACCTGTCCTATGTGGACAGGCTCAAATCAGTATCACTCTACTCTGTATCATACAGATTGCTCAGAGGTGACCTGTGTCTCACCTACAAGGCAATCTCAGACCCTGCTCTAGTACAGATGCTCAATATCCATACATCTAACTCTTCGTGTAGTTCCCCATCAAAAGTCTTAAATCTAATATGTGACATTAACAAACCCTCCTGGAGAGACAGGTTTGTCTCCCAGAGGCTGACCTGTTGGTGCAATACACTCCCCATACACATCAAACAAAGTATGTCGCTGACCCTCTTCAAGTGCAACCTTGATGAGTGGATGGGCAACCAAAAGTCTGTCCCAGGGGTGCCACCTGTGTCCCTCATTGAGAGGGCTGACAGCTGCTGATTGTGTTTTCCTTCATGGAGATGTACTCTGGGCTAGGCTTGTAAGGCCCTCAGAGCCATTAGCCTAGTAATCTCCTATGATGCCATGAACAGGTACAATCAGAGGTGTGAAGTCCATAACCCTGTGTGTGATGCTATGACTTCTACCCCACTCACACCAGAAATACGAATACATAACAGCAGCAACTGTGGACAAAGCCTGTGACTGCACTACAGAAGGACAAAGAGACACATATAAAGGAAGGGGAACCACTGGCCAGACAAATGAAGAATGTGCACACCAGAACAAATTGTGCAGTAACATAGGTGCCCTGCAGTGTATGTAGTCGGTAAACATCACCCACAACTACACAACACACACCCACATATGTGGGGGTCCTCATCAAATACAAACCCAAACAAAGGACACCTCAAAGCCAAAGACACATGAGAACTCCACAACCCTCCACACCACATACCATGCATAGTCCACACACCACTGCCAGGAGACCACTAAGGCCCAACCATAAACCCAACATATTACTCATATGAGACTCCAATGTGAGACATACAAATGTGCCTCTCACCAGGCTGCATAAGAAGACAGTAATGGTTAATTGTTTGTCAAGTGCCATCATCCACCATATCACACATGCACTAACGTCTCTCCACAACAGGTACTGTTATGAGTCTGTCCCAGTCCATGTTGGTGTGAATGACTTCAGAAGTACCTCCCTGGACTATAGGAAGAAAAACATGATTGAGTATGCTGAATGTGTGTACCATGAATGTATGTCCCTAGGCTTAAGCACCATTCTACTATCACCCAGAATTATGCCTCAATACAAACAGAAAATGATTGACATTACCAAGTGGCTGACTTTTTAGTGTCATCCCAGGGGGATCCAGTGCCTGACAGCCTGGGAAGATATGATTGACAGACCATGCTGCTTTGCTAGAGATGGCCTGCATCTGTCTCAGCTGGACTTCAGGCTTCTGGCAAAGGCCCTTGCCTCCCCCATAGTGGCTGTTTTAGGGAAAGTCATGAGGTCGATACTACCAACATGAAACTTTCAACAAAATGCAAATTAAAGGTCATGCTGCTAAACGCTAGGCATCTAAACATGAAAATGCACTCATTGCAAGCATTCTTAACCCTAGAAGATGCTGGCATTTGTGCACTCACAGAAACCTGGGCCACAGCTGCTGAGAGCAACCCATCCTTACCTGGTCAGTCATCCTATCACACAGCCAGACCCTAAAATATGGGCAGCAAAGCCAAAAGAGGTGGAGTATAAATATATAATTAAACAGACACACACCTCCAGCCTGGTCAAACAGTCTGATACACACGAGACACTCCAAGTGCAGTCAACGCTGACAAGACCCCTATTCAAATTTTAGGTAGGTACAGGCCAACATATTTGACTCAGGATGCCCACCCCACCTATCTGGCCCTCTACAAATCTATCAAGATTCAATCCTTTACCCTGTTCCTGGCTGACTTTATTTACCCAACCATAGATTGGAAAAAACAACCATGCCAGAAAAGAAATGCACAGAGATTCCCCTATCTTATCAATGCTAAATCCTTAGGACAGCTACTTGATCTACTTGATACCCCCAGAAGATGTGATACATGTCAGACTTGGCAGTAGCCAACATGATTAACCACCGTAGCACCCCTATGGTATCATCCTCCAACAAAAAAGTGGTCACGTTTGATATCACCATCTCTCCTGACCCCCCTCTAGCCATGGTAAAATGAAAATGTCTCCCAAGCTTATCAAAACCACCCGAGGGATGGTATAAAGAGCTGCACAGCCCCCTCCCCCACTGGAGGAACAGGCACCAACATCCAAATGTACATCAAAGTACTATATCGGCATATATATATATATATATATATATATATATATATATATATATATATATATATATATATATATAGTCATGGAATCAGGAATGCCTGACAGGACAACATCATCCTCCGCAAGGGAGAGTACACCTGTCTGGAAACATCTGTAATAAAGAAACTATATAACAAAATGATAACATTGCTGTCCAGGACCAAGAAGGAGCAGGTGCACAATTGGAAGCAATCTCTCCTAAGCCTGAGCAAACAAGAGCACCAGTGAAATCCTCTAAAAGCAACTCTGAGTCAAAATTGCCCACATCTAAGACAGACAATTAGAAGGCTTTTTCACATATGTCTGCAGTCTCAAAGGAAGCACCCAGATCTGTTTAGTACTGGTGGTCAAGGACACCACATACACAAATGCTGTAGACATAGCTAATCTACTGGATGACAGATCCAGCAGAAATGTCTCCACTCTGTCCCCCCCATCAGTAAAGCAGGACATCCCCAGTACCTGCCCACCCACCCCTTATCACTAGGGAACAGGGCATCAATGCCCTCTCAAAGCCAAAAAGACAGCCTCCATGGGACCTGAATACATCCCAGGCTGCATCCTACATGACCTCAGGCATGAACTGGCAGCACCATTAGGCACCCTAGTCAACCAAAGCCTGAGTACCAGCTTTGTCCCAGCCAAGTGGAGGACAGCCACTGTCATCCCTTTACAAAAGGTGGAGTGTTCACTGATCAATGAAATTAAAGACCCATCAGCCTAAGTATCTTGATCTGCAAGGCCATGCTATGGATTATCATTGACCTCATTAACAGGGACATTGGCAAACTCCAAATACTCAATCTCACACAGTCTGCCTTTGTGAAAGGGAGGTACGTCTGCTAAATGTTGTTGACTTTCCTAAGACAGCCACCAAAGGCATGGACAAGGGAAAGATGGTGCACACCGCCCACCTTGACTTCGCCAAAGCCTTACACACTATTCCGCACTTGGCCATAGTACATAAACTCTGTCAACTAGGCATCAATACATATGTTACCAGATTGGTCGCAAACTGGCTCATTGATAGAACTCACCTAATCATAATAGGGGTAGCCAAGTCAAGCAATACACCCTTAATGAGCAGCATACCCCAGAAATCGGTCTTGGGTCCTCTGTTGTATGGGATATACTTCCCTGAGGTGCAGGACAAAAATAGTGGCATATGGATGACCAAGTTTGCAGATGACTGCAAGCTGGGAACAGTCATCAATTCCCAAAGTGAAGTAGACGTCCTCCAAGAGGGTTTCACCAAAACAAATGACTGCTTCCAGAAACATGGCCTCTAGCTAAATGCCAGAAAATGCATCATCATCCACTTTGGGGAGACTGATGTCCCCACATATTATCACATTAACAACAACGTCCTACATACACAATCAGTAGTGAGGCATTTGGCCACCCAGGTTGATAGCAGCCTGACTTTTGAGCACCATGTTGCTTCCGTTGTATGGAAAGCTTTCTAGATGAGCCAACTCAAAAGTAAGGGTATCTCATCCAGAGACAAAGAGGTCATAAGATCCATGTATCCTACCATTATAAGGCCAATTATTGTGTACAACGCCCCCTTCGGCATGTACCTCACAAAGCACATGCAGCAGCTGGAAAGACCACAGAGGTTCCTCACTGGGATAATCCAGGCCCTCACTCACCTACCCTACACAGACAGGCTAAAAGCTCTGTCCCTTTACTCAGTTCCATACAGAATCCTCAGAGGTGACCTCTGTCTGGCATACAAAGCAATCCAGACCCTGCCTTGATGGGACTGCTGCACATCTGGAAGTCAAGGCCCACTCCACCAACCTGTAGGTGCAGCATCAACCTGGTTTGTGATATCAATAGGACTTGGTGTGACAGGTATCCCACAGACTCCCCCATTTGTGGAATACACTCCCTGTCCACATCAAGTCGAGTACCTCAATACCACTTGTGAAGTCCACCCTGGATAACTGCATGGGAAACAGAAAATACAGTCCTGTGATTCCACCTGTGTCCCTGCTGGACAGGGGCTCTGGGTGCTGACATGTCTTAACTCATTACATCTGACTGATGCCTCCAGGTGCATCTGCAGTTAACTCCTACTGATGCCTCTAGGCATCAAATATTGCTTGTTCATATTTGCATCAATAATTCCAAAACCATGCTATGTTCAAGGGTTTAAAATATTTCATCTTAAAGATTACACAATGGCAAACTCAGCTGCATTAATATTTGACCTGTATGTAGCACAGGTAAGTAGATGATTAACTGTTGTTTTTATGATATAATTTTCACATTTTTCTAAATATCTCAACCAAGTAACACTGACAGAACTCCTTATTCTTGCATGAAAGTTCTTAGCTAGATGAATAAAATGCTGCTGATGGTATGTGTGCAACTTGAGTGGTTGCTGAGCTATTATTAGTTTACAAAATATTACAAATGTAATAGTAACTGTGTTTACTGTGACTTATAAAATTTGGTTTAAGACCTGGAACCTGAAGAACACTACCACTATAAAAATAGTTTGTGCTGAAGAGTTTGCCACTTATATTTCTTTCATAATCCCTATGGTTACAGAGATATGAACATTTATTTGCAACGTGAGGACATAATTTGATTATGTCAAAAGGCTTGGGCTCCGCCCATTGGAATTTACAGTGCAAACTTCCTGATCTCCATTGGGCTGAATGAGTTAATATGGGCTACACTCTCATCTGCTAGGGTTATAAGGGCTTCAGTGCCAATAGCCTAGTAGCCTCATATGAACCTATGAACCTATAAATAAATGTCTGTCAGGGGTTCACTGCATTACTCTATACTGTTGTGCTACTGACATACCAGGAAATCACAGTGCTATGTAGAATATACCACACACATTATGGAAATCTCTGCTGAGTGCAATGCACTCTGTACCCACACCAGGATATGACTTTTCAGTTAAGAAGGATACCGCACAACCAGGATATCCCTAGCCAGTATAGTACACAGCTTCATCAGCCAATCAGCTGTAGCCACACCTCTCACCAGCCGAATTTCCCGAGCATGTCTATATTTTGACCATAATTATGGTCTGTTCATCATAAATCTTGTATTTCTGTGGAAAAGCACCGTGATGATCTGAAGATTTATGTCACTAAGTAATGATGTACACTTCAGTGTCAGATATCATATATGTCGGAAAATGTCTGCTACAACAAACCATATTACTCTAGCAACTTTTTAAGTTTATAAGGGCAATGTTTAAAATATCTCCCTATTTTTCCCATTGTCCTCCCAGTTTGTCAGGCTAGCCCCAGATTTCTAGCACTAACAGGTTGAGAGTTATGGCTGTAGCACACAAAACCCTGGACCGGAGTACAGCTATCTCTGGAATGGACTCCCACTCTTACTATAGAAGGTCATATGGAGCATGCTGCTACACTTAGAGAATTACAGCCCATGTCTAAACCCACATCAGATTATACAACTGTTTTGTGCATATATGTCTTTGCATACAGACAGCTATGTACAACTTAACTGTCTCTACCCACACCCTTCACACAGGATTATCCTTAGCTTTCTGTAGGTGGCCTGCATGTGCTATATCTGCATCTGTTGAGTGTGATACACAGCCATATTTATGGGCAACATATACAAATATTTCAAGCATGCACACTCATAGACATGGGAAAGAGAGAGACAGACAATGATAGAGAGAGAGAGACACACACACAAAAATAGAGTGAGACATAGACAGAGACACCCTGAAAGGCATAGAGTGATGTCCTGCTGCAGACGATTGCATACCAGTTGTAACCAGTGGCATGTGCCAGCATGAAATGAATGAAGCAATGAAACTATAATCTTAGGTGACATGAATATTAACTGGATCTCCATTCAGTCACCCACAAACCCACTTAACATCAACTTACATAACTTCTCACAACTAATCAACTCTGTTACACACCCATCAAAAAATCTCTCCACCAGCAGTATCCTAGACTGGATCTTAGTATCTCATCCCCACTATTTGTCAGACAGTGGAACCCTTCCCGATCCCCTTGGTGACCATATACCTATCTTCACTCACTGACTCCCCTTAACCCAACATCATACCCATAACTATATTACAACACATAATCATAAAGACTTTAATCCATCTACCTTCACTAACTCCCTAAAAACAATAAACTGGAATTGTCTAAAAACATTACCCTTAGATGATGCTGTCGCCCACTTCAACACCACATTCCTAAAACTACTAGATGTCCATGCTCCTCTAAGAACTAAAAGAATAAAAACTAAAACCGCTCCATGGCTCACCAAAAATACACTAGCTACTATGCGGAAAAGAGACAAACTCTGGGCTAAATACCAGTAAAATAAGACCCCCCCCCTCATCCACATTGAATATAAAACTCTTAGAAACAGGGTAAAAAAACTTATCATCTCTGATCGACAAAATTACTTCTTCACACTTCAAAACAACAACAAAACAAATCCTCAAAAATTCTGGAAAGGCATCTCCACTCTACTTCATCCCAGTAAAACAGTCACCCCAACCCCCAACCCTAATGCCACTGATATAGACTTAGCTACTCAATTCAATTCTTTTTTCATTGAATCTATTTCTAAATTAACCTCTTCTTTCTCCTACAACACACACTCCAACTCACCTCCATCTTACCCCAACCATACTCAACACAACACTATAACCAATGCCACACTCATATCTACTAACTCTTTACCATCCTCCTCCTCTCCTACTCTCACTCCATCCACATCTTCCCCACCCCTACAATATACACCTGCTCTCCTACTCTCTCTTCCTCCTCTTCATCTTTGACCCCTAACACCCCTTCTCCACACTCCCCTCTATTCTCACTAAAACCTATACCCACATCTACCATACAAAAACTCCTTCAGAAACTAAAACCATGCACCAATGCTCCTGATGACATACCTCCTTACGTTCTTAGCTTAGCGGCTGAAGCAATTGCCTACCCCATTAGCATACTAATCAACCACTCAATTCAAGAAGATATGGTTCCCCAAATCTGGAAAAAGGCCTTCATCATACCTTTACATAAAGGTTGGCAATAACAACAATGTTTCCAACTTCCGCCCCATTGCTATCCTATCTCCCATCTCTAAACTCTTGGAAAGGTGCATCCAACTTCAACTCCTACCATATCTCATAGATAACAACCTACTTTCTCCTACACAACATGGATTCAGACCAAATCACAGCACTATGACAGCCCTCCTCTCCTTTCTAGAAACTGTAAATAGCACCCGAGACTCTGGCCAAATTGTCTCTACCCTTCTACTTGACCTCTCTAAAGCCTTTGATACTATATCACATAGTCTGCTTCTAACCAAACTCTCCAAACTTAACCTGTCCTCCTCTACTTTGAACTGGTTCTCTAGCTACCTATCTAATAGACATCAAGCAGTCAAATGTAAAAAGGCAACCTCCTCATTTCTTAACACCCCGACTGGTGTCCCCCAAGGCTCCATATTAGGTCCCCTTCTTTTCAATATATTTATAAATGATTTCCACAAAGCTATCCCTCTCTCCAATATCATCCAATATGCAGATGATTCGACCATTATCTGCACAGCCTCAACTATCCCTACTCTCATAAAACTAACTCAGGATGCTTTTTCTACCATTGAACTATGGATAAAAACAAATCACCTAGCACTCAACCCCACTAAAACCAAATTAATGATATTCACCCCTTCTAAACTCAACTCTCTCAATACAAACTCATTCTCAATTACTAGTGAGAATAACACTCCTCTGGAACTAGTGACAGAGACCAAATTACTTGGAGTCCAAATTGATAACCAACTAAAATTCAACTCCCATCTACAACTAAATATTAAAAAAAAACATCAAAAACTAGGGATGCTCTATCGACAAAAAAACTACCTTACAACTGCCACTGAAATCACTCTCTCTACTTCCTTTCTTATTCCCTCCCTTCTATATGGAGCTCCACTACTAACTAATCTACAAATCTTCCTGAAAAAACAACTTTCCTCCTGCTATAATAAAATAGCCAAGTTTGCTACCAACCAAAAGTCTTACACCCACCATTGCTCCTCTCTCCAACAACTAAAATGGCTAAAACTACCCCATCAGCTCTCCTATACACAACTATCCCTTGCTCATAAACTTATTTTCAACCCTCCTCTGTCCCTCCCTCTTCTGTGTTTAAAATTCACATACCTGATAGAATATTAAGGTCCAACAACCAAAATCTATTAGAAGTGTACAAACCAACCCGTCCACCTGGCAAATATCTTCTCTCACATGGGTTAGCTCGCCTCTGGAACTCTCTACCTTCATCTATCAGTACTACCTCTAACCATTTTATGTTCAAAAAATCTCTTCATTCACATCTACTTTCCCAGTGGGAATGCTCTTGCTCCCACCCTACTTAACTACACTGAATATACCCATTTCCTCTGACTCCTGCTTACACCCTTGATTTCTCTCTCTCATTATCCATAACTCCCACTTCCCTGTTTATTACTACTGAATATGTAAGAATACTCTACACTCTCATATGTTGAACTCTCTTTATGAAATACTTTAGTAGAATTTTGAATTTATGTATAATCCCTTATAATCTGCCATCAGTTTTTTTTAACACTTACATTAATTGTAATTGTTGTTCATTGCATTTGTATTTGCCTACTGTGACTTTAACAATGTTTAAGTATGTCTAATACCTACTGTAATCTATATGTCTGGAGCTTTTCTCCCCAGGACTACATTGAAAACGGGTTCATTTTGGCCCAGTGGACTATCCTGGTAAACCAACTGCAAATAAAATAAATAAATAAAAAATAAAATGAAGTTGAGCTCCATTGTATAATAGTAGTGATGCAGGGGTTGTAATCTCACATCATCCACTTTTGTGTGTTTTTTTGTGTGTATGTGTGTGTGTGTGTGTGTGTGTGTGTGTGTGTGTGTGTGTGTGTGTGTGTGTTTGTGTGTCTTTACCCCTATAAGCTCTGTGGTGCATGCGATAACTGTGTAACACTATAGTGTAAGTAACTAGATAGGTAGGGGTTCTAATTTCAGTGCTTGCAAATGTGTGTGTGTTTATAGGTTAAAGAATTTTGAAGCCTTTCCACCCACTACACTTTTCATTGCCCTACTTTACAAGATCTGCTGATGTCATTCACCTTAGAAGTACCTTTAGACACTACAAGATCTGCTGATGTCATTCACCTTAGAAGTACCTTTGGACACTCTTCACCTCTGTAAGCTCAGTGGTGTGAGAGATAACTGCGTAACTCTATAGTACAAGTAACTAGGTAGGTAGAGATTCTAATCTCAGCCCTGGTAAGTGTGTGTGTGTGTGTGTGTGTGTGTGTGTGTGTGTGTCTGTGTGTGTTTGTGGGTTAAAGTATTTTGAGGCCTTTCCCACCCATTTTGAGGCCTTTCCCACCAGGTACACTTCCCATTGCCCTATTCTACAAGATTTGCTGATGTCATTCACCTTAGAAGAATGTTTTGGAAACTATTCAGTCCTATAGACTCTGTGACACTTGCAATAACTACATAACACTTTAGAACAAATAAATAGAGGTAGGGGTTCTAATCTCAATACTGGCAAATGTGGGTGAGAACCATATCCTCTGTGTGTGTTGGTTATACCATTTTGAGGCCTGTTCCACCCAGTACACTTTCCATTGCCCTACTTTACAAGGCCTGCTGATGTCATTCACCTTAGAAGTACCTTTAGACACTCTTCATCCCTGTCAGCTTCATGTTGCATGTGATAAGTAGACAACACTGTAATATGAACAAGTAGATATGTGTTTGAATCTCAGTAGAGCCAACTATACTAGTGTGTGTGTGTGTGTGTGTGTGTGTGTGTGTGTGTGTGTGTGTGTGTATTTGTGTATGAAGCATATCCCTTGTGGCTGTTGTGTGGGTTAGTTATACCATTTTATGGCCTACTGACCTCCTCCTATGAGCCATGGCATTACTTTAAAGAGCCTGTTGATGTCAACTGCCTTACAAGCACTGTCACACATTTTCTAACACAAAGGCACTGGGGCTCATGCAATAGTCATATCAGTCTGTATTGTACTTAACTAGATAGGTAGGTCATCTAATAGGAAAGGTGTCAACTCTGTATGCATCTGTGTTTCAACACATGTCCCCATGCAGCAGTGTGACTGTGTTTCAGATGGCTCTACCATATTAAGGGCCTGTGACCCCACCACTGTCAATCCTAATGGCCTCTGCATTGTCACACACTTGAATAGTAGTGGCAGACCCTGCAACACTATAGTAGCTCTGTGGTGTTTATGTTATGTATATAGCACTATCATTTGTAAAACTAGGCAGGTAGAGGTTCTACTATCAGCAAGGGCAGGTTATGAGTGTGTGTGTGTGTGTGTGTGTGTGTGTGTGTGTGTGTGTGTGTGTGTGTGTGTGTGTGTGTGTGTGTGTGTGTGTGTGTTTGTAGGCTAAAGTATTTTGAGGCCTTTCCCACCCAGTACACTTCACATTGCCCTACTTTACAAGGCCTGCTGATGTCATTCACCTTAGAAGTACCTTTGGACACTCTTCAGCCATATATGCTTTGTAGTGCATGTGATAAGTAGGCAGCACTGTAGTATGTACAAGTAGATAGGCAGGTGTTTGAATCTCAATGCAGCCAACTATACTATTGTTTGTGTGTGATGCATATCCCCTGTGGCTGTTGTGTGTGTTGGTTATACCATTTTAAGGCCTGTTGACCCCCTCCCAGGCATTATTTTAAAGAGCCTGTTGATGTCATCCACCTTACAAGCACAGTCACACATTTTCTAACACAAAGGCACTGTGGCACATGCAATAGTCATATCAGTCTGTATTGTACATAACTAGATAGGTAGGTCATCTAATAGGAAAAGTGTCAACTCTGTGTGCATGTGTGTTTCAATGCATGTCCCCATGCAGCAGTGCATCTGTGTTTCAGATAGCTCTACCATGTTAAGGGCCTGTGAACCCACCATTGTCAATCCTAACAGCCCCTGCAATTGTCACACACTTGAATAGCAGTGGCAGACACTGCAACACTATAGTAGCTCTGTGGTGTTTGTGTTATGTATATATTGCACAACTAGGCAGGTAGAGGTTCTCCTATCAGCAAGGGCAGGTTGTGTGTGTGTGTGTGTGTGTGTGTGTGTGTGTGTGTGTGTGTGTGTGTGTGTGTGTGTGTGTGTATGTATCCCCTTTCAGCACTCTGCCTGTGTTACTGTCATAAGAATACCTCTTAACCCCTCACAGAAAGACATCTGGTTAAAGCCATATGGAAAACTGGGGTAAAAACCAAACATTGAGCACAACCTTCACATATTGCTGTGACACACATGGAAAGTAGATACCAGAACAGGTTGTGCATTTGAATGCAATTTCCAAAGGGTATGTTTTGTTACATGGCAATATCCATCATCAATCTGCAATGTTACTCTGTCAAGATTTTCCTACAACTTGCCAGAAAAACACAATTTTATGACAGATGGAAAGAAAGTATGTCAAACATCAGGACAATCTACAGACATATGCAGAGATCACAGGTATGACCACCATATGTACCACCCTGCAGGTTGCAGTCCTTTTTGGCAAGGTGTGACATGTGACAACTGAAACAGTAAAGATGTCCCAAAAGTGTAGGACAACAAAAATGTCATACAGTTCTGTACTGATTGCATAGAGCAGTTATTGCATATCAGAAGCACCTTAATGTTATGACAAATAGTGTAAGCTAAGGTAATGTCACACAAAGAAGGTGCCATAGTAGCAAACCAGAGGAAGTCCTGTGTGTTGCACTTGCCGTGGGCATGATATGTCCTGCCAACTGTCACATTATTACAAGTCATGTCCCACACTCCACATTTGATAACATCGCAAACACATTCTGTGTTGCCTACCTGTGTGCAATATGTAGACATGTCAAGGCCCTGTGACTACCTGGTTTCCCCAATAACCCACATGTATATAGGCATGAATGCTAATTGGCACCACCCATATACATAGGTACAGCCTAAGGCTGTGTGAACTGTCAATATTTTTCAGTCTGTCATTCAGCCACAAACTGCTAACACACTGCAATGGCCCAAACAGTGAGCATGGAATACTGTCAAGGTCCTAGCCTCAAGCTGAATGCAGACAACAGTGTCAGCATGCCATACAGCAAAGACATATCTCTAGTATTTCCCACATCTGCACTAACTCCATAAACACACAGACTGTGATGATAGACTTGGATACCCAGGATGGCAACATAGTTGCATTCAGGCAACAAGTATTGACAGTCATCAGGAATTGCTTATATGTGGTTCACCACAAAGGTAAAGGGACCGCTTCCAGCCAAAAGTTGGACATTACCTATGAATAGTCCTCAGTCAGTACAACAATACATTAGCAGCATGGCCAGTCTGCTATGCACCTATGCAGACATCTGCAGAATCTGTAAAGGCAATGTAAAACACCCACAAAGGTCAGCCATGGCCATCAACACCTGTTTCATGCAGACAGCCTGTAATCAGTACTGGCCCACTGGTTACTGGTCAGGTTGTCCACAGATGTCTGTGGCATGCCAAAATGGCAATGTTGTGCTGAGCACTTCAACAGCTGCCCCATGTACAAGAGTATGACTCCATGTGCATTGCCAGCACAAGATGCCCAACTCACATATGAGATAGCAGACACACATGCTGGAGAGTCAGGTTTGGCTACCAGAGGCTGTCCTGTGTCAGGAATACACTCCCTAAACATGTCAAACACAGTACCATGTATACCATCATCAACTGCATCAAGGCTGAGTGGATGGGAAAGAAAAACATCTGTCCCTGGGGTTCAAACAGTGTCCAGCAAAGGCAGGGGGAACAGGTGCTAATGGGTGATTCTGTTGCAGATAAAGAAATGGCTAGGCTTGTGAGGGACCCAGGGACAGTACTCTGGTAACCTCTTCGGTATCTATGAACCTGTGGTCCTACAGAACACTCAGGTCACATGTATGAAGGCTAGCTGGCTGTGTCGAGGGGTATGTATGCAAGGTCACACTGTCTGCCCCCATTGTCCCTCACACACTGTTGCATGCATACACACCTGGTAAACATATACATATACAGCCGTACCTTGGCAATGAAAAGGTCACTGTGTTTCTACTCCACCATACTCAGCTTTGGTAATGTCAGCAGCCCCACAGGCTGCACACACAGACACCTGGAACACAAACAAATAATGTGAAACAACAGTCAGTCAGCTGTACTAACAGCAAAAATGTATCATGGGAGAAAGATGTATACACTTTGATGTGTACCCATGACGATTGGAGGAGACAGCACCTTACACAGCCTAACATTACTGCATTGTACTATATTCACCCTGTGCGTCAGACCCATATTAGCATTTCCCTGCATTGATGGTATGGATAACAAAGAACTGTAGCACAGGTATCATCACATGCACAGGGTGTGGTGTGGGGTTGCCAGAGGCCTAGGCTGGGCCATACAGTTGCTATCATCTGCGTGTGTGTGTGTGTGTGTGTGTGTGTGTGTGTGGTGTTCAACTGGGCTATGGAGAGGAGCTGTGTGTCTCTGGTGGTAACCTACATGTGATAGTGATGTGTGAGTGTATGTATGTACACAGTCAATCCATGTGGTTGCCCTACACAGGGGTATGTTGGACAGCCATGGACCATATATGGCAGGATGTACAGTTTACCATCTCTGGCCATGGACTTGGGACCTGGTTCTGTCAGGAGTGTCACTGGCATCACCAGACACAAGGTCAGATGTGGTACTACTCCCTGATGGTGACTGCTGTCTGCTGGATCTATGTCCCTGATGGGACCAGCCAGGACCACGTGCCCATGGCCTGCTACATTGTGGTGTGGACAGCACCTTCCCTTTGGTAGTACTGGTGGTACTGCCACTACAAGAGTGTGAATGTGCATGGCCACATGGGCTCTCAGCTGATCTTGTTGCTGACCTACATCCATATGTCTGACACCCTACTCCCACCACATGCTCAAGCACAGACATTGTACAGTTGACCACTGACAATGTCTTACTCCACTGTGTATCCATGACATCACCAAAATGACATACAGCATCACCAATGTCATGGAGATTGTCACACATGGCATGAAGTGTTACATTCATGACCCTGAGCATCTGTCTGGTGTAGCATTCAGAACATGCCTGTGCCTCCTTGACGGACCAATACATGTGTCAGGTGACACCTACTGTGACACCTCTGACAAGTGTTGGATGGGCAGCAGTCCTACTTCGAGCACCCCTGTCAATCTGCCTGTGTGGAACCTTGCCAGCTATCTGTCTTTGGCTAGTGTCTACACTCACAGATGTCATAGTTGCCACACTAGCCTGTTGTATGCCACCACCCTCTGACTGTCCAATATCTCTGGCTGCTGAGAACTGGGTATGTGTGGGCATACTGACCATGTGCGGGGACATTGTTGGTGGAAGTGGGATGTCAACCAATAGTACAGATTCATCCTCCAACAACTCCACCTGTGCCCCACTATAACCACCATCATCATCAGAGTCCGATAAGACACTGACATCAGGTTGTGAAGGGGAGATAGCCTAACCCCCATGTTCACCTGTGAGGGGAAGACTCAATGTAAATTACTACCTGCACTATATTGTTTGCTGATACACACACACACACACACACACACACACACACACACACACACACACACACACACACACACACACACACACACACACACTCACGCACACGTGAAGTGGCACAAAGACATTATACAGACCACTCTTTCTGAATGATGACATGCGTGACACACATTTGGACCACAACAGATGCACTCAGGATAGGACCTCAAAATCATGCAGTGCAGCTACATCCAGTTAATGTTGCTACTGCTATACACCTGTGAGATATGTGAGGAGTGGCAGTATATGGTGGACCATCCTCCAACACACAGTGCACCTGTGTACACAATACCAATGTACCCCTGTATAGCACAGTGGCAACAACTATACAACAGTATGTGCCAATATGTTACAGCTCCTGCAAACAGGCTCCCATGATGATCAATGTGATGCACTGAAGTTAATCCCACCACACGTGAACATGACATACTGCAATATGGCTAAGCTAACAGTTGTGCGCATGGAAAACAGGCTGACCTCAACATGCCTACATTATTGGTGAGCCACAACAAGACAGTTCCACACTGACAGGCTTCAGGTTGCTGTTCCTGAGCTACACCAGAGGGACCTATGTAGTTGTGGGAGAGAGGTATCGTGAGCACACACACATGTGGCATTGGAACAGGATAATATATGCAATCATGAACATGTACAGTACAAGCTGTAATACTACTAAACTGCTGACATTCCCAATAGGTGTGCCCTTGTGTGCATAACAAAACCCCACCTGTAAATGCAGTTTGACTTGACATATGTGTTCAGGTATGCAAAGGCTGCCACTATGAATGCTACAGTATTGACATGATGCCCACTGGGGCCTTACCTCCACCTTTGCTACCAATATCCATTACTAACACCCACATCACACCCTTGTCATCTATCAGTACAGTATATGTGTGGGTATTGTCAACATACTGGCATTACAGCATGCATTGCCCCCCTGATCCTGATGTTTCATGTTCCCCCCAATGAGGACCATTAATGTGCATAATCCTCAATTCATCATTCACATCACACAGCACATGCAGCAGCTGGGGACATCACAGAGGTTCCCCACCAGGGAATACCAGGCCATCAAACATTTACCATACACCTATAGGCTATAAGGCCAACCCTCTACGTGGTGTCATACATACTCCTCAGGAGTGACCTCACTGTGGCATGCAAGGCAATCACGGACTCTACATTGCTGGGAATGCTGCATGAGTGCAAATCATGCTCCACTGTGTTAACATACATACACACACACACACACACACACACACACACACACACACACACACACACCCTCAACCTGGTGAGTGACCTGGACTGGCCTTGTTGGCAGCTCACATGTGTGTCATGCACAATCACCCTACGGTGGAATGAACACCCTGTCCACATCAGGCAGGGTAGCTACACAAATCTTTGCAAGCGTAACCTGGTCAGATGGATGGTTAACAGCACATACACCCTTGGGATACCACCTGTGTGCCTGTTTGATGGGGACATCAGCATACACATGGATTGACATATGGCCTAGCCATATGGCTGCTCTGGGCCCATAGCCTAGTAACCTGGGATGGTACCAGGACTACCAGATATGGCCTGACCACTGTGATAGGCTGTGTTGTTATGTTTCCACACACATCACTGCCATTGACTGCTGGGTGTCCCCTATGGGCACCGTTACAGTACCATGTCATCCAGCCTACATCCGACAAATAGATGAGTGCTACTACAGGTGCATGTGGATATTCCAGGAACATCTGGGGTACACAATAACAGACAGTGGTACATATGTGGTATAGGGTGACCTCCTCATAGGTGCCTGACATCTGCAGTACCTAGATGTTTGCAAATGAGTACATATGCCTCTTTGATGTAGACCCCCCCTACCAGACAAATGTGTATTCCCGCACACCAGGTGAACAATACATGATGGTTGTCCACAGAGTTTGGGAAATGTGTCTATGACATGCCAGACCCCTGTGGACACAGTAATGGTACATGAAAATCTGGTACTGTATCCATTCCCTTACATTGCATGCTTAGTATATATGCACTGCTGCTGAGCCAGAGCCAGGATCCACCCGCTACTTGTACCTATAACCTGATGTTCTGCTGCAAGGGCTCACTAGATATGCTAGCTATAGGTGTCAGGCATTCAGATTCAGTTGTGGGGTACACACTGACCTAGCCAGAATATGGCAGGAAAGGTCAGACCTGGATAATCTATGAAATAATCTTGTATGGCATTGGAAGACTGAGACTGACTCAAGGATGATACATGATGTGATATACCAGCTGGATTCACCAGTATGTACTGTCAGTGTGACACCCCTGTGCTGGCCCACTAATCAAGGAGCCTCAATCCTCACTACTACCACCAGTGAGGGACATACACAATGCCAGGATGACAAATACACACACAGTAAAGTACAATTACCCTTCAGACCACACAGAGATCACAATCAGTCTGGGGCTGGTTCCCCCCTCTCTCCAGATCCCCAATATGACTCCCAATTGGCACAGCTATATGCTTAACATCTCAGCAGAGCACCTAAGCCAAAACATCCATCACCCTCTCTGTCTGACATGTGCTTTGTGTCCCTGCCCAAGTAGCTGACACACACACTTGGAGATTTGATTTATGAATCACACACACACACACACACACACACACACACACACACACACACACACACACACACACACACACACACACACACACACACTCCTGGGAAAGGCTGGCACAGATTTACCAGCTATGGCCCCTTTTGCCCACACTTAAAGGTAGTTCCAACTGCCACAATCCAGCTCTTTTTCAGCTACTTTAAGGCCGTTATCAAAGTGTGATGAATCCTACTGTGTGATGTGCTTATTAGCCAAATGGTAAGCGTGACCAAGACTGAGCCTATTGGAGTGAGCTATACAGTATCACTGAATACAAATGCAAGTACACTAAGATCTTACTTAGTTCTATACCGAACAGACACTATTACAAGGTTTACCTATATTTAATAATAACTAATAAAGGAACAAGACAATACTCAATCAATACAATAACTACAGAGTTCAGGCTCACAGGGAATAATTTCAGACAACATTGCAGGACAGTCTGAAATAATTACAGCAAACATCTATGGTGATAGCTTCATAGGTACATAGGATGATACTAGTCTATTGGGCTGGAGGCCCTTATAGGCCTAGCCAAGACTTTTGCCCATGTTCCTTCAAAGTCAGCACCTGTTTCCCCTGTCCAGCAGGAACACAGGTGGGATCCTATGGGTGTATGTTCTGTTTCCTATCCAGTTGTCCAGGTTCCTCTTAAAGAGGCCTAGAGAGGTACTCTGCATGACATGGAGAAGGACTCTATTCCATAGATGGCCAAGTCTTTGGGACACTGATCTATCCCACAAACAAGTTCTATTCATGTCACAGACCAGGTTAAGGCCTTGCATGCAGGTTGCATGAGTTTAGTTTGTCTTATGGATATGCAGCAACTCCATCAAGGCTGGGTCAGACATGGCCTTGTATGCCTGAGACAGGTCACCTCTGAGCAATCTGTATGAGACTGAGTAGAGGGGCAGTGCTTTTAGCCTATCTGTATAGGATAGGTGTTTGAGATTCTGGATTTTCCTGGTCAGGAACCTCTGTGGTCTCTCCAACTGCTGCATGTGCATGGCAAGGTACATGCTGAAGGGGGAATTGTACTCAATAATGGGTCTGATAAGGGAAGAGCACAGGGATGTTGTAACCTCTTTATTGCTGGATGACATACCCTGATTTATGAGGTGGGCCATGTAAACAGCCTTCTGTACAATGGAGGCAATGTGGTGGTCAAAAGTCAGGTTGCTATCAACCTGGGTGCCCATGTCCCTCACGACTGATTGCATGCTTAGTACATTGTTATTAATGTCATAAGTAGTGGGATGACAATTTCCCCAAAGGGGATAATGATGCATTTCTTGGCATTCATTTTGAGGCCATGCTTCTGGCACCAGCCATGAGTTTGGGTAAGGCCCTCTTGGAGGATGTTCACATCATTAGGGGAATTTAAGACAGCATGCAGCTTGCAGTCATCTGTACACTTGGTCAGCCACAGACCACTGGTTGTGGCTGCACCTCGGACAAGTATATGCCAAACAGTAGAGACCCCAAGGCTGATCCTTGGGGTACACCACTCATTACAGGTCTACTACTAGAGGTGGCTTCACCTACTTTGACTGAGTGGGTTCTATCAGTGAGCCATTTAGTTACCCATCTGGTAACATACAGGCTGATACCAAGCTGGGAGGGTTTATGTATTATGCCTGAGTGTGGAATAGTGTCAAAGGCTTTGGCTAGGTCAAGGTAGGTGTTGTGCACTGTCTTCCCCTTGTCCATGGCTTTGGTGACTGTTTTGAAGATGTCAACCATGTTTAACAGCCGTGATCTCCCTTTGACAAAACCAAACTGTGTGGGGTGCAGCATTTGGAGGTTGCCAATGCCCTTGTTTATAAGGTCCATGATAACACATTCCATGGTCTTGCAGATCAGGCTAGTTAGGCTGATGGGCCTATAGTTGCCTGGGTCAGTGGATGCTCCACCTTTGTGTAGGGGGATGACAGTGACTGTCATCCATGCAGCTGGGATGAAGCCAGTGCACAAGCTGTGGTTGAACAGGGTGTCTAATGGAGCTGAGACCTCATGCCTCAGTTCATGTAGGATACAGACAGGGATGTTATTGGGTTCCATGGAGACTTTATTTTTTGCCTTTGAGAGGGAATTAAGGACCTGCTGTATGATGATGTGGGGAGTGGGGCATGTGCTGGGGATGTCCTGGTGTACTCATGGGGGGATGGGGGGTGATGTTTTGAATGAACCTCTCTGCCAGCACATTGGCTATATCTATGGTGTTTGTGTATGAGGTGTTATTGACCACCAGTTTAGAGTGGATTTGAGTGTTGCCTTTGAAATTGCAGACATATGTGAAGAAGGCCTTGTGATTGTCCTTGGTGGATGTGGCCAATTTTGACTTGAAGTTAGCCTTACAGGATTTCACCAGTGACCTTATTTGCTTGTTCAAACAAAGGAGAGATTGCTTCAAACTTGGCAGCTGATCCATCTTGACCATAGACAGCAATTACCTCCTTCTATGATAAACTTTGTTTATTGCTGCTGTCCACCAGACAGGTTTATTTTTCCTTGAGGAAGATGATTTGGTCCTGTCAAGTATTGCTGAGTCCATACAGCTATGTAGGTGCTCATATATTTTCCTGGTGTAGGATTGGACATTAGTGCTAGTTTCAACTGAAGGGACGGTGGCTGTGCAGCTCCTTATACCTGCTCGGAGGAGATTGTAGTCAGCTTTGGACATGTTTTTTCGTGTGACGCTGACAGGGGGTGGGGGGTCAGGAGAGATGGTGGCTTCAAAAGTGATTGCTTTATGGTAGGATCTTACCAAGGAGGATGACACTATAGGAGTGCTACAATGGCTGCTCATGTTGGTTAGGACCAGGTACAAGATATTTTCACCTCTCATAGGGGTGTCGACCAACTGATCCAATACATTGCCATTGATGAAGTCGTAGAATCTCTGGCCAATGATGTTTGGGCTCGAATAGGTCCTGCACTCAATGGTTGGGTGGTTAAGGTCATCCAGGATCAGCATAGAGGGTTGAATCTTGATGTATTGAGGTAAGTCCAGATAGGTGGATTGGGTGCCCTGAGTCATGGTTGGGGGTCTGTGGCTAGCTGTGATCTGAATATGTGTTTGGTCAATAATTAACTGCACTTGCAGTATCTCCTGTGCATCATACTGTTTGACCAGCCTGGAGGTGTGTTCTTCAGTTTTGTAGCCCTCCACTTGGTGTCTAAATGTATGGTAGGATGAGTAACCTGGTAAGGTTGGGGTGCTCTCCACAGCTTTGAACCAGGTTCCAGTGACTGCACAAATATCAGCATCCTTCAGGGCAATGAATGCTTGCAATGAGTGCAGTTTCATGCTAAAATCCTAGCATTTAGCAGCATGATCTTTAATTTTGTTTATATAAATTATTCATGTTGGTATTATCGTGGTCATGACTTTGGCTAAAAAAGGCACTATGCGGAGGCAGGGGCCTTTGCCAGAAGCTTAAAGCCCAGGGGAGACAGATGAAGGCCATCTGTGGCAAAGCATCATGGTCTGTCAATCATGTACTCGCTTTTGATTGAGACAGCAAGGATCCTAGGTTCTTGATGTGATTGCATCTCTCACATATTTTGTTCTTAGGTGGTAGTAGTAGTAGAGGGCTGTCTGTGTACATCAGGCAGTTGCTACACAATCTCAAATTGTCTGTCCATGGTTATCAGAATCTGTGGAACAGAGGTCAGGTATAGTAGAGTGGTTACTATATGAGGGGACTACCTATAGGTGTGAATATAGCTAGATAAAATCAATACAGTGCCTGCAGGTGAGGTCCTCACTCACACAGGAATGCTGGCAAGGGAAAATGTAACTGAATTACCGCACAAAGGGTAAAAACAGCACAGCAGTGGTGTACAACAGGCAAACAAGCACAAACCCACACAGATGCTGGTTTTAAATACCACAAAAGCAAAGGTAAAATAGAGACACTGGAACTGACCAACCAACCCTTGTCCCTGAGCTCAACACCCTATGCCAGACCAGTTCCAAACAGTTCACTTACTCCCATTAAGTGCAGGTAGGCCCTGGCCAACACAAGATGGCATAGCAGGAAACACTGGAATCACACAAATAGATCTGGATACAGCAAAAACTGCAACCAGACTATGCTAAAGATATTTCAACTCTGTTTAGGTCAATTTAACACAGGAGAACAGATACAAACTTAAATATAAAAGTAGCATACAAGAGCATACCGATTTAAATAAATTAATCAATTAACCAATATAAAAGCTCAAAACTGAGCCCTGTTCCAATGGTCTTCAATCAGACATGTTCTAACTGCACACTCCTGCCACTAGGGTGCAAGGGAACCCTCTCCAAAAATGATGGCCTGGATTAGTGCTCAAGTTATACAAACAAAGCTAGATTCAGCAGGTCTGAATCTAGTCTATGCTACAGCAAAGAAGGTGCACCAATTTCAGAAAGAAACAGTGCAAATAACCAGGCACAATATGCCTTTAACCAGCAATTCCCATCTCAGAACAGCAGAATCTACCCTCTCCTCCCACAAGAGTGTGAACCACAAACTTTCTTAATGTACAATAACTGGCCTGAAGCCCAAGTGATGAAACCAAAAGGCTTAGGATATCAGTTACAATTTAATCAGGCTACTAACAAGCAGTAATAAATGCAGTAGAATAAGTGCAACTGAGTACTTTAAGAACAGGCAGCAAAGGCAAAATAAACTAATAAACTAGGAAGCAACACAAATACGGTAGAATTATTTTATTACATTAAGTGGAAAGGGATGAAACACAATAATTTACGTTTGGGAAACCAAGTGGGGAGGCCTTCCCAACTTTCTACTGAAAAGAATAAGATGATGGGATCGGACTGGGAAGAGTGTCCAAATGAGACTTATAGTAGGGGCAGGCAACTCAAAAAGCACCAAATTTAATAACACAACAAAGACTGGGAGAGTGGGAGGGGGAACTCTTAAAACTCCAACAGAACAGACTTGTTGTTTGTCTTTTCAGCTTTTCCCAGTTAGGGGTCGCCACAGCAGAACTCCGGTCTGCTAATGATTGGCAGTAGATTTTTATGGTGCCGAGTTGCCAGTCTGATGCCCAACCTTCAACAAAGGCACGCCCATTCACGCATGTCTTTCAAACACCACTTGACCGCAGGAAGGACATGCAGACTCCACACAGAAGGCACTCCAGCCAAGAATCAAACAGGAGAACCTCTTGCTGTGAGGCAACAATGCTACTGCTGCACCACCGCGGCTTACAGACTAATTAAAACAAAACTAGAGTAATACTAGAATAAGGCACAACATAGAAGTGATCAAACCTTGGATAAAGGACTTCAAATCAACATTAAATGTAGAAATGCCTGATACTCAGAGCACTGCCGACCACACAGACATCAGACTGATATACTATATTCCCATCTACATGTAAACAATTTTACATTTCCCTATTGCCTTACTATTAGCAAGACAAATGCTGATGAATAGATGTCAGATACACAGACAAATACAACATGCAAAGGTCTTTCTGTGAGACAGGTCTGAAAGTAATAATCAGCATTAATGCCTTCACGTCCCAGGCTAACAGCAACTAACATACATTTTAACATCTCTGGTCAGAAGTACAGATCTGTCTGACGTATGTGTAGACCTGGAAGTCAGAAAACAGTTAAACACTTTTACATTTTCAAACTAGTAATTATTTAAGTTTCAAGACAATACAAAAACCTCTAGCTGTAGTCATTTATGCCTGCTTGCTGTACTGATACTGAGATAACACATTCGTAAGACAAGTTCAGCTTATTTACTTGAAGTTTTGCAACTTATGTCTGCATGTTTGAGGCTTCCATCTTCTACTATTAATACATGCATTTGCACAGGTAATACTTTATATACATTTCTGTTTTTTGACCAGTACAGTACACTGTGGTTACACTCCTGAAGCTCAGTCATACCTCTAAACCTCTTAGCACAAGAAATCTGGACAAAGCACAAAATAGTGGACAAAGGGCCATAACTAGGGACAGATTTTAAATATTGCCCTTTAAACTTTGAAATTTGCTAGAGTAACAGGGTTTGTTTTGACATACATTTTCTGAGGGATTTGAAGTCTGCAACTCAAATGTATATCATCATTTAGTGACATCATTGCTCATATCATCCCAGTGATTTGGCAAAAAATCGCAAATGTTATGTGGAACAGGCCAAAACTATGAGGTAACAACCTGGACATTCTGTGGAAATCTGTACATTTGAGAGGTATGTATGTCTGGCCATTGTTAACAGACTTTCAGATTCTGTAGCAGTGTACTGTGCACATGTGTGTTGTGGTGAGTAAGGAGACAGGCAGATGCGAGTGTCATAGATCCTTTTCTATCTGACTGTGGATGCTGCTACAATTGATGCTGGTCTATCAGCTGTGTATGTTTGTAGGGGCAAACTGAGATATGTCCCTTAAAACCTCAACATTCCCCCCAACCCTATATTTTTGGCTGTTCTGTGGATGCCATGCTCTAGGTATTTGGGAGCAATGTTAAGTCTGTCGCAGGTAGTTGGACATACTGCTGCATGTGTAGCAGGCCACAGCTGCTGCATTCTGGCCAAGAGTCAGATTAGGATTGTGAAGACATTGTGTGAGAGCAAGCTGTAACTGTCAGTGAGGGTGTGGTATCAGCTGTTGTGTCACAGCATGGCCTGGTTGAGGGTACCCACAACAGTCCAGGTGAAGCATGTGCTTGTGGTGCACATGTTATGTAATCGTGCCATCCAGAGAGTGTTAGTCAACATGTGGGATACATATTTATAATTATGAAATATGTCCCACTGTGTGGGGCTTTAACGTGCTATTGTGGGTGACAGTGACTGCAGTAGAAGCAACCAGTTTTGTTGGACATTGCAGAACTCCATTATTCCTATGTTGTATTGACATGCATGTAGTTGTTGTGCCACACATGGAGCTGTGGGCCAGGACTGTGGGTTTCTACATGTGACAGATGCTTGAACTGTAACAGATGGAGCTACCAAGTCATTCATATAGCAGATGTATTTGTAAGACACATGTGCATGCATACAGTGAGTGACACAGGATTACATGTGTGTTCTGATGGGCATGATGTGTGACACTGAGCTGTCTGTCATGCTTTTGTAACCCCAATCTGCACTGCCTTGCCAGTATGTGTGCACACAGAGTAAGTTCTATGAGGATCCTGCCATGTGTAGGGGGCACAACTGTGTATATTCAGCAACAGTCTATGCAGTTGTCAGCTCTACCAGATATTGTAGGCCTCCCATACATCCAGCTGCATTTATTTGTCTGTGTACTGCTTCTTTGTCTGCATCAGAGGCCCAAGTACACTGTGATTTTGACCAGCATATATAGGAGTAATGTGTGACTGGCAATCAGGATATGTTTGTAAAACAGCTCCTCTGCTCCTCAGGACAGTTGGCTTACTGGTATGTTTCTCTGACTATAGTTTGGATGAGTCTGGTATCAAACTTTGTCACTTCTGTATTTTTTCACTAAAGTTACATCCCGTAGTGCATGATATATTTACAAATGCATCATTAATTCCCCAAAGCTGAGTTGGTATAGTGTTGTGTTGCTGTGACTCTGGTTCAGAAGGTCCTGTGTCCAAAACGTGGCAGCTTTGTTTTTTTCCCCTACTGTTACATGACTGTAATGCATGATATGTTCACAAAAGCATTTCTAACTCCAACAGCTGATTCAGTGTGGTGATGCATTGCTCTGCCTTAAGTGCACCGAGGCCTGGGGTCAAAACATGCCAGTAATGATTTTTTTCCCTAATGCTACATGACTGTAATGCATAATACATTTACAAAAGCATTTGCAGTTTGCACAGTAGATTTGATGTAGTGGTGTGTTGCTCTACCTTTAATGCATAGGGTCTTGGGATCAAGACTTGTCAGTGATGACTTTGTTTGTTTCCCTAATGTTAAATGACTGCGATGCATGATATATTTACAAAAGCATTGCTATCACAGCTGACTTGGTGGAGTGTTATGTTGCTCTGAATATAGTGCACAGGGTCCTGGGTTCAAGACTTGGCAATGATGATTTTTTTTCCCCAAATGTTAAATGACTGTAATGCATGATATATTTACAAAAGAATTAGCAAGTCTCACAGCAGATGTGGTGTAGTGGTATGTTGCTCTGATTATAGTGCAAGCATCCTGGGGTTCAAGACCTGGTATGGCTGGTTATTTTGTTGCTGGGCAGAACAGTTGGTGATTGAGATAGAGTGATTAAAGCAGGTTTAAGTGGGTTTCAGCGTTTTGCATGAAGCTAAGTGGTGCCAAGGCAGGATTAACTTCCTTTAGCTTTGTTTAGTGGTGCTTACTTCCACTTAAACCAATGCTAATTCTAAAAAAAAAAGAAAAGAAAAAAGGGGTGATAGGAAAGTGGTGAAATGGGGGCAAGCAGGGGGTAATACATTATGAAAGGCAGCTAGAGATGTGCAGGACTAGTGTAGGAAAGGACCATAGCTCTCCATTTCTTGGCCAGAAACAGCTGTGAATGATGTGGACAATTTGGAATTTGGAGCCTCACACCCCACAGGGAGGGGTGTGGAGGACATAAGTTTGTTGATTAATTGGTGGGATGAGTGATTCATGGCAGTGTATCTGGGGACGAAATGGAGAGCTATGTATTGGACGACATTATGTTTATGGGGACAGATGGCCCTTTTATTTATTTTTTAAGGTGAGAGTGGGATTTTGGGGAAGGGTTACAGGTATGTTTGGGGAGGTAAGTTAGATAGGAGAGGTTGCTTTTGCAGACAGACAAGACAGCAGACAGGGGCGGTGTATGACACATGAGGGGGATAAACACCTTGAACTGGGAAGGTGATTGGGAATCGGAGGGCCACGTGCCCCCAGATGGAAACAGTGGGGCTAAGGTCCCCACCCACTGGCAGTCACCACTGCCCCTTCATGGCCCTGAAGGTGGCTGTGCTGGAGACTGGACGAAGGGGCCAGCCTGACCCTTGAGGTGCACCAGTCTGCCCTTAATCTGGCACAGGTGTACATCCAAGTCCCTCTGGATGACCCTGCACACTGTACTTTGGAACTGGTGTCAGGTGACAGTGTCCTTTCGGCACCCGTGGCCAGGGGGGACAGGCCCTGTCCCCTGACCAGACCTCCCAACCGTCCTGAATTACCCCTTCATTTCCGATTTTTTTAATCAATTTTTTACACTTTTTAATTTCCGTACTTTTATAGCTGAAGTCATCACGTGCGCGATGACGTCAGTTCCATCAGCCTGTTGGAATTAAGTTCAGGGCATGTGCAGATGTGCGCGGGAGCTCGTTTGTCTTCAACTGTTTTTTTTTTAATAAATGCATTTTAGAATTAAGCTTCTGTTCTCTTCAGCTCCTTAAATTTAATCTCTCTCAACCTTCATTTTAGTTAAAATTATTGCTGTCACTGCTTGTCTCATTGGACAACTGTAGACATTGGGTGAAAAGTGAATTGTGTGGACGTAATTAGACTTACAGACTGCTTTTGTTTCAGAAAGTGCATGGCAAGTCGCTCGCCCACCTTTATTCTGGTAACTTTAAGAACATGCCTCCCATCACAGGAAATCTGGGCAACAAAGCCAAAAACAACGGTGAGGCAAATGCCAGAAAGTAGGTACAAATTTTAAATATTGAAGATATATATTACTTTTATACAGTCAGAAAGTTATTGGAAACTTGACTGTCTGTCAGTAAATATTTAGTGGCTTCAGTCCTCAAAAGATTTGTCAGAAACCACACGTTTTATGAGGAAAAGACCAAAATATGAGGCAAAAATCAAGACAGTTGAGATGTATGTGTAACGGAATATTTTAAAATGTGTCACTGATTCTGACGGTAAGAACTTAAGTCATGACCTCTGCAGAAACTGCTAAATGGTGAGACATTTCACAGAGTATCAGTAGCTGCAGATATTCATTACTTTAGGTGTAGTACTTTTTTTAATTTAACAGGACTGGTCCACTGATCCAAATGCACCATTTTCGGGCCAGCAGAAAAATGATACAGAAAATATGAAAATATAAAGCTTGTGTAACAATGCCTGTAACAGCAGGGTTAAAAACTTCCCTGTGTTGTTGTACTTATTTCTTAGATCCCATTTGTCAGCAGCAAGGCTTTTATTTGTGGATACCATTTCAGAATGCTGCAACTGCCATTGTAGTCCAAATATTGTAACTTTCCAAAGCTGTTTTTAAGCCATTAGTTTGTGGTATCTTTTGTAGTGGTCTCTAATGGAATGTGCAGTGAAACGATAGTAAAGATGGCCAACAAACAGTTCTTTCTTCTGTGTCTTATTGTAGATGCCACAGTCACTGACAGCTATATACCAGCCATTTGGCATTAAGGTTATAAGCATAATTTTTTTGTTCATTTGGAAATGGCTTTTTGATTTCTGTACAGTTTAGTTTTGGGATGTCCAACTGGAACTTTGTTTTGAGCAATCGAAAGGCAATGTATATCTAATCATAACTGATGTTACTCTGCAGCAGTGAGTGGGTGTGGTAATAGACACTATACTCAAACCAATATATGCTGAAATTAAACATTTAGTAAAGGATTCATGGGAGTTTTTGAAGAACTTCCCGGTGTATCTGGAAGGGGAAGGGTTATTGTTTACGTCGATCAATGTGATTGATTTATTCACATGTATTCCACCTGCTCAAGGAATAGAGGCCTTCACAAATAGTATAAGAAAATATACTAAACTCAGTTGGAGTAGGATCTGTCTGATTGTTGAGTTGATGAGTTTGGTACTTGAAAACAACTTTATTTACTATGAATGAGAGATATTCAGACAGACCAAAGGTGTAGCTATGGGGGCAGCATGTGCCCCCATATACGCCGATTTGGTAATGTTGGATTGGGAGGAGGAAAAAATATTCAAAAGTGAGTATATAGTTAATATAAAATACTATTCACGATTCCTGGATGATATCTATATCTTATGGAAGGGAGACTCTAATACCTTCCTACAATTTGTGGATTATCTCAACAGTAGTAGTGATTTTTTAAAATTTACCACTGAATATAATTACACAGGTGTGGCCTATTTAGATACGTACATTACGAGTGAGGGTAACAGTTTTAAATCTAATATTCACAGAAAACTTACGTTCACCAATTCTTACTTAGATTTTTGTAGTAATCACCCAAGGAAATTGAAATACAACATTTACAAGGGGCAGTCTATTAGAGCGATAGAAATGACATCAAATTACACTGATATGTTAGATGAGGTAAAATATATTAATAATTTATTTAAGGAACGTGGTTATGATTATGACATGATGGAGGATGTCAATTCATATGTCACAAGTGAATGGGGGAAGAAATATATACCCCTATTGGGCTTGAATAAGAAACAGAATTTGGAATTGACAAATAAAATTATTAAAAAGAAAGAGAAGGAAAGTAATATGTATAAAAGAGCTTGTATAGTTGAATATGGCCCCTATAGCAATCAAATTAAAGCTATTATGAATAGGAATTGGCATATTTTTTTAACAGATCAAGAAACCACTGATAATTTAGGTTCCAAACCTTTATTTGTGTACAAAATGGGTAGTAATTTAAAAAAACTACTGGAACATGGTACAAAGGGTATGAGTAGGGAACTTGGACATACTGTTAAATGCGGAGCATGTCATCAATGCTTTGTGATAAATGAGGAGAAATATATTATTTTGAATAATATTAATAAAACTAAAATTAATTTCAAACATGGTAATTGTAATACCAGTATGCTTGTTTATCTTGCTAAATGTATGTCATGTCCATCCTTTTACATAGGAAAGACAGAGAGAAAATTTAAAAAAAGAATTTATTCACATTTATATAGTATCAGGACTAAGGACACAAAAAATGCACTTTACAAGCATATAATGAATCAGGGTGATGAACATAGTTTTAAATTTGGTATATTAGAAATTGTTACAATGAATCCCAGAGGTGGCAACATCAGGAAATTTTTGGCTTATAGAGAATTTTGGTGGCAATTATTAACTGATGCTATGACACCACCAGGATTGAATGAATTTATTTCTGTCAAACCTATATTGGAGCTAGATAGTTAAAACATCCATTAATAGAGAATTTTATTTATTATTTTTAATAACTATTTATTTTAAGCTACTAAATGTGTATGATATTGGTAATTTATTGTTACTGAAACATGAACATGTATTTTCAAGTATTTTTATTATAAAATTAATGAATATATATGTGGATAGGTTAGATATTATATGTATACAGCTTTAAGAAAATTTGGCGCCAAACATGGCTATTTAAATGGATTTTATTTGTTGTATCACTGTTCTGATGAAGCTCGCTATATGCGAGTGAAAGCGCTTAACCTTGTTACATTAAATTGTGTTTTTTACATCGTGGTGTTGGAATTATGTAATTTGCAGTTGGCAACATAATTTGCAACATAATTTGCTGTTGGCAACATTGTTACGAGTGGCAGCGAGTTGCGTTCTGGTCTCGCTGGATTCATTTTTTCTTGTTTGTTCCGAACGCTTATTCTGAGGTTGCAGCAGTGAGTTGGAATGTTTACAGTTCTTTACTGGGGATTGAAGAAGTGTTTCATTTGCTTTTAACTTGGTTAACTGTTTAGGGGCCAACCACTGTAACACGCGTTGGTTAAAGGTGACATTGTAAAAATTAAGGTGCTGTTCAGTTGGCTTATGTGCCATACAGGTTGTGAGGTCATGGCAAACTTTTATGTTGGGAGGGTCCCCCAACACCAGTGATGGAATTGACAAAATTCTTAAGAAACAGGGGAGGTCTTTGAAGCCATAAAGTCAAGGTGTAATTTTTCTTCAACTTCCCTCTTTTCAGAGGTCTTTTTATTATAAGTGGTTACTTAGGGTTATAGTATTTTTTATTTTACAGGTTTATAACCCAAGTAGGTGAGCTGGTCTGTATACCCTTTTCTGTTCTTTCCTGGGTGTACACTACAGTTGCAGAAAAAAATGCATGTTATTTTAGTACGTATTTGTACAGTCCTGGAGAACATTGCTATGTACTACATGTGTGTTGCAAGTTTGTAGAAAAATGTAATGTAGTAGTTTATAAATTATTAGAAAATATTTATACACTATATACAGGTTTGTAGAAAAAGTATACATGTTTGTGATAGTTAACCAGTGTCATGAAAAAGTGGGTGCAGCTAACTTTGTAGAAATTGCTTAAGATGGTTAATAATTTTAATGTATCATAATTTATGGATGGATGGGTAAAGAATTTCACATGATGGGTCAAATTCTCTAAGGCTTTTTTCACTAGTGTTATCTTGGAGTGTATGTCTAAGTGTAATTGTATTGTTTTGGCTTTTTTGTGAGGGGGTCGGTTAGTTCCCTGACTTGGAACATTCTTTTAAGGACCCTAGCTAATGTCTCAGAAACCTGTTTGTGGCTAGGACTAGGGTAATTTGTTTATACATTCTAGACAGGAGTATTGTGATATTGTCAGTGTGTATAATTCATGAATGTTTGCATTGTGAACAGTGTCTTGTAAGTTAAAACTGTGGGGCATTGACAGTTTTTCAGTTTGATGCACTTTGTCCAAGAAGTTGGTCTGAAATTGGTCTGAATTTTAACATGTAAATGTAAATGTCTGTTTGTAGTGAAGTGCAACTTTTTTTGGTAAATGTTTATTTCCAAAATGTTACTGTTCTTGCAGTGGTGTTCATAATTCCTAGAATGCCTTACTGTGGGATTTTATGTTTCTTACAAGAAAAGCTCACTTTGCAGTTCAAGGCTAGTGTTTTTTTTTTTTTTTTGGTAGTATAGGATGCTTGCTTGTGTTTTTGTTCAGTGAGCACGGATTAGGGCATTTTTGAAACTGTGAGTTTGTATGGAAAGCAAAAATCAAAAGACATTTGACAGTAATGATAGCAGAGCTGCTCTATGTTGCAGTGGTGATAGTGTCCTAATGGTGTGTGATGTGCCCTTTTTAATGGGGGGCTGGCAGATGGCACATACTGCAAGTCACCAAAAACAAAATCCTAAGGTACATCATTTTCTCCCTTCCCAAGTTCCCAGGGAACATCATTGCTACACATTTAAAATAAATGGTTACCATTTTCTACAGGGTCTGACTCTGGGTGGGGCCATATTTTGGTTGTCTGTTCTTCAGTTTATGTTTGAAAGCTGATATCCCACAATTACATCAGAGTGAGCGGGGATTACATAATTATGTATGCAAATTTTAAGTCAATCAGCGTACAGATTTGTACCTATTTTCATGGGCCTTTTTCCAGATTTATGATGTTTCCAGGTTGAGAGGTATGACCCTGACACAGTTCCACATGAGGGTGGTGCAGGACCAGTGGAGGACACAGTTCGAGATTGGGTTCCAGACGTGCTGGCCAGATGAGATCTGCCTACCAAAACATGCTATGGTGTAAACGTTTTTCAAGGTGTATTGGTTAGTCATGAACAAAACGTTTCAACTTTAGTTATAACAGCATGCATGGGTGTTCCAATTAACCCAGAGCAATAGACTTGAGGAAATTGCATGGCAAACAGCACACATGCATACATGGAATAACAGTCATTATTGTAACAGCATGCCAGTAACATTTACTGCAACAGGTCACCAACAATGGAATTTCAACAAAGTGTGTTAGTGCTGAACCATTTGAATATGTGAACAATAATAGGTCAATTGTCCTAAAATTAGGTTTTGAGAACAACATACCCATAGTATATGAATAATAATTATTGAAACACATAAGGGCTGGGTTGAGATAAAACTAGTCCATTACCAACTGTATAGGCTTATATTTTTCACAACAGTGCTGCTCAGTACTCTACAGGTCTGCCCTCACTTTACATCTACCTAAAGCCTATAGCTACCATAACACATACATACCTGTTAATCTGTTTACCTGGAATGCTATGGGGCAAGCTGTGACAACTGTAGGTACATGAATAGAGGGAACTCATACATGTCAAGGTTACATATATGACTAACAAGGTGTACCCTGCACTGGTGCTGTGTGAGTGTGCTAATGGCATACTTCTACTGGATTTATATCTGTGTGGAAGGTTATTGGCAACAGTGATCAGTAGCCATGACAGTGTGACACTTGAGAGACATGTATCGGGAAGAGTGCATAGTGTATATAGCTATCCTGCTGTCATTTGTTGGCATGGGGCTGGGCACTGGAACATTTGTACACAGTTTATTAGTATACCTTCCATACAGCTAATACAATCATTTCTTTACCTGTGAGCCCTGTGGAGAAAATATCTGCTAACACTACCTGACGGTTTCTACAAATACTCAGGATTACTTGTGTGTCACTATGAACACATCTTCATACCATTCCCTGGATCCAAACCGTGGTCTGTGGCTGCAAAATTTAACAAGCGATATATATGTATTTCTCACCACACTGAGCTACTGGGGCACTGCTGTCTGCTGCTTGACTGATTTCTGCCTAGTACTCACTTGGTCACACATTCTGACCTTGTAATATAAGTGAAGTGTCATAGTGTCATGTTTGATAGATAGTTAGTGAACTGTGTATTACTACTTTGCATGCAGGTTTACACCTAGTGGATGTGATTATGTGTGATCTGTACAGACCATAGCAGGCTGCTGGGTTGCATATCTGACCCATACACATTTGCACATCATATATTTGCAGTCTCCACCTACTACAGTTTTTTAGTAGTCATCCTGCATGGCCCTCCATGTTACAAGCCCCCTCCTCTGCAGCTGTGGGGAGAAGACACACCATTATGCATACCTCTCTATCAGATAGTCATACTATAATTTGATATATCACCTGTAGATATACTTACAAACCCCTGGAGCATTCTGGGCTTAATCATCTTGGATCCATTGGGCTGAGAGTGCCTCCTTCCTCCATCTCAGTTCATCATAATGATGACAGACTTGCTGACCAATTCAGGGGATGCCAGTGGCACTGGTGAGCTCACATGCAAGACAGTCCCAGGTCTCAGACATATATTCTGAGCCCTGGTATTGGCCCTGCAGCAGTCTACCATCATGGTTCTTCACAAGGAGTCCAGCCATGACCCTGGACTCAAAGATGCCCCAGCACTGCACCCAAAAGCTCACTCACTCTCCTGCACCTGCTATACTTCCTACATGGATCAAACTCTAACAGGTTCATAGGATCATATGATCATAGAAACGTACTAGGCTATTGGCCCTGAGGGCCTTATAAGCCTAGCTGAGAGTTCAGCCAATGTATAGACAAATCAGCACCCAATGCCACTGTCCAGCAGGGACATAGAAGGAATCCCAGGGATGTATTTTCTATTTCCCATCAAGTTATCCAGGTTGCGCTTAAAAGTGGTAAAGATGTACTCTGCCTGACATGGAGAGGGAGTCTATTCCATAAACGGGGAAGTCTCTGGGATACAAATCTGTCCCACCAACAAGTCCTATCAATGTTTCAGACCAGGTTGAGTCCACATGTGCAGGTTACTCAAGTGGAGCTTGACTTGTGGATATGCAGCAGTCCCATAAAGGCTGGGTCTGAGATCGTCTTGTATGCCAGACAGAGGTCACTTCTGAGGAGTCTGTGTGACACAGAGTGAAGTGATAGGGCTTTTAGCCTATCTGTGTATGGTAGATTTTTGAGGGCCTGGATTCTCCTGGTGAGGAACCTCTGTGGTCTCTCCAGCTGCTGCATGTGCTTTGTGAGGTACATTCCAAATGAGGTGTTGCACTCAATAATGGGCCTTATAGAGGAAGAATACAGTGATGTTATGACCTCCTTGTCCATTGATGAAATACCCTTACTTATGAGGTGGGCCATGTAGGAAGCTTTCCATACAATGGAAGCAACATGGTGGTCAATAGTCAGGTTGCTATTAATCTGGGTGCCCAAATCTCTCACAATTGACTGCATGCTTAGGATGTTGTTAAGGGTCTATATTAAAATGTCAACAGCTCACAATGTTGATTCTGAAATGTTTGACACCAAAATGTCAAACTACGAAAATACTGAATGGCCATATAACCAATCTCTTTTCAACGGAAAGAAATTGGTTGGCCAAACAACAACGGCACACATAAACAACTATATTTAACTGTGGGGCTTCACCCCCCACACTCCCTCACTAAATATTCTAACTCTGAGACTGCACTACACTCAGAGAAAGGGCAGGTGTCAGAGAACGACCAACTGATTTCTTTCCTTTGAAAAGAAATCGGTTATATGGCCGTTCGCTATTTTAGTAGTTCGACATTTTGGTGTCGAACATTTCAGAGTTGACATTGTAAGCTGCTGACATTTTAATATAGACCTGTTATAAATGTGATCATTTGTGGGGACATCACTCTCCCCAAAGGGGATGATGCACTTTTTTGTATTCAGCTTGAGGCCATGTTTCTGGCACTAGTCATGTGTTTGGGTGAGACCCTCTTGGAGGATGTCCACATCACTAGGGGAATTAATGACAGCCCCCAGCTTGCAGTCATCTGCAAACTTGGTAAGCCGTAGCCCACTGGTTTTGGCCTGCACGACAGAAATGTATATCCCACATAACAGAGGCCCCAAGAACAAACTGTGGAGTACACCACTCAATACGGGTTTCTGTTTGAGGTGGCTTCCCCTATTTTGACTAGGTGGGTTCTTTCAGTGAGCCAGTTAGTTACCCATCTGGTAACATACAGATCGATGCCTAGTTGAGAGAGTTTATCTATTATGCCCAAGTGGGGAATAGTGTCAAAGGCTTTGGCTAGGTCAAGGTAGGCAGTGTGCACTGTCTTCCACTCATCCATAGCCTTGGTGACTGTCTTAAAAAAGTTGACCAACTGTAACAGACATGACCTCCCTTTCATGAAGCCAAACTGTGTGGTATCAAGTGTTTGGATGCTGCCAATATCCTTGTTAATGAGGTCCATGATAATCTGTTCCATGGCCTTGCAGATCAGGCTGGTTAGGCTGATGGGTCTATAATTTCCCAGATAGGTGGATGCTCCACCTTTGTGTAAAGAAATGACAGTGGCTGTCCTCCACTCAGCTGGGACAAAGCCGGTAGTCAGGCTTTGGTTGAATAAGGCACCTAATGCTGCTGCAAGTTCCTGCCTGATTTCATGTAGGATGCAGCCTGGGATGTTATCATGTCTCAAGGAGGCTGTATATTTTGCCTTTGAGAGAGCAGTGATGGCCTGATCCCTAGATATAAGGGGAAGGGGCAGGTACTGGAAATGTCCTGATTTACTGATGGGGTGGCAGATGGGTGAGATTTTCACCTAATCTGTCAGGCAGAATGTTTGCTATATCTATGGCATTTGTATATCTGGTGTCCTTGACCACCAGTTCTAAACAGATCTGGGTGCTACCTTTGAGATTATGGACATATGTGAAGAAGGCCTTATGATTGTCTCTAGTACATGTGGTCAATCTGGACTCAAAATTTGCTTTGGAGGATTTCAGTAGTGCTCTTATTTGCTTGTTTCGGCTGAGGAGCGATTGCTTCCACTTGGGCCCCTGCTCCTTCTTAGTCCTGGTCAGCACTTTATTCTTTTGTAATGGAGTTTATTTATTGCAGATGTTCACCAGACAGGTTTACTCTTCCTTGCGGAGGATGATTTAGTCCTGTCAGGTATTCCTGATTCCATGCATCTGTATAAATGTTCATATAGTAATTTGGTATAGTTTAGGATACTGGTGCCAGTTCATACAGAGGGGTATGGGGCTGTGAAGCTGTTTATGCCATCCCTCAAGAGTCTGTAATCAGCTTTGGAAAAGTTTTTTGTTTGACCCTAGCTAGAGGAGGGGGGGGGGGTCACTGGAGATGGTGACTTCAAACATGACCGCTTTATGGTCTGATCTTACAAGGCAAGATGATCTGCAGGGATGCTGCAGTGGTTACTCATGTTTATTACTACCAAGTCCAAGATATTATTACCTCTTGTGGGGGTATCGACTAGCTGTTTCAAAGCATCTGCATTGACAAAATTGAGGAATCTCTGAGCATTTGTGTTCTGGTATTAGTAGTACTTCCAGTCTATGCTTGGATAGTTAACATGACCCAGGATCAAGGTAAAAGGTTGAATCTTGATGGATTAAAAGAGGTCTAGATCGGCAGTTTGGGCATCTGGGAGTCAGATTTGGGGGCCAATCGCTAGCTATAATTTGGATAGTAGTCTTGTCAATGGTTAACTGTACCTGGAGCGATTGATGAGCAAGAATATTGGGTAGGAGGTGGAGTCAGCGCCTGGTTTAAGAAATTCATTTGAGAGTTGATCGGCTGTGAGAGTAGTGGGTTTTAGCTGAAGAAGGAGTTTTTTCATTTAACTAGTCTGGACAGGTTGAAATGAGAAGGTGGAGAAATGAAGGGCTGAGGTAGTGGGAATGCTTAGAAGGGTGTCGTAGCTATTATTCAATAAGGTTTGGATGGAGTTGATGAAATGTAAGTTAAATTGTGCTGCTGTTGTTGTGTTGGTATTTGGGACTGAAGGGGAGGGGGTGGTGGTTTGGCCAGGGGATAAGAGCTGTTTAATGGCATGCCAGAATTTCTGTGGATTATTTTTATATTTTTGTTGGATCAGACTGTAGTAAGATTTCTTGTCAGTATGAATTTGTTTTTTGTCTAGATTTCTTAGTTTGTGGTAGTTCTGTAAGGAGGTTAGAGTTTTAGTAGATTTGTAGCTTAGTCATGCTATGTCTCTTTGTTTCATGATGTTAATTGTTTCCTTGGTTAGACATTGAGTTGGAATGGTTTTGCAATGGGTTTTTCTGATAGGGGCTAGTGAGTTTAGGATATTTAAACATGAGTTATTAAAATATTCAACAATTTCATTAAGGAGAAGGTGCCTTAAGGGGGACCAGTTGTGATGTTTTAGGACGGAATTACAAATTTCTGCAGAAAAGTTTTTTTTGGAACAAAACTATATACATGGTATTTTTGGTTGAGTTAGCTTTTTGATGCAAACACTACACCAGTACACAGGCAAATAAATAATAATGGATATACATCAGGCCTGGAATAGCAGGCAAACCTGTCAACTGTATAGATTGTTGCAGAATGTCCTGAGTTTTGCCCTCTATTTTTAGGTTCATAGGTAGGTACTAGGCTATCGGCCCAAGAGCCTAAGTAAGCCTAGTGAACAAAGTTCCCTGGCTTATGCCAACCTAAGAAAGTTAATTTCTGGTGCCCCTGTTGAGCAGAGCCACAGAAGTGATCCCCAGGGTGTATTTCCTATTTCCCATCCACTCATCAAGATTTTTCTTGAAGAGTGTTAATGAGGAACCTTGCTTGACATAGATGGTTAGCCTGTTCTAGAGTATGGGAAGTCTCTGGGACAGGAATCTATCCCACAAGCACATCCTGTTTATTGTGGTGACAAGGTTTAGGTCCCTAGAGAGTGTAGCTCAGAGGGATTGGGATTTCTTTAGGTGTAGCATGTCCAACAGCTCTGGGTTTGACATAACTTTATATTTTAGCAAAGATCACCTCGGAGTAGGTGATATGCTACAGAGTAAAGCTGGAGTTTTTTGAGAGGATCAGTGTAGGGCATCTGTTTGAGGCCAGTAATTCTCTTTGTGAGGTATTTCTGTGGCCTTTCCAGCTGCTGCAGATGTCTTGTGAGGTACATTCCAAAAGGGGCATTGTACTCTATAATGGGTCTAATGAGTGCCAAGTAGAGGGGAACAATGACCTCTTTTTTCCTGCATGAAAACCCTTTTGTGATGGATGCGGTGTGCCATGTGGAAGGATTTCCTGACTCTCTGACAATGTGATTATCAAAGGAGAGACTACTGTCCACCTGGGTCCCAAGGTCTCTTATCACACATCTGGTGTTAAGAATATTGCTGCCTATGTGGTAGTTCATGGGTACAGAGTTTTTACCAAAGGAGATAACAATGCACATTTTGGCATTGAGCGTGAGGCCATGGCTCTGACACCAGGCATCTGCCTCAGTGAGGCCCCACTGTAGGATGTCCACATCATTTGGGGACTCGACTATAGCTCCTAGTTTGCAGTCATCTGTGAACTTCATTAGCCAGAGGCCTTCTGTGTTAGCCTGTACTTCAGAGAAGTAGATACTAAACAGGAGAGGTCCCAGGACTGAACCCTGTGGTACTCCACTTGTCACTGGTTTGAAGTTAGATTTGGAGTCTGCAACTTTTACAGTGTGGGTTCTGTCAGTGAGCCAGTTGGCAACCAATCTTGTGGCATATGGATTTATACCTAGTTTAGTGAGTTTAGCTATAATTCCAGAATGGGGGATGGTGTCGAAAGCCTTGGTGAGGTCAAGATAGGCTGTGTAAACCACCTTACCCTCATCTACGGCTTTGGTGACTGCCTCAAAGAAGTTGACCAGGTTCAGGAGGCAAGATCTGCCTTTCACAAACCCGGACTGGGTGGGGTCCAGAATTTGGAGGTTACCAATGTCTTTGTTTATGAATTCCATGATGATACATTTCATGGCTTTGCAGACCAGGCTCATAAGGCTAATAGGGCGATAGTTCCCAGGATTAGCGGTGGCTCCCCCTTTGTGGAGTGGGTAACTGTTGCTGTGCACCATTCATTGGGCACAAAGCCTGACGTGAGGCTATGATTGAACATGGTGCTTAGGTGGAGAGCCAGTTTGTTTTGAAGTTCATGTAAAACGCAGCCTGGGATGTTGTCCAGTCCCATGGATGCTGTGTTTTTGGCTTTAGAGAGTGCTGCTTTTACCTGTGAAGTTGTGATTACAGGGACTCTGCATTCTTCCTGTATAGATATGGGCCCTTTAGGGGTTGAGAGGGGGGTAAAGTTAGCACTGAACCTATCTGCCAGGATGATGGCAATATCAGTTGGTTCTGTAATTTTCATGCCTTTGTGCTGTAACTCAGGGCAAATCTGGTTGTTGCCATTGAGATTCTTGACATAGCTATAGAATGCTTTGTGGTTGTCCTTAGAATCAGTGGCAATCTTTTTTTCGGCCCAGTTTCAGAACATTGTATTTTCCTGAAAAAGTATTGGCAAATCATCAAAGATTGAGGTTACAACATCATGAGAGACATTTGAGTTTCATACTTCATACCCTTCAGACAACACGCTAATGCAACACCTGTTATTATATCAATATTCTACATTTGTAAGATCAATATGTAAAGAATGTCCCTATTTTTGGACCTTTGTCCTACCTTTATTTATGGCTTTGTCCAGATGTCTTGCTCTAAGAGGTTGAGAGGTATGATAGCAGGTTAGTGTTACCTTTTATCAGCAACATCTTTAATTATATCTCCTAAAGCAGGAATGGCAAAGTACATGTGTACAACTGGGACCCGCTGCACAATACTTGCTTTTGAAAGCCATGCGCATACTGATGGATGGAGACAGCATGTGTCACAGACTGTGTGTATGCACATATATCTTGCAAATATACCTGCTACAGCACTGACTCAGCAGCTCAGTCTGTTAAATGTCTTGCGTGTAGTATGTTTTGCCACCAACAGTCCTGGGTTCTGTGTTGCACATCAATTACATTTTTGTGAATACAACAAGTAATGAATGAGTCATGCAATTTTAACCCACACAGGTTGCTGCTATTGTATTAACTGCTACCCATGTTTGCAAGTCAAAGGCCTGTAGGTAGGGACACACTGCAGATATTTCTATGGCCTAATTATATGGTGCCTACTACTCTTTGATTGGCACTGTTACATAGCAGATATACCTTATGCAAATGCCTCAATTGGACTGTAAAGGGTAGCCTTACCCTGGCTCTGCTGTGATGACACAGTTGACACTGCTGCCTCAGTTACAGATACAGCTTGCTGTCCTCCAAAGAGATCCCATTCCCCTCTATGTGTCCTAGGCTGCAGCACCAGCTGCAGCCTGGAACATATGCAGCTGTATGTTAAGCTAGCTGCTACAGACCTACCATAACTCACAACCCCCTAGAACAAGGGATCCAGAAACAAACTTACATAAAGGGTGGGGGCAGAAGATCCAGTGACAGGGACACATTTCACAGTTTGCCCCTACAAAGATAGTGATCTGATAGAATAGAAGCTACTGCATCAGCATGCATAGTCTGATGGGTATGATGTCTCACATTCACATCTCCCTCTCCTTACTGACATCACCCCACAATGTTTACCACTGAACTGCCAGACAATCACAATGTCAATGGACAATGACCAAACATATCATGCAAAACTGTGGACATACCTCAGAAATCTCAACAGTGGACGGTATTTGTACCTACCCTCTGTGATGCTGTAGTCTCCACACCTCAGTAATGTCCATCTCAAAGTCTAAGAAAGGGGCCAAGGCCTACACGACGGCCTTAAATATTGCACTGTGGTGCCATGTCATTGGCTAATGAAAGTGAAACCCAGCTGTTTTAAATGCAATTAGCAAGTTTGAGGCACAGATCGGTCGGTGCACAGGCAATTACCTGTTAATGAGCAATACCTACAAAAGGCAATTGACTGCCTATGGGGAACAGGTCTGTATGTGATTTTTCTCACACAGACAACAGCTTTGCAAGCTATTTTCTGATGAACACTTCAAAAAGGGAGTACTGTACTCTACCAGGTATGTAATAGATGTTCCCATGTAATAGGATGCAGATGGTAGGATGGAGGTATAGGGAATAGCGATTGCAACAGTATGCCTGTCATACATTTCTGGTACTGACACGTTGGTGATACTCTGCTGTCCAACAGCTACAGGCATGCCTCACAACTGTCCCTGCTCTGAGTTAAATCCCAACTCTGCCCCTGCCACTCCCACCTGCAATGGTCAGCTGTTGTAGGAAAGCTAGTGGAATCTACATTACACATAGTGACACTATGTAAGGGTGTACACTCCTGTAACATCACATGATGTACTGTCATTCACAACCTCTCAGTCTGTCAATGCCACACATAAATAGTGCTGGCATTCTACAGATTTCCCTGATGTATTCTGGCTAGGTCACTGTTTTGTTGGTATTCATCTCTCTTTAGTTGAGAGCTATGGCTAACATACCTGTCAACCCCTTACAACAGTGATTCGTTCATAGCCATAAGTAATGGGAGGACACAGGTCCAACCTCAGTGACAGGGATAAATATTGGCTGCAAAACGGAAAACTATGACTACACTAACAGATATTACTGTAGCATAAGTGTTTTCTGAGGTGTCTGGCGTGTGACAGTCAGATTCCCTAGTGTCTGCCAACAACCATCAGTGAATGGCCAACCATTTCTCAGGCATCGACATGGCTGTGCCAAAAGGAACACATTCATGAGGCACACATTCAAAGTCTACAAGCATCCATGTAGTGGAGAAGTGGGATGCCTACAGGGAACATATACTACAGCAGGTTTGCATTGCTGTCTGTTGTTGTGGCACACTTCTGTTGCTGGACTGTCCCCATATAGTTGAAACAATACACAGCGATTTGTCTGACACTTGCTGCATGACATATTACTGGGAGCTTGCCAATAGGGGACACACCACAGTAGACTTCAGTGATAGGCATAGAGACATACAGCAGAATCTGTTACAGCACTCAGGGACATACCCAGTATTGCCACTATCCTGGTGATAGCCACACATGTAGTGTGTTGATACACTGTAGGGTATGACATGTGAGGGAGCAGTGGATAATGCAGGCTGCATTGGTTGTGCAGGGTCTTTACATAGTGGATGGCCATGTATCTGGACCTGTAATGTGTCCCCCTCTTGTTGTCTTTCAGGAACAATGTATCACAGGAGGCATCCCCCATTCACAGCTGCTGAGAATGCTGTTATCCTGGATGGCCTCAGACTGCACCATTACATTCTGCTGTCAAGGGTCAACAACATCGTGACCAGTGTGCAGCATTGTGGGGTGACCTTGTCAGGGTGGTTAACCAAAGTGGCCATCAGGACAAGACTTACAAGCAGGTCTGACACAGGGCCACAGATATGCTCAATGCCACACATCAAAGGTCAGCTGCTGTGGCAAGGGATCATGCTGCCACCATTGGAGGGCCTGCAACAGAACAACCACTCACAGCCACAGAGGAAGTCCTGGCAAACCTAGAATCAACTATCAGCTCCCAGGCATCCATCACTCCATACATCCTGGAGGTGGGTGCCACAGCGTCCACATCAGAGGAGGATCCAGGTAAGCATACTTTCTTCACCAGTGTAATACTGTATCAGTTATTGTGGCAGGGTCTGCATATCAGTACATGGGTGTCAGGTCTATCTGAATGGGGGGTTGTTTTAATGCACAGTTGTGCACAATGCTCAGAATATCAGCAATGTAGGCAGTATCATATTAGGTACTGTTCATGTGGATATATGCACATATTACTGTCTGGCAGTGCAACATGTGGTATTGCTGACGATCCCTCTCCCTCACATTTCCATAGGTACATCAGGTGTGGCTGGAGTCTGTGGTCCTGTACCTGGTAAGTGTGATACCATTGTTTTACAGCTTATATATACCATATGAACATTAAGGACTGGCATTTAGTCCAAGGCACAACTGTTAAGCTTAGTCAGAGTGAAATAGTTGTATGTTCCATATTGAAGCAGTTAACTACAGTGCATACAATGGATAATCACAACTGTGTATTTGTACAAATGCTAACATGTTTGCAGTTATAGTCATGAAGCAGTATGTAGCCTGCTATACAGGAGGCAATGACCCCAGGTTTCCTGCTCATTCACTATAGAGAGGTGGTACATACCTGCGGAAGTGATACTACAGCAGACATATCATTCACAGGATAGGTGTACTGGATATTATATTTAGTTCTATCACATACACTGTCATATTGCGTAACCCACAGGTGTAGTCTACTGCCAACATTCACTGGATGTAGCTGATGTGCATGTTAGAAACGGGCTGTCTTGTCTGTATATGTTAATGTGTGTTTGTGTGTTGTGCATGAGATCAGTGATGAGATGTGTGACTGGTAATGCAGTTGTGGGTCCTCATCTGTATGCTCTGTGTAGATTACCATACATAATAGTGCAGGTAATAATGTACTGATTTTGTCTTCCACCTCACAGGTGAACAGGGGGTAAAACTTGATGTCAGTGTTCCATCGGGCTCTGATGATGATGATGGTGGCCATAGTGAGGTATAGGTGGGGTTGTTGGGGGCTGCATCTGTCCCAGAGGTTGACATCTCTCTTCTGCCCCCATTTTCCCCATACACAGTCAGTATGCCCACACATACCCAGTCCCCAGAGGCCACAGATATTGGACAGTCACATGGTGTTGACATTGAACAGGACAGTGTGAAAACTATGGCATCACTGAGTGTAGATACTGGCCATAGCCAGACAGTTGGTGAGGTCCCACACGGGCAGACTGACAGGGGTGCTTGAAGGGGGACTGCTATCCATCCACCTCATGTTACAGGTGTCACATCACAAGTCACTCACTGAATATTTAGAGCCGTCATGCAGGCAGTGGCATATACCGAACCGAACACCAGATGGATGCTCAGGTTCATGCATACAGCAGTCTGACATCTGTGACTGCCTCCACTGCATTGGTGATGCCATGGATCATTTCACTGATGTAGTGGACAGATGGTGGGCTGAGAGAGTCTGTCTTTGCCCACACATTGTCTGTGCTGGAACACCTGGTTGGGTTAGAGCATCGAGCGTAAATCAGCAACACCATCTGCTGAGTGACCACATGTCTGTGCACATTCACACTCCCGTAGTGACAGTACCTCCAGCACTACAGAGGGAAGTATGATGTCCACACCATGACATGGTAGGCCATGAGCACATCGTCCTGGGCAGTCTCATGGTGGACACAGGCCCAGCAGACAGCAGCCACCATCAAGTACTAGCACCGCATCCGACTTTGGGCATGGTGGTGGCACTGCCACTCCTGACAGACCAAGTTCTCATGTTCGTGGCCAGAGATGGTGAACTGTACACTCTGCCATGTATGGTCCACAGTTGTCGAACATGCGCACGTGTAGGGCTAGCCCATGCAGGTCACCCACAGGCACACATGGCATCTCTCCACAGCACACATGATCAGCATCCCTTCCTGACTCACATACATGCTGCCAACTGGATGGCACAGCCTAGTCCTCTGGTACCCCACACCACACCACACCCTGTGCATGTGATGATACCTGTGCCACATCCCTTACATCTGTGCCATCGAGGCAGGGACATGCAAATATTTGTCTGATGCACAGGGTGACTATATTACTGCCAATGTAGTTGTCTAGTGCAGTGTTATGTCATTGCAGGTTTCATGGGCCATGACAAGTGCTGTGTGCTGGCATGTGTCATGATTACACAGCAAACCTTATGTATATTAGGTTCATGATGTTAGAGTGGTGGTAGTGTGACAGAATGACAGGTGTGTCATTGACCTGTGTATATGTCTGTTCCAGGGGTTTGAGTGGTTGCTCTATGTACACCTAACAGCAGTATAGCAGCACAAGATGGCATGGCAGCACAGCAGAAATATGATGTCAGCAAGGTACAGCAGTATTTGTGCATATTTCCCCAGGTGCATATGTGTAGAAGGTTGTGTGCGGGACAGTGGGGGCAGCTGGCATAATTATGCATTCATACTTTGTGAAAAGGTCTGCTACCCTTTATACATGTTCCCTGGGTTTTCTCACTGTGCAAACCTAGATGTTGGCAGACATGAGTGATGCCTATATAGGACTTGGAGCTTGTCACAGGGCTGTAAAATGCATAACCATTGCACAGAAATAGCCAATATAGGCATGTCTGTAGTGATACTATGGGATATATCTGTAACTGCACACATACACACACGGAGTTTGCTGATGAGAAACTAGAACCCCTACCTATGTACTATTACATACTATAGCTCTCAGTAGTTATTGCATGTGCCACAGAGTTTATCTAAGTGTGCACTATCAGCTAGTACTCTTAAGGTGGATGACATTAGCTGGTCTTGTAGGGGAGGGCATTTAGAGGCCAGCAGCTAGTCTTAGGCTCATAAAATGCATAATCATTGCATAGCGATTGCCCATAGTGCTACAGATGGATACATGTATATACACAAACCCAGAGTTAGCTGTTGTGAAGTTGGAACCCCTACCTATCTAGTAGTATACACTACAGCTTACAGTATTGCATGCACCATGGAGAGTACTTGAAAGTAGACTGTCAACCACAGCAGGCTTTTTAAAGGAGGCCACTGTAGAGACCATCAGGTAGTCAAAGGGCCATAAAATGCATAACCATTGCTCAGAGTTAGACATATCTGTACTGCTGCAAGGGATGATATTTCCACACAGACACAGAGTTGGCTGTTGTGAGATTAGAACCACTACCTATCTAGTAGTACACTCTTCAACTTACAGTACTTATCATGTGCACCATGGATATTACTTGAAAGTAGACTGTCAGCTAGTGCTGATAAGGTGGATGACATCAGCAGGCTTTGTAAAGGAGGCCAATGTAGAGGCCATCAGGTAGTCAAAGGGCCTTAAAATGTATAACCATAGGTCAGAGGGGTCTATGTAATATCAAAAGCCAAAAACCTCAAACGGCCGATTCAACAAAGGGAAACAATTCCCTTGGCTGTTATGTGGATTATGCCCTTTTCTCCAATTTGGAGTGATCTTGGATTCGGTATATTTAGTTAGGGAGGGGGTGGGGAGAAAAGCTCTCCACTTGATTTGGGATTAAAAGTTTTTTTTTTTTTCATGCAGCCAAGGGAAGTGTTTCCCTGCGTTAAATTGGCTGTTTGAGGTTTTTGGCTTTTGCTATTACAAGATTGATCTTTAGTTATTCGATTAACTAAAGTTTCAATCTTGTAATATAGACCTGGTCAGAGATAGGCATGTTTGTACTGCTGCAAGGGGTGATATTTCCAGAGTTAACTGTTGTGAGATTAGAATCCCTGCCTGTCGAGCAGTATACACTGCAACTTGCAGTACTTATCACATGTGCCACAGAGATTACTTGAAAGTAGACTGCCAGCCAGTGCTGATAAGGTGGATAACATCAGCAAGCTTTGTAAAGGAGGCCACTGTTGAGGCAAGCAGCTAGTCAAAGGGCCATAAATTGAATCACCATTACACAGACATAGGCTGTATAGGCATGTCTTTACTGCTGCAGGGGATATATCTGTATATACACATGGACACACAGAGAGTTACCTATTGTGAGGTTAGAACCACTACCTATGTACTGGTACACACTATAGCTCGCAGCATTTATTGCATGCGCCACAGGTTACATCCATTGTATTTGTAGATGCAGCCACAGTATTTGTGCCCTACACAAAGTGGCTTTGTATTACACAGCATGTTTGGCCTATAGAGTGCTCCAGTGTGCTGCTGTTATTGTCTCTAGTGTCATAGGAGTGGGATACCTGTTAATACTTCTGCTATGTGCGTACAGTTCACAGTATGGCCATGTCTGGCTGGTTGCAGTTTGGTAGGTGTACAATTGACCGTGGACAATATGGCCTGCCCAAGGCCTGTGTTATAACCATAACAATTGCACATTACACCCCCTGCTTACTGTTGTTTGTTTACAGGGTGACATTCCACAGGCACAGGGTTCTGTGGGTGTGTAGATTCTGTCCTTTTGCACCTTGGTCTGTTACCATCAGACAACTGTTGTGATGTGTAGGTGCAGATAACCCCAGCATTCTGAGTGTAAGTGGGGACATTCCTTCACCTCCTATATATATATATATATATATATATATATATATATATATATATATATATATGTGTGTGTGTGTGTGTGTGTGTGTATAACAGGGATGTCATCTTAACTCTTGCTGTGTGTGTACGTTATGTAAATGTGTTATGTAGATATGTGTGGATAGTCTATATCAGTCCATACATTATTTAGCTATATATATATATATATATATATATATATATATATATATATATATATATATATATATATATATATATATATATATCTTGTTAACATATATATATATATATATATATATATATATATATATATATATATATGTGCCACATACTGATAGCTAGAGTAATCATGTGTGAGGGGAATAGGGGGAGACATATAGTTGTCTGTGTGCACAGACATATTTACACATAGCTGTTCTTCGGGCAGAAGAGGCAAGAAGCATGGGCTCAAGTTAGCTAAGTATAGGACCATGCCCAGTGTGACTGTCAATACTTACAAGGTGACTCCAGGCCAGATCTACCTATACTCCAGTCCAGGATTTTGTGTGCAGCAGACCACTGGCTGCTGAACCTGTTTCCACACTCCAGCACCTCCCTGATATTTTGTCCAAGGCATTCCCCGGCTGTTTGCAGAATGTAATATGTGACTCATACCTATCAGCTGTACAGATTTCCACAGCATGTCCAGATATTTGCCTCATATCTGTGGTCTGTGTTACATAACATTATAGTTTTCTGGCACATTAGTGGAAAATCATTAAAGAGTGACGTTAGGAAATAATGACAGATATTTGAGATTCAAACTGCAGACATTTCAGGAGATTCATGGCAATGCAAGACCTGTTATTTTATCAAGTCTGTAAGTGCAATATTTAACACTTGCCTCTATTTTTGGGCCTTTGTCCCACTTATATTTGTGGGTTTGGCCAGATTTTTTGCTGTAAGAGGTTGAGAGGTTTGATGTGCTGGGGTACATGCTGTAACACCATATACAGGGTGACAGTTTGCAAACCTTTCCCTGTACATGTTTTTGCAGAATGTCCGGCCTGTTGTCCCAAACCTCTGCTCTGTTCCTCATACAGTTGTGGTTGTCTGGTACTATACTGTAAAATGCAGGCACTGAAGTGTTGTAACTACTGAGACATTTAAGCGATGGCCTTTACATCCTGCAGCTAATCTGACATGTTGCAACTTGTTGTTATACTAGCCACCTTCTAGGTTACTCAGACCATGTATAATGTCTGTCTGTAAGTTTGTCCCTCTGTCCCTCCATTTTCTCTGGCTTTGTTCAGCTGTCTTTCAGTCACAGATTGCAGTGGTAAGACAGTCTCTGGGACTCCTACCATCCACGTAACTCACATGCAAAAGCTGTAGATGCTGCCAGCTTCAAACCATCAACACCATAACCCATGCTAATGTCCTTAGCCCAGTGAGCCAAACCAGCCACCAGACAGAGAAAGAGGTTTAATTCCTCACACTATTAGCAACATACAGACATACATACACTGACCCCTGTGTTTTGTGGGTAAAATATGTGGCCAGGTTGTATGTCACAGCCCTGGAAATGTATTGTCTGCTGACATATCCTTGCAAACATACTCTGCTACTGCAGCTGTATGGGAACACAGATGAGTTGGGGTAGGGGTCTTTGGCATTGACAGTCATGCATCTGTCCTTTGACCTCACTGTTTGGCATTTTCCTTGCATAATGCAATGGGGTTTCCAGCCATATGGCCTAATAAATATTATGGGGCTCTCAGTACTGGACAGAGTACCTGTTGTGCCAAGTGGTTGTTAGATCTCTGCAAGTTGCCTATTAGCCCATTCTATTCCCTTGCATACATGCAGCAGGTCCATACATATGCTACCATAGTCTAGTACCCCATAAATTTGTTGTATAGCAGAGTGACTTACCTTGTGAATGCAGTGGTTGAAAGACCTGTGTTTCAGGGCTGAGTCTGTCTGATGCACGTATGTACACAGCCAATACATGGTTACATGGTTCTATGGTGTGGCTGGCATCTTTTTTACTATATATGCATGTCAGAGTAAGGTGTAAGTCCCTAGGACCCTAGGTTGTCAGTGCATACACTATGAGTTGCCTCTTGGCCGAGCCCAGGGCATACTGGTCATGCCTATGTTTGCCTACAGGGACAACATCAGGGAGCTCCTCCTCTGAGTCCCCCTGTGGATGTGGCTGTGGAAACCTAGGCACTGATGGGGGGCTGTGTGTCCCTTCCCTGTGATGATCCTGCTGCAGCTGTTTCCACGGAAACATATTGTGTACCATGTTACATACTGTGGACATCTGTGCACATGTGGCTGGAGAGTACTGAAGGGCTCCCCCAGATATATCGAGGCACCAGAACCATGACTCAAGCAGCCCAAACACATGCACTGTGATGTTCCTAGTTTGTGCATGTGCCTCATTGTGGCATTCTATGGTAGGTGTGTGTGTATCTCTGATGGGTGTCATCATCCATGGTTCCAGTGCATGGTGAGCATCCCCCAGTAGATAGCCATATGAGATGTCCCCCCCTAGCAAACATCTGGTACAGCTGTGATGCATGCCAGATATGTGAGTCATGATAACTGCCAGGGCTGCCAGCACACACATTCATGATAATGCCCTGGGCATTGCACATGACCTGGCAGTTGATGGAATGATGTACCTTGCAGTTGACGTAGGCTCTACTCTCCTCACCAAGCGGTGCTTTGATGGAGACATGAGTGCAGTCTATGGCATCCAGTACCTCAGGGTAGTGTGCTACATGGTAGAAGAGATGCATACTGCTGGCCCTCCCCACAGGGGTGTGGGGTAAAGAGATGTGCTCACTGGCATGTGTTTGCATGGCATTCAGGAACTGGTGGAGTACTCTGCATGTTGATGCCTGTGAGACCCCCATCATGTTCTCAGTTGGTCTTTGAAAAGTACCTGTAGCTTGTATCCTAAGAGCTACACATACCTTTGTTTCCACTAGGATAGGTTCCCCTCTGTTGGCTCAAGTTCTGAGTTGAGGGTGGCAAATCTCGGTGAGTTCTTGTAGTATGTCCCTGTCCACCCTGTAGTGCTTTACAGTCTCCAGCTCATGTAGCTCCTGGAAGGTTACCTGGGCCTGAACACTCTTCTCCTTCTCAGTGTACGCCTATTGTCAGCATCAGCATCAGCACTGACCTCAGCATCTAGCATCTACAGATGTAGCAGAGCTGCAGCAGCCCCTATTATTCTCTCAGTTAAAATTCCCAAGTCTGTACTCCAATGGTGCAGAGTATGGGGGGGAATCAGATTGTAGGGCATATGCATACTTTATAGTGTTCTGCTGCAGATGCATCCTGTGTGACTGGCTAACTATGATGCATTCCTCCTGTCAAGTACATCATCGAGGGGTTGGAATGGCACAGTTTAGGTGGGGCAGGGGTTATCAGCAATTTATAAATGGTTAGCTTTCTCAGCCAATTTTTTTTCTTTTGACAGCCTTCCTTGCTAAGCACTGCGGTGTAGCGCAAAAACCCACACCAGAGATATAAACAATACTCAGCAGTCAATAGACACATCCCCATGAATGGGCATGCTCAGCATAGCTCAAACCAGCTTAAACACATGCCCCAAGGCTAAACAAAGCTTAGCAGGCACTGGACACCCCCTGCTCAGCTCAGCTCAGCTCAGCCACATGCAAACAGGTGATGCTGAGCTCCAAAGTGCTTAAAGACATTGAGACACGCCTCCTTTTGATGTCAGCTACCTCTTCTGTGGACACTGAAATGGTTCTGGGGCTACACGGGTTTCATCTGTGGGCACGGATACCCATTTTTTCTATTCAGTACCCCAGTTCATTTGCATACAGATCCATGCATACAGCCTGGATACTACACTATTCCAGACCCTGCCTCCTTAGCAACCACAGACATCTACTATTGTACATACTCCATGCAAGGCCCTATAATGCATTATTGTCACATATTTAATTTACACTTTTAAATATTTTTTTTTCATAACGGCATGTTTGCCCACTGTTGTGCACCGTACAAACAGAATGTTTGCGTCTTTCAGCTTTTCCCGGTTAGGGGTCGCCACAGTGGAACTCCGGTCCGCTAATGATTGGTAGTTGATTTTTATGTGCCGAGTTACTAGCTCTGATGCACAACCTTCAATGAAGGTATGCCCATTCACGCATGTCTCCACGCAGAAGATGCTCTAGCTGAGAATCAAACCAGACAGTGTCTTACTGTGAGGCGACAACGCTACCGCAGCACCACCACAGCGCAGTGCAAACAGAATATGGGTATTAAAAAAAAATTATTTTAAATATTTTGTCATTACATTTTGGACACACACAGGACATAGTTTTGCACATATATGTGTTTGTTTTGCTATTTCTGACCTTCTCACAGGGCTTTTACAGCTCCTGTTAACTTTTTGATTTCATGTACAGCACACAGAGATTTTCTGTGTACACTTCTGACACCAACACGGCATCTGCACAACTGCCTGTATGCTTGCTGTATCACTCTACACCCTCATTTGCATGAAATTCACCTGCTTATGAGGTGATTTGCATGCCTTGGACACTTCCGTGTTGGCATGCTCATGCACATCCCTCAGCTCTGTTTATTTGATCACATGGTTGCTTACTTCCATGTAGGCTCCATGCCACTATAACTACACAGAAAATTAATCCATGTAGGCTTTATTGAATTTCCCTGATTATGTTAAGAAATAATTACTTTGAGTTTAATGGTAAATTTTTATCACCAAGTCTATGGAGTAGCAATGAGGCCAGTGATAGCTCCTACTTTTCCTAAACTGGTATTAATTTTTTGGAAAAATTGTTTAGCTTATAATAACTCATTCAAAATCAAAATATCACACTGTACCTTAGATATATTGATGATTTTATTTATTTTAATCTGGAAGGGTAGTGAGGAAGATTTGGTTACATTTTTGTCACAAGTCCACAACTTACTTGCTATTTTTAGGTATCTAGTCAGAAACACAGATATTTATTTTAGATATTTCCATTATTATGAATAGATTAATGCATTCCTTACAGTCTAAAATCTACAAAAAAAAAAACCTTCAGCTACACATATTTACATACTATGAATTGCCACCCAATGTATATCAAATATAGTACCATTAAAAGTCAAGCTATAAGGTGACAAGAATAACAACTGAAGACATAGTGTCATCAATAATGTGCAAGCTTTGAAAGAAATGCTTTTATATGAAGGATGTTGCATGGACAACATAAGTCATATTTTCAAGGAGGTAAAATAAATGAGGCAGATAGATTATAAGCCTATACTAAATAACACACAAATGAAGGACAGAGACAGAGTGTAGATATCCAAATTAAAGAGACTTTTAAGTGAAAACTGGAAAATATTCATAGGAAATCTGTAACCAATCTGCACCAGCAACACAAACCATGAAAACTCCGCTGTATGGTACAATAAAGGCTGTCCTCCACAGAAATACACCAAATACTGCTCCAAAAAAAACGAGCACTGAGCGAGCGAACCACGAACACAAAACACTTTAATTCATAAAAAACATAACAACTAAATTTAGCGTGCTTTCATCTCGTGCACCGAGACTTCATCAGAATCAATTACTGTTAATCAGTCCACTGTTTAAATATCTTTCCATATCATTCAATTAGTTGTCATGGTGATGAATACAATTATATTAAAGTTAAATACAACAAAATATAATCAAGTTACATTGTTCCCTATTAAAAAGCAATTATATGTATTACTAAATAAATATATATTATATAAAGAAAAAAAATAAAAAAATATTTTATTCCATGAAGGTTGATATCCATTGCTAAACATCATATTGTAGAATTATAAAATTATAAAATATATCATATTGTAGAGTTGTAAAATTAAAAAAATAATAAGGAATGCTGCCATGTATATGCCTAATGGACTAGTTGGTATATATAATATATATTAATATTATTAATTATTATTAATATTATAAAGATAACATATATATATTTTAATATTTTAATATTTATGTACTTTTGTATGTTGACATACTTTATTATTATTATCGCGCATTTATTTTTTAGGGGATTCATACATATTTTATACCAATTTTAATTAATATATATTGGCTTGCCTTGTCTTGAAGATTTTCAGAGATGTACTACATAGGCTATTCATACTCCAAAAGAGCTAGCATGCTCTCAAGTTAGACATATAGCAAAAAATTTATTAAATATTGGCTAAGGCCAAGTTTGTAAGAAACAAACAAAACTCTTGTCTATTGTTCATTCAAGCAATTCCTCAATCTCTTAAAATATTCACAAATGTTCTAGAGTCCATAGCAAACAAAGTAATATGTGAAATCAACACTTAACTGCAATAAAAACACTTATGTCCGCATCCCCAAATCTCTATAATATTTAACCAAACTGAGTCCAGCTGCAGTTTAAATACACAAACATCCCTAGTCAATCTTTTAGGACTGCTTCCCTTCTATTTCAGAAGTATCAGAAAACAGGTAAAAAGAAGTGTTCGAAAATATTAATAACCACAAATCACCAAAATACTGAAAATTACATCCAAGATTCCTAAGAATGTCAGCAACCCGTATGCCAGTGCCACTGTTCTACATTCATATTACCTCAATCTCACTTCAGGGTTAACAGGCTTATAAGCATATCTATACCAAAGGAACTTCTATTTTGTCCCTTGGCTAAGAGTATGGAAAATATTCTCTGCCATTAATTACTGGACTACATATTTAATTCTGGTATATTCTGTGATATATATCATAGAGTCAGAACAACACTCAAAACAACTACTTACATTGAAACCAGTAAAATATATGGAGTCACAGAAATAACAAACTAACTGGTACACTATTTATAGATTTAAAAAAGGGCATTAAATCAATAAATGACTCCCTCCTACTTAAAACTTTAAGAAATGCTGAAACCAATAATATAACATTAAACTGGTTTACTACATACCTTGAGAACATAACTTTCACAGTATAATCTGTCAACAGTACATCAGAAAGTGAAACCCATACAGCAAGTGTGCTACAGAGGTTTTCTGGGCCCTTTACTCTCTTCAGTTTGCATAAATAACTTTCCCCTAGACTTATCCAGTAAAAGTCTACACCATACACATACTTTATTGTGCTTTACTCAGAGATATAAGCTTTGACAATCATTCTTCAATAACATATAGAACTGGCTAATTAAGATGCACCTAGTTGTAAATTGTAATAAAAGAACTATTCTATTTAGCCACACAGCAAATGTTTAAGAAAAACTCTTCTCTATGAATAATTGACCATCAGGGACTTGCTTTTCCTGATGTAACAGAACAAAGATACCAGGGAATTGCCTCTGATGTGAGTTTTTGCTGCTCGCATGAACAAGATAGCACATCAAACTATAGCTCCACTCAGGATACCCTATAAATACTCAGACCTGTTACCCATGAAGCTTGGAAGGATGATAGTGATTCAAATGCTAGTAATTAAAGCAGGATAATGTTTGCCCAAACTTGTCCTGAACTCGCAGAGCATTTAAATCGGGCAGTTAACAATAAAAATAATTTGCTGGTGTCTTTCTCCATCTGTCCCAAAAGAACTCCACTGTACTATATTGCAAAAGCTAAGTGACCACCCATAACAGGAACCATACTCCTACTCAATTGATTAACTTTGAATCTTTTAAACTCAGATCTATATCTGGGTTATCTAGCACTCTGGGTAGTCCACACAAATGGCACCCTCTTCAAACTGCAATGACCAAAGAATCAAACTTTTTCACTTTACTGTGTTAGTTAACTATTGCAAGGAGCAGAAGCCCTTTGCTGTGTATCCTAAATACAATCATTTAAAAAGCTGCAATATCATCTATGACTTCTTAAATGAATGCTGGTACTCTATACTCATGTGCTGCTCATGGCCACCATCAGCTTGCATCTGGGATGACCACCCACTTCACCCCACCTTAGCAATGGCTCTATTTAAACTTTTCATAATGTTATCCATTGTTGTATAAACTTAGGCAAAGGGAAATTTCCTGCTCTTTATCTTAACACGAGCAACCCAATCACTTTGGAAATATCAACATTCACAAAGAGAATGGAGGAGAAAGCACTTTCAAAATAGGTGTGGCAATATTGGAACTCTATGCCACAGAATACCAGGAATACTGATTAGGTACAAAATTCAATAAGAAACCAGTACAACATCTTACTAAAGAATGCAAATGCACTGTAACACAGGGTTAAAGCAAAACACAGAGCAAAGCATGCATGGTTGTGGATCAGTTGTACAATAAATGTGTATGTTCCTGTATAAAGTGCTTATTTCCAAGACGTTATGTAAGCAATATGAGTTCTCTCACGTAGTATACTCAAGAAAGGGGGGTGCTGTGTAGACACTAACAAAGATGGATGCTTAAGAGTGTAACTTGTACCTGAGTAACAATATGGGAAAGGGATAAGTTTCCAAGATTATGAGAATTTGGCTCTGAATTTAGCAGCGGGTATTTTACTAATTGGAACAGATTGGCCAAATGATAGAACCAGTTGGGGTAAACAAGCATATCACAGTGAGTAGCAAAGGAGACATAGAGTGTGAGATCAAATGCAAGTAGCCTGAGATGCAAAGGATGAGGAGACAAGAACTGCTGAAGAAGCAGAAAGTGCAAAGAGCTGATGAAATAAATGATAAAATAAAAGATGGAAGGCAGAAGTATGAGTGTTAATTTTTACCTAAGTGAAACGGGGAAAGGAGAAGTTAATAGGCAAAGCTCAGAGCAGGAGCAGGAAGACATCAGGGGAGATGTAGGACAATATGAAGTCAGTGTGATTCCTGAGACACCAGAATGTGAAAAGGGTGCAAGGAGACACAATTATAAATGGAAGCCAAAAAGAAATAGTTAGGAGGCATTCATATTGGGTGATTTTAATTTAGACTGGCTTGCACGTGATACAGATCACACTATCCATCACATATACTTGCGTGGTTTTAAACAAATTCTTCAAGAACCTACCCGAATAGATAAATATAGTAAAAAACAATCAACCTTGGATTGAATATTACTAAAAACTCCTCTGACTCATTTCAGTCGGGTTGCCTTCCTGATGGTCTGAGTGACCACCTACCCACATTTCTTATACGACATCACATATTCCCACCAAAACCTACTATGTTTAAACAACTTAGAAAAAAAACATAACTTTAATCTTGACAACTTCCTAGCTGACCTACAAAGGTGCAATTGGACTCCACTCAAATACCTTGACCTAGATGATACAGTGAACCACTTTAATAAATCCTTTTTGGATATATTAAATGCACATGCCCTGTTAGAACCATCAGAGTAAAATCAAACTATGCCCTCTGCTTAAGCAGATACACTAGGGCCCTACTGAAAACTAGAGATAAAGCCAGGGAGCTATGGCGTAAGACTAACACAGTAGTTTCTAAACAACAGTATCAGGAACTTAGAAATAAGGCAAAACAAAAAATAAAATAAAACAGGATGAAATAAATTTCTATCATAACATTCAAAACACATACCAAAATAACCTCAAAAACTCTGGCCTGCTATAAACTCAGTCCTTCACCCAGGAAAATCTATTATACCAACCCCAAACATCCACAATTCCGATAGCATAGCTACCATTTTTAACAAACATTTAACTGACTCTGTAATTGCCCTATCCAAGCAGCAAACCTGTACTCCTGATACCAAACCAGCCAAGTCTGCAACTAGCAATGCCTCATTCTTTTGCTCTCCAGTTCCTATAGCCACTATAAAAAACTACTCCAGAAACTAAAACCTACTACAGTTGCCATAGATAATTTACCCAGTGAATACCTCAAAATTGCAGCTGAATCTATAGCCTCCCTAGTATCAATCCTTATAAATAGATACATTCTTGAAAGCAAGGTTCCTCAACTATGGAAAATCTCCCATATAATCCCACTTCATAAAAAGGTATCTTCCACAGAACTGACAAACTATCGTCCAATTGCTGTTCTTTCACCTTTTTTAAGCTACTTAAAAGGTGTATTCATCTCTAGGTCATGAAATTCTTACTAACAAATAATCTTCTCTCATACACTCAGCATGGGTTTCACCCATCACATATTACCACTACTGCTCTCTTTTCCTTCACTAATTCCATAAACCATCACAGGAATAACAAAAACTTTGTATCTGCCATCTTTCTAGACCTATCAAAAGCTTTTGATATGGTCTCCCATTCCAAACTAATAGATGTACTAAATGAGCTATCCTTCTCACCATCTAACACAGCTGATTTAATAACTATGTATCTGGTCGTTAGTCCATTCTATGGCAAGTTGACCTATCTCCACATCTTCTTTTACCCATTGGTGCCCCCCCCCCAGGGATCTATCTTAGGCCCTCTCCTTCTCTCCCTCTTTACCAATAATCTACACACAGCTACTAAACATGGTTATACAGTATGCAGATGGTTCAACACTTACCTGTGCTGCCACTTCTCTATCAGCTCTTCATTCTTAAACACAGGACTCTCACTCCTTTTGAAATATGGTTAGCCAATGCCCATCTAATCCTGAACCAAAACAAAACTAAATTATTACTCTTCCATCCTAACAAGACATCTGTCTCATGTCTACCATTTAACATAATAGCCAAAGACAATACTGTCATCTCTCTGACAACCCATGCAAAGCTTCTTGGAGTGGAAATAGACAATAACCTAAAATGTGACTTACATGGCTCCCTAACAATAAAAAGGTCCATAAGAAACTTGGAAGTCTATATAGGCACAAAAGGTTCCTGACCAAAATGGCCAAATTACATTAGTACAAATCCATCTGGTCTCCACTCTATTATATGCATCTCCAATTTTAACTAATCATAGGAAAACTGACCTATCTAAGCTAGAAGCATGTTATAATAAAATTAAGTTTGCATCTGACAGCCCATATAGAACACATCATTGTACAGCTTTAAAGATACTAGACTGCCTTGAACTTCCTAACATTATTCATTACAACCAACTCTCTCTGACTTACAATATCATAGCACAACCAACCAGAATCCCTGCACTACAAAATCTCATCCTTCCTTATAGTTCCAGCAGGCCACTTTGCTCTAACAATACAAAATTACTCACTGTCTGCAAGGCCAACAACATTGCAGGAGAGTCTTTATTTTCTAGCTATATATCTCGTATATGGAACTCCCTTCCTAACGCCATTCTCTCAATCTTGTCCACTAACCACTTTAAGCCATCACTTAAAGCTTATTTAAAAAACAAGTGGCTATGTTCCTGGGCCAACCCCTAGTGAATGCTCTGACACATCACAGTATACCCCAACCATATCCAACTTCTTCCCCTGTGTTTAATCTTTTATTTCTACCAGCCTGTCGTAACCTTATATCTTGATATAAGTCATACTTTACCAATAGTTCTAAGTTCAAAGCCTAGGTTTTGTTATCATGATGTAAAAAAATTGTATTTTCTTATGTATACTACATTTTGTTTACTTTATAATTTATTGATTATTGTAATTCGTGCATTAAAATTTACTGTTACTCATGGAGCTTTTCTCCTTGGGCGTCCACTAAAAAAGGACCTGTATCCAGTAGACTTTCCTGGTGAACAAATGTTAAATAAATAAAATATATAATACAATATAGTATTCTGTGATGCTATACAAGGGAGGGGGGTGAGAAAAGATGTCAAAATGGCAAGCCAGGAAGATATGTACAAAATTATATTCAAGAAATTTTGCACTTCTCTGTGGTTTATGTCAGAAATGTCCAGGCAGTAATGGGGAAGTAAAAACAGAAATTAGAATATTTGAGAAAAAAATACTGGAGCAAATTCTGAAGTGGGAAAATCTCAGGGGACTGTTTGAGAGGCACAGATATGAACTGTTGGAAATCAGGTCTAAGCTGGACAAAGTTTAAACATGGATGCTTTGGAGAACAGATCTCAAAATTATAATTTCTATACAATAGGAGTAAGAGATAGAGCAGAATGGGCATTCTGTGTATTCATAATCAAATATATACCCACCTGCAACTAAACTGGTAAGTGACAGTGCGGGACAGGTTCCACAGGCAGATATGGCACGTAGTATACGAAAAGCAAGCGGTGGGCCAGATGCAAGGGGCAAACACAGAACTGTAAAATACACTGTTACTAGATGAAAGAGTTGTTTGTTAAAGGGGCATGAGGATGAGAAATACAATTGTGAAAGTGGTGGAGGATATCCCAGCAACTTTACACTAGAGGAAGGTGCAAATGAGTACTGAGATAATTAAATCAGCATGGGATAGTATGCTGTATGGTATTACTAGCTATCATAAAAATTAAGTGCCAGGGTACAGATCACTGTTGTACACCAAAGAGGAAATCATTAAGTTTTACTTGGTAACAATCAGAGGTACTATTAAATGGTGGCAATAAGCAGTAAAGCATGGAGTAAGAGAGGGGTACTAAAGGGAAGGAAATGCATGAGTGTGGAGACATGTAGCAAAAAAACAAAACAAAACAAAAAAAAAAAAAAAACAGTAAACGGTATTCTAGAATGAGCCAGAAAGGTGTTCAACAATCCATTCAGCCAGTAGAAAGAGATGCAGTGGATGAGACATGGAAGGAGGGCAGGAATCTAGTACAGACCAGTAAGGTTTATACAGTACCCTTACCAAAGAAGAGAAAATTGGGGGAAATAAGTGGAAGCATGGAGACAGATTGCCCCCAAACATCCCTGAAACAGAGAAGGAGGGAAATGTGGGCTAGCAGTGGAAGCAGAAGGGATGAGGAGGTGATGGATACACTCAGTGACAATGAGGAGGAAGGGGCTCTTGACATACCAATAGCAGAGAAGATGGAGGAGGAGGAGGAAATAGGGCATGTGGACAGATTCAGACCCAAGCAGGAGATGCAGGCACCACTAATAATTTACCTGAAAAAGCACGTCCAGGCTCTGACTCTGTGAGATGAGTTACACATGGTAGTAGATCCCAGTAAAAGTGGGACATTTTGTGGGGAGGAGCCCAAATAAATGTTGCTTCATCATGTGTGTTTTGACTTTATTTTGTTCTATATATGTTCATCAGGTAAGATGGTATCCAAACTGGTAGCTTACAGGAAGAGGATGTTGTGAAGACAGAGGTATTACATGGGAGATGATAGTGCTGGAGAAGGAGATAAAGTACAGTTCAGAGTAAGAGGAAGAGAATGGAGTGGAAACAAACAATCTACACTGAGGTAAAATTGTAATGCTATTGTGGAAGGAACAGGGATGATCGCAGATTACTGGTGTGATATATATATATATATATATATATATATATATATATATATATATATATATATATATATATATATATATATATATATGGGTCCCCCTACAAAATCCCGAATGCACAGAATCACGAAGCCCAAAATACCAAGACAAAAAGCCCGAAACCCCACATTACTGAAAGACCAGAAGCGCAAAATTCAAAATTCAGATGTTAAGGGATTTTGAGTTAGCACTTCTGGTGTTGCGGTTCAGGTAAGTATGTGTGTGTAAGTGTGTTTGTGAGGGGCTTTAGTGTGTGTAAGTGTGTGTTGTGACTGTGGTGTGTGTGTGTGTGTGTGTGTGTGTGTGTGTGTGTGTGTGTGTGTGTGTGTGTGTGTGTGTGTGTGAGGGACTGTAATGTGTGGGTGTGAGTTTGCCTTGTGTATATGTTTGTGCGATCTTGGAGTTAGAATAATAAAGTAGGGGGGTGTGGGGGGCACAGCCCCCTTGCTTATCTTTAGTGTAGGGTGGTTTGTTTGGTTATGGGGGGAGGGTGTGTGTATGTTTGTGTGTGTGCTGTATGTATTTATTAGTTTCGCGATTTTTAATTTTGCGCTTTCAATGTTTCGGTAATGTGGGGTTTCGGGCTTTTCGTCTCGGTATTTTGGGCGTCGGGATTCTGTGCGTTCGGGATTTCTTAGGGGACCTATATATATATATACACATACATATACATAGAAATATATGTGTGTGCTATGTGTATATATATATATATATATATATATATATATATATATATATATATATATACATATATAAGATATATAGTGAATGATGAAATTTCTATCACATGGGATCACTCATTAGTAACAGTACAAAAAGTAGATGTGAGAAAACTAGATATAATAGTCCTTGAAAAAAAGACAAAGGTAGCATTGACCATTGAAATTGGTATACTCAGAGATTATAGTGTTTTATGTACAGAGAGACATGAAGTTATAAGGTACCAGCATTTGCAAGCAGAAGAGACAGCAAGGTAAAATGTTATTTGCAGCATTTTAGGGGGAAGGAGTGCTTTGTAATTTCACTAGTTGACAACACATCAATTCATACATGCATTATAGACAATGCATGTTTAAAACCTTGTATGGTACCAGTACAGACAGGGTTATATTGTACAGCATAAGCAGAAATGACATAAACAAGAATGACTCATAACAGTCAAGTAATGTTTATGAATAAGGTATGTACAATGTTATATTAAAGAAACTGTCATCCCAGTCAAGTTATAATATAATATATACATAAAAAGGTAGAATCATGAGAAATGTGGTAAAGACATGGGGCTGTACATTTATGGCTGAGATAGCACTTAGCCTGTGGGATGAGTGTGGGACTGGGAAGTAAGAAGTAGCATGTGAGAGAGAGAGAGAAAAACAGAGAGTGACAGATAGTCTAAATCAAAGGAATCAAAACATCTGGGGAGCAATATCCAAGTGGCACCAGGGTGGATAACTGGCAGCAACTTTGACCTATGTTGTGCCGTGCAAACTGGGAACATTGCTTTACCAAAGTGGCATGCCAAAAGACATATGGTAGCAGCAAGCAGGTCAAAGGGGATGGGGCTTGGGGGATAGAGTGTTGCAATGTGGGTGGTAAATAACACATTGAAAAGAAAACAGGTATTAAGCAGAATCAAGAGGAAGAAATTGATTCTTTGACTTCAGAAGTTGATGCTATTAAAGCTAGAGGCAGGAAAATACAAAAGAAATGTTACAGTGAGGTGAGACAGTTTAAGCTCAGTAGGCAGGAAGGTAAGCAATCAATCAGGTTAGAAAGAATCTTTGTGAATGATGAAATCATGTGTGAGATGGAGGATATAGACATTTATGAAAGATTAATTTTAGATCATTCATTAGCTGTGATGTTATGTAGGGGAGGTGGGGGGTTGAAGAAGTGGCAGTGGAACGCAAGTAAATGCAGAAGACCAAATCAGAGTGGTTGCAAAATATGGTTACTGAGGTCATCTGAAGGAATACATTTGAAAAGGGAAAAGCAGGGATCAAAGACTGAGGTGGAATTAAGGCAGCCTGGAAGGCAGACGTGTTGAGGTACAGAGGATGGAAGAGCAGATGATGACAGAAGAGGATAAAGGAGTTAGAGACAGAGTTATAGCAGGAGTAGATAAAGGTCAATAAAAAGGAGTAGCATCATATGGCAGTGGAGTTAATGCATAGAGTCGATAAAATTAAGTAGACGCAGGAGGAACTAGAGGCATTAGAGGATGAGCAGATTCAAGAAGAAACTGAGAGAAGTAAGATAAGTGAAAGACTAAAGGGGAAAAGATACAAGGATGTTAGTATACAGTCAAGGATAGAAGGAAAAGAGAAGGGGTTACAGGAAATTAATCAGAAAGAGACAAGAATGTTACCAGAAACAAGGAAATAAGGGAGGAGGTTAGGAAATGTTATGAGAAATGTTATATATGGCAAGCAGCAGGGGGGATGACGTTTAAGAAATGGGAATTGCCAGGGGTAGGAGAACACGATAAGGAGATGAAGCATAAAGATATCAGTATGGGTGAGTTTATAGTGGTGAATTAACATATGAAAAAAGGGAAAACAGGAGGTCTAGATGGATTCCCATTTGACAATTATAAATGGATAGGAGTTTAGGTGGATGAATGTATGGCAAATTCAGTTAATAAAACAAGAGAGAAGGGGAATATGTTGAAGTCAATGTGGAAAGCAGGAGCAGTAGTGCTGGATGGAAGGAATGGGAAGAAGGAGCACTCAGTAAACCACATACCAATCTCCTTCTGTAACAGCAATGGTAAAATAATGGTGGGGGTATACACATCCAGACTGGATTCCCGATTACTGAAGGTAGTGGCTGAATAGCAAGTAGGAATCATGAAATTCAGGTCAGCTATAAATCTCTGGACATGTGAACTGTATTAGCTGGTATAAAAGGGGGAGATGCAAGGAGAAGGACTAGTATTTATGTATACATATGCATATCAAGAAGACTTTTGACTCTGTGAATTGAGATTTTATCTTTGAAATGTTAAAGGTCTTGATGAAAGGGAGGTCTATATGCAGTGTTATAGGTTTGTATAAGAAGCCAAATATTCAAATCAGAGTAAATGGGAGTTAGTCAGGTAAATTAAATTTAGTCAGAGGACTACACAATGATATATAAAACAATGAAAAAACAGCCAAATCCGATGTAAACCTGCCTTCTTTTATTAAAGACACTTTTGATTTTTTGGAAAAGATTGAAAATATTGAGTGGACAGAAGATACTGGATTTTTATAGCTGTAAAAAGCTTGTATACTACTATTTGTCATGAATTTGGCTTAGAAGCCCTAAACTTTTATTTGGGAGAAAGTCCAGTAAGTTATTACATTTTAGAATTGGTAGATTTTTGTTTAAACAATAATTATTTTTGTTTTTGTGAAGATATTTACAAACAGATGACAGGTACTTCTATGGGGATATCTTTTGCCCCCATGTATGCCAACCTATTTATGGGGTTGTTTGAAGGTGAATATCTTTATAGATGTGCATTTTATAACAATTTTGTAATAAAATATTATAGATTCATAGATGATCTGATTTTTCTATGTAAAGGAGGTACAGAAATATTTCCTTCCTTTATTAAAGATTTGGATAAGAACCAATTTCATTTGAATTTTGATGGCTTACAATTTGGAGAATCGATAGCATTCCTGGATGTATATCTACAAGGTATTGTAGATGAAAGAATAAGAACAAGGAGCCATCTTAAGTTTGAAGATGATAATTATTTCTTACATGGATCCGGTTGTCATCCCCCTCATTTGTTAAATTCACTCCCGTTTAGAGAAATATTATGTATATATAGATTATGTAATGAGCCAGGGGATTTGAAGGTAGAGATTAATAAAACAGTAGAGATGTTTTTGGATAGGGGGTATCATAAAGGGGTGATTAAGGAAGCTATCGATAAGTTAAAAATTACAATATACAACACAAATATTGTGAATAGATTAGCTAATATAAATAAAGGAAGAAATGGACAAGAGCGGAAAAGTATGTATATCGTAACTACATATAGTATATTTACTAATCAGGTAGGACATATTATTAAACAGTTCTGGAATTTCTTGTTTAAGTTTAATGAGTTTAGAAACATATTATGTATGACTCCTATTTTTCTGTATAAAAGAGGAAGAAACATCCAGGATATTATAGTTCATAGTAGATTTGTTAGACCCAGTGAAAATTTACATAATGAAATACAGCCTAAAGGTACTCATAGTTGTAGAAATTGTTCGGTGTGTGGTTATGTTATAGATTATTTTGCATTTATTAATGGCATTCCCTTTTAGCCCAGTGGTAAATATTGTTGTCACACAGAAAGTGTGGTTTATGCCTTAAGGTGTCCCTGCAGTCTTTTCTATATAGGTTAGAATAAGAGAGCCTTTAAGATTAGACTGCAGGAGCATATTAGTGATATAAGACATGAAAAGGAAAATAGTCTGTTAGTTATTAAGTTTAAGACTTTTCTTGACAGTAGTCCAGATTCCGTAAGGGCAACTATTTTAGAACAAGTGGCAAATGATGTTACTATTTTTTAAATAAAGAAAAAAAAATGTTATATAAAGAGACTATATCTTAAAGTATAATACTTTAAATCCTAATGGTTTAAACACGGAGTATACATGGAAGCTTTTGATTTGATTATTGCTTAATTAATGTTTAATTGTTTAATGATTTTCATATATAAGTTGTGTAAGCACTTTATAGCTTATACTGCTAAAAGGCACTTGTTTTGCCAAGGCGCTAGATTTGAATTCTAATAAAGTTTACATCAGATTTGACTGTTTTTTCTTTGTTTTATATTTCTAGTTTTTATTTGTTTGTTGTTGGGGGGGTATTTGTTTTGGTTATGGTCCTGGAAAAGTTGCCCAAAGGAGTCAATAGGGTAGAAGGGAAAAAGGAAGTCATATAAACTTATTTGTTGATGATTATAAGCTCCTTTTAGAAGTTATAGAAGGGATGCTGTGCCAGTTGTTAAATAGTTTTGTGGAATTTGGAAGAGAATTAAGGCCAGTATATTATACTAAGCAATCTTGATAGAGAATGGATGAGAGAATGAAACCTAGTGGCTTTGCCATGCTCTAATGGAAGAGCCAGGTATTTAGGAATTAAGATATATCCAGTAGTAGGTGAAATAAGGTGGAAGATCTGGGAAGAATTTGTCAAGGATTCATGAATCACAAAAGGCTTCTGTATGCCATTATGTGATGTACAGCCCTATACAATAGCACTGTTTAGTTATGAATAACCCCTACATCTTCATTTAGGTGAAGGAAAGCTGAAACATGTGGTTTCTTGTCTTATCACAGCTATACCTGAAGCAATAATTTATTTATTTAATTTTTTGACTAGGAAGGTGCTCATCTGAAAGCCCATTTCAGGTGCAACTTGCCCGAATGACATCAAGCAAATAGCAGTAACACCGTAAGCAAAAATTACAGTGATAAAGAAAGGAATTTACTGGTAAGCAGCAGTAACGGTTTAAAGAAAGACCACGTTGATGACACATTTGTCCCTGTACATACACAGTTTTATTTATATGTATTATATATATATATATATATATATATATATATATATATATATATGTATGGATACACATATATGAATGTAGTACTAATAGTCAAAAACACAGAACATCTAGCCTGCCTTGATCAAGCTAGAAAGAATGAAAGCCAAAATATTAAAACAGAAATATAAAAAAAAAAAAAACATATTTTTGCAAGGGTCAAGGCATCCTCTGCACCCCACTACCCCTGCTAGTTATATATACCAACTGTGCAATTGTACAACAGTAAGGAAAGAGCAAATACACAATCCTCACCATACCATGACTTCCCACTAAGTAATTTTGCCATTGTATGATTATATGACAATTTGATTGCATGCACCAGCATTAGAAATGTTTGATATTCTAAATAACTGACCAAAGGGCTGGTTTATATATATATATATATATATATATATATATATATATATATATATATATATATATACACACACACACACACACACACATATATATATATATATATATATATATATATATATATATATATTTTTATATATATATATATATATATATATATATATATATATATATATATATATACACACACACACACACACACACACACACACACACACATATATATATATATATATATATATATATATATATATATATATATATATATATATAAATATATATACATACATACATATAAAAATAGTGGAATTTGGGAATAATGTGACTTCAAAGGTATGTGGGATGGGGGAAATGAGTAAGTAAAATCAGAGTATTTTGGATGACAAATGTTAGGTAGAAGAGTAAGCATGTACAGTCATATAGAAAAAAGTAAGAAAGAAAAGTTAGAGGTAATATGAAGAAGGTAATGTAGAAGGGGGAGAAATGAAGAATTATGTAAGGTAATGTAGAAGGGGGAGAAATGAAGAATTATGTATGTCTGTTGTATATAACTGTAGTCCAGAGTTGACTACATCTACAGACTCAAAAGCTTGTTGTCTATTAACATCAATTGTCAGTACATGATACTGAAAGGATTCTTTTATGTGTTTCTTAAGTGAATGTTCTAAAGTCTATGAGGAAGAACATTGCCCTAAAATACTGCAGGGTTTCATTCTAGTATTGTGAACCCATTTTAGAGAATGCTGTCTCCACATTTACTAGAGAACTTTGAAGACAGCTGAGGAGTAAAGGGAAAAAGAAGTTGTATAAACTTATTTTGGTAGGGCCTGACAGATTTATATAGGTGAGCATAGAATTTATTTGAATAACGACTATCTGTCTTTGAAGTAGCAGTTATACTTGTATGTTGAGCCGCCATCATAGAATATTTGAGACTTTGTCGTTGAATAGTAGAATGATTGCATTTTTGATACTGTAATGTTTCTATCTGTTGGCTTCAGGATCTTGATTGACAAGATTACCAATTTCTGGTCAAAGTGGACTGGAAATCAGTATACTAGTGGGATACTGCATATAGATGCTATATTTGTAAGTATACTTCTCAAACCAACAAAGAAATAAACAAGAGGCTCTGTTGCTCAAGATAGAACCAGTCAAATCGCAAAGTTTGGAACGTGTTAAATCAGCCAAAACTTTAATTATTAAAAACAATAAAATTATAAAATCATTACAAGTAAAATACTTTGATAAGAACTTTTGTCCCTTCAGAGGAACATCATCAGATAATCAGAAAAGCATCATCATCAGATTAAATAAGCTCCTCGTTTTGAAACAACCAATCACATGTACATATTCTGCCAAGCCCCCTATTGCAATCAACTGTAGTTAAAGACGTATGTCTGGAAACTGGCCAACATCTTACTTTCATTCATAAAAACAAACTACTTGTTAAAATATTTATAACTACTCAGAGCAAGGATCATATATACATAAATTTAAAACATTTAACATATAAATAAATGTTACAAATATTATTTTGAAATATTATAAAGCACTATAGTTGCAAGTTACATATTCCCAAACCATGAAAGGATCCAGTATGAAAATATTCAATGCTCCAATGCTTTTAAAGATAAGAGATCAATACTTGTTTACTCAAACTGGGCCAGTTTTTTGCATTTGTTGACAATTGGCAATACAGTTTCATTTTTTTCCAAAAATAGCCACCAAGGTCCCTTTCTATCACACATCTGTACTTTTTCTACTACACAGAACCTGAAATAATGGCTACTCTGAGCTTGTATGTGCTTGTATACGGCATTAGTTTCTTTGCCTGCTTTCATCTCATATAACTGTTCATAAATCTGTTTTTTTTTTTATTTCCTTTCAGTCTTTCCAGTCTAAAAACAAGTGCAGAGGATGCAACAAGCACAATGCACTACCTGTTTTGAGTCACAAGTAAATTTATTAGGTATAAAAAGCTACAAGTTATTCAACCTAATACTGTCACAAACCAAAATACATTGGCAATATGGAAACCCACCACCTTTTTTCATCCCTGCATTTCTCCTTTTTGCAAATTTTTTTGTCTCAAAAATAGATTTAAAATTTTGATCACGTTTAAAGACTACATGGAGTTTATTACCCACAATTTCTCTAAAGTCATTATCTTCATTCAATAGACACCGATTTTTTTTCTAAAGCATTTTTATCTCAAAACCGTCACTAGAAAAAACATTAAGAAAATAATTTTTAAACACTACTGGTACCAATGAATTCACAGAACCATGTATTAGACCAACAGGGAGAATTGTAGTTGTCTCTCATAGAGTTAGATATTGTTTATCATATAAAATAGGTCTAAAATAACCATGCTCATGTTTATTGATAACCTTAAACATGAGGTTATTAATGAAATTCAAAGGATAACCTCATTTTATAAACATATTCCTAAGACAATTACATTCATCAAGGAAAATATCCTCATCTGTAGTCATACAGGTAGCCCAGACAAACTGCCCTTTGACTACTGCTCTCTTTCCTTCCTGTAAATCTTCAAGGTAAATTTGTTATTAATAGAATCCCTTTCTAGCCAAATCTCTAAATAAGCAATATGAACACTACTAAATTCATAAGAGAAATGAAGGAAATCTGTATATTTGTAAACATACCACTCAACTTGTAAGTGCAAGAAATCTGGACAAAACTAAAAATAATGAGAGATCAAAGGCCCCAAAACAGGGGAAACATTTTAAATATTTCTCTTATAAACTTAGAAGGCTAATGTGCTAAAAGGTTTTGCATTAGCATGCATTTTCTGAAGGATATGAAGTCTGCAGCTCAAATGTCTATAATTATTTAGTGATATCAAGTCTCAATGATTTGCCAGAACACCACAAATTTTAGGAGGGATTGACTAGTTAAGAAGTTTGTTTGAAAGGACTGTGTCAAGAACATTTTGTTATCTAGTGGGCTCTAACTATCTGAAATATAATAGCTGTTAGTTACAGAAATAAATTCAAACTCAGAAACTAGACAATTGTATAAATATTTCATCCCCTTCCAAAACTAAACAGATAAGGAAGGGCGAGAGCAAGCTAGAGTGGTGGTTGGCATGCAAACTAAACATTACAATAAAAGGAAAATGCTCTTTAGAATGTGTAGCAAAATTAAAAACCCACAAATCAAGGTCAGCATCAGAAGTATACCCAAGGTACTGAAACATACCACCAGGAAAACAAAGGCATCTCCTAAACTTAGACTTAGACTTAAAAGCTAAGGATAATTACAAATCCTTCTTTACTTACCTTGGGAAGTTACAAAATAACTCCCAACATTGCCCTGAACTTCTTAATGGTACTACCTATTCAGATCGATTCAATATCTCAACTATATTAAATAAATTTGGTGCATATTTCACCCCAGAGACATCTATAATACATTATTATCACAAAAGAACACTTGTTAAAAGTACTTTCCAGGTTATGGGGCTTGATAATGTACCAGACTGCCCACTGAACAGCACTAAACAAACACTGGCACTGGTGGATAGATGCTTAAAACTATTCCATCTAAGTGTATCCACCAGCTTTGCCTCTGAGGTTTGGTGCACAGGAGTTGTGATACCACCCCCACAAAGGCAGCCCTACCATGGACACTTGGAATTATAGATCCATCAGCATATTGAGTCTCATCTGTAAGGCCATGGAATGAGTTCTAACAAACCTGCTAAACTACCATATAAAAATACTTGACTCAAAACAGTTTGACTTTTTAAGGGTAGATCCTGTCTATTGAAGCTGGTGAATTTTTTGAGGGGTAAAACAAGCCATGGACAATGGTCACCATGTTCAAACAGCATGCCTGGACCTCATAAAGACATTTGATACTTTACACATGCCAACATCATCATTAAGATAAATGCACCATTCTGAGCCTTATCTAATTAGACAGATAGCTAATTGACTGAGGTAGAGAACCCACACAGTGAGGGTGTCAGGCATGTCCTCAGACAGCAAGAACATAATGAGTGAGATATCTCAGGGATCCATGCCAGGACCTCTACTATTTGGAATATACTTTTCTATTCTCCAAATCAAAACAGGGAACTTTGGTTAACCAAGTTTGCAGAAGATTGTAAATTGGGTGTTATATTTAAATCCCCTTCTGATATGTAGAAGATGCAAAGTGAACTTACACATGTTAATTGCTGGTGCGCTGACAACAGGTTAAAACTAAATGCTTTAAAATTCAATATTGTTTCATTTGGCAACAAATGCTTCACCCAGATTATAGTATAAAAAACACCCCATTTCACAATGAAGACTTTGTGAGAGACCTTGGAACATGGATAGATAACTCCCTGTCCTTTGATCATTATGTTGAAATAGTCAACAGGAAATTATTTAGTCTGGCACAACTAATTGCAAAGTGTGTTTCTGCTAGATCCAGATAAGTTCTTACCCCTCTATATTCTGCACTAATCAAGCCCATTGTTAAATACAATATCCCTTTGGGATGCGTCTTACTAAACATATCAAGCAGTTGGAGAGACCCCAAACATTCTTGTCAAAAAAAGATCATGTGTCTGAAGTATCAGAGCTACCAAAAGAGGCTGCAGCATTTGTCAATGTATTTAGTGCTCTGTAGACTCCTTAGTGGAAATCTATGTTTTGTCTTCTGGGTGATTACATCTCCATCAGTTCAAGACCTCTTATTTCTCCACAAATCAAACAGTCCACTGAACACTAGGACCAGAAATCAGAACCTGCTTCAGCTAATAAATAAATCACTGTGGAGCGATAGATTTATCTCACAATGATTACCCCTTCTCTGGAACAAACTTCCTCTCCTGATCAAACAATGAAACACACTATCTTCCTTTGATAAAGAATTAGACAATTGGATAGGTATTCATAAATTCACCCCAGGTATGACTGCCCTATTGCTCCTTGAAAAAGAGGTAAGGTCTAAGAGTGGGTACTGCCAAGGGATAAATGGCCACATGGCTCAGTTGCTTTGTACATTTTATGAATGTATGGTCTTACAATTGTTCTAGTAGTAGGACATGGTATTTCTGTTTAGTAATTACTGGTAGTAGCTGGTGAAGGATGCAGAGAGGATGTCAGATGATACTCATTTATTGTACCAAATAACATTAATGTTGATTTTTTATTATCCATTGCAGTTCTGTTAGTGTAAATTCAGTTCCAGATAAGTGTGACATCTTTCCGTAGAAATTAAGTGATATGTTTGTGTGATGCTGCTACTCTGGTGATGACAATGTCATTCTCATATGTGATTCTGTTTACTTTGGAGAGGTCCCAGGGGGTTCACTGATGAATAGTGAGAAAAGGGCCTAGCAATTTTCCATGTGGAGCACCAATGCTAGGCACAAGGTTTGGAATTTTACAGACTGAAACTAGAGTAAAATTTCTGTTTGAGTAGGCAACTCTGAAACTAATCAAATATCTCATTTGAAGAATTAACATTGCTTGAACCTTTGCAGCTGGATGTTATGGTCCACACAAATGTTCTTTTTATATCTATGAGCATAGCCCAAGTGAGATTACCTTCTTCAAAGACTTTATATGTGGAATTCATTAAAAGGAGGGTGACAGGTGGGTTTTTGCATTTAGGTCTAAATCAATGCTGTTTACCAGTGTGGATGTCATAATCTGAAATGTTGATGAGGACTGGTTTATATGCTATCATGCAATGACTAAGTTATATACATAGTATTATGTAAAGATTGAATTTCTTTGTTATCCCCCTCTTTTGTTGTTTAGTCTATATATTTCTCCCTTGACAGATGATATCTAGCTGCCATTAGATGGCCCTTATTACCTTCCACACTGTCTTAGTTCCCAAATTCAAATATGCCTCCAGACCTGATCTTACATATTTTGGGGCTTAACTGGAGATAGATGTGTCCCCATGCATCATTATCCTGCTGCCAGGAAGACATTTTTGGATCATTTTTCCCTACTCCTAATTATGCCTGCATTCATGCAATCCTTAATGATGTAATTTTTTTGATCCAGGCTCATCTGCTTGATTGTTGGATTCCTATACACCCCCACATTCTGCAAATAATTTGCAGTAACAACCATAACACCCACCCCAGAAAAACAGAGCCAAAAATGCCACCCATTTTCTATCCCTCATCTGACTCCTCGGGACCAGGATTCCCTACCAGAATCTTGTTTTCTTAGGCCCCAGTTAGAGCTTCATTCATTTCTGTCAGACAAGTAACTCATAGATTAAAACTGGTGCCAAATGGATGACTTAAAAAGAAAAAAAAAAAAAAAAAAACAGCAGTAGTTTTGAGAAAAAAAATAAAACTAATTGAATAAACCATAACTAAAAAAATAGTAAAAGCAGCACAGGCAAGTCAGAAATTATCCTTTTGAATTCTGTAAATATTCTGGTCCTTTCACAGCATTTGATCTCAACCACGTTCTTTCATATACAGCTGTAAAATCACTATAGTGTTCATATTAGTACTTACTGCCAGCAGTACTGGTGCTCCAAGGTAAATTTCTAGAAAACAGGGATCAATAGTTGCAGAAATCCAATATTTAGAAATGCAAAGATTGAATTTTTACAACTGTTTGTTTTCTGTCTTTTCAAACCACAGATTTTTGACTGAAATTAAAAGGATAATTACTGCTTTGTCAGCACAACTTTTAATATATGCTTTGTTTAAGAAGTTATGCCTTATTGAGTGTATTTGTAATGCATTTAGTCAGAACTACTCATTTTTCAGTTACCCATTTGTAACAAAACTTTCTTCACTACAATGCTTGCTGTCAGATTTGTACTTTTCAAACATGTCTTAATTGGTTTTGTGTTTGTTTCACCTCATGTGTTGTCTTACTGTGCAAAGAAATGTTTTCAATAGTCTAGCAGCAGTTTAAGCAAAGTTACTTGTTTCTTCCATCAGCAATCTTAGAGTACAGATTCTCCAGCTGATGAATGTACCTTTCCTGAAGTTTAAATGGTACTTTGTCAGGTCTCAATCAAACTCACTGCTTTGGGTAAGCGCTGTATCCCTTCCGTCACTATGTGAGGCTTGGTTCTGTTCTCATTGTGTAACACTTCAGACACTTTACTAACATGCCAGCAGCTGAAAAGCTAGACAGAACCATGTGACATCATGCAATAGTACAATATGTATTACAACAGCCTACTTGGAACCATATAACTTACAGTACAGTTAAAGTGTACTTAAGAACTCTGAGAAATGTAGTTCAGCTTTCAGAGAAAAGCTCATATAGATGAACATAACTGTATTTCTCTCTCTCTCTCTTAAAATGACTGCACAGTTGAAAGCTAATTGCTGAAATGTGTTTTCACAAAACATGTAATAGTGTTTAGGTGGCTTGCTGAGTTTTTTTCTTTTTTTTTTTGATGAGAGAAGACGAGGCTCCACTGACTTATTTACAGACTGGACAGGATTGCTGGCCCAGCAACAGTGCTTCATTCTTCTGAGACTCCTTCTACAAGCCACTGCTATTCAACTTTGGGTCTATCTCAGTTATTCTACTGAGAATTACTAAAGTAATCTGATTTGTTTATACTCTGGACAATGAAGATCAACATGAGAGGTCTAATGCATTATCTATGCCAGTCAACAATGTAAAAAAAAGTAATTTTTTTAACTGATGTGGAACCTCAGATTAGGACAGAGGGCTGTTTTCTGCCTTTAGGTAGATCACAGTTTGCCAGTTGTTGAGATGTACCTGAAAAAGAGACATCCTGCCTGTATTACATTTGTATAATGTGTACGTCTTCAAATAAGATATGTACTGAGTGTTAATTACTTGTAATTCAGTATTCAATGTGTCAAGGAAAGGATGAATTCTCACTCCTGCACCATAATTTTCTGTCTCTGTGTGGTTAGTATCAAGATGCCTTGACTATCCACCCAAACCCTCAGACACGACAATGACCTCCAGGATTGTTCAAGGTTAAAATATAAATGGTCTGAGAAAACTGATCTGGCATCAGACATTAGCACAGTCGTTGTTGATGAATTATCTAAGCTGTTGTTCTCATTCCATTCTAGCCTAGTCTTAGAAATGAAGAAATGAGTAATCTCAGGACACTGAAGATGAGACCGTGGGAGGGACAACTGTTGTTGTAGGTCAGAGAAAATAGTAGCAGTCAGACAGGCCAGGTAATATTAACAGCTCAACATAGTTAGCAGGCTGAAGCTATGCAATGAATCATTCCTAGTCATATTCAAAAGAAGAACAAATCATGATGTGCAGTGCGATCTTTATCAGTTTTACCATCTCACTTAAAAAAACAAAACAAAAAACAGTGTAATCTGTAAGAGAAATACCAGCAGACAGAGAAAACTTATTTAAAATCACTAGAAGAAATACAAAAAAAAAAAAAAAAACACCTAGATCAAGAGATTGCTGTGAAGTGTGGTATGCATACATGTAGGTGATGTGTGAAGTTCCACAAGAACTTATGCCAGATATCCCACAGCAAGACTAAATAAAGTCTGTTTGAACTGCCACATTGAAGACTTTGATTGGATGAGTGTCCATTCATAACAGTATGTGACACATGGAAGAAATTCACCTCAAGAACAGACTGAAGTGAAGCTCAAAAGGTGAATCTTGACATCCATGTCAAGAAAACATAACAAGTGAGTTATGAATTGAGAGGCCAAATCTTAAATCTCTTGTGGTACAATAGCCTTTGCTTTGCTGACCTCCTAGGTATAGACAAAATATTGGAGAAATTTTTTTTCCAGCTTTGAATGCAAAGAAATGCTTAGAACAGTCACATTAAAAGAGGCCAGATGTTTAGTGTCCCTCTGATGAAAGAATGTCTTTAAAAACTTTTATATCAGTCAGCCTCACTCTATATGTGTGTATACATGAGTGAGTGTGTGTGTGTGTGTGTGTGTGTGTGTGTGTGTGTGTGTGTGTGTGTGTGTGTGTGTGTAATAGCAGAAAAATGTTTTACAACTTTTAAATCCATTTTCCTTCTCACCACTGTTTTGTGCATATTCTAACATGACACTAGAGCTTAAAAGCGCTGAAATGTACTTAAAAAAGTTTTATTATTTTAGAAAGTGCTTTCTCTGGAAAGGCACCTAACAAAGATATCTTTTTTTCCAAATTTAGAACCTAATTTGTGTCACAGAATCTGAATGCACTACAAACCTGTCATTTTCTATGACCCAGTAGGCCATTTTTACCACTGCATTTATTTAGGCAGAAATATGTCTAGCTTTACTAATCAGTGAGTATTAGCTGTAAAACAGATGCCTGAATAAATTAGAAACAGCTGTTATTTATTCAAAATCTAGAAAACCTGACAGGTTAGCTGTGATTGGTTGTTATGTTTTTAGTATAAATGATACATGGTCTATCTAACATATTTCATTGTAAGCTGAGTTATGACAATACTGCCTTTAAATTACCAGATTCACTGTTTTTGTCCTTGATACAATATAGTTTCTAGTAGAGATAACATGCTTCTAATTTTAAAGATCTGATCAGGTTATGTGTTTAGTATACTTTATATCATATTTGTTTTCTTGAAACTCTAGTCTTTAATGTGTTATATATGCCTTGCAGCAGCCCTATTTTATTAAAAAAACATTGTGTATGTATTAATTAATGGTGGAAAAATGTTGCACAATTTTGAAAAAGCTTTTGGCAGTATTAACTCCAACATCTCATTTTTATTGCCATAGTAATTGAAATATTTATCTCCATACTGAAAGAAATGAGTGATGTCGAATGACTAAGTGAAGTGTCAGGGACCAAAGAACACTATGTACATATACAATACAGGTTGTACTCTGCTGAAGATAACTGCATTAACTATTTAACTACCAAGGAAACAGTACATTTTACTGCATTTTAGCTTCTCTCCTGACTCTTACTATTAGAAATGATGTAGAAATTAAATTAAATGGGGGATTCAATAAAGCCTACACAGTCATTTTTCACCTAGCGCGTGTCGCAGCATGATGCTCATACAGCCGCAAATATTTTTATATTCAGTAAACTCCGTGTAGTGGTGCGCACTCATGCGCAAACACGGTAACTTCTGTAGAATGTTAATTACACCATAAGTAGCTGAACTGCATGCTATTGAAGCAAGCCAACACTGTGGGGTGATTCAACAGGCTGTAAAGCAATTGTGTAGACTCCGTGTTCATGTTGATCATGCATTCGAAAACTTTCCAAATACAGCCATGGAAAGGAGTCTGCACGGAAACACGAGTAAGTAAAAGTTCTTAGATTTGTACAGAATTGACCTTCACATATAACAGCAGACTCATTATTACATTATTAGACAGGGTGGCTGCTACAAAAGTATAGCAACAATAGCAACAAGCCTTTTAAAGTGCCATGGCATAAATGGAGCTTCACTCCCCCACCCCCAAATGAAGAATATACTCATAATTAATGTAGACAGTTAAAAGTATAAACCCCATGAAACAGACTATTCATACTGTCATATAAACATATGGAGTATGTAGCTGATGGACTACAATCAATTTTTATCCCAAACTGTATTCCTCTGTGCAGATATATAGGAAAGTAATACCCTCCCTCGTGTTTACAACATTGGGCTCCCCTTCAGTTTCCTTGCCTATACAGTTGCCAATGGTGTAGATTCAGGGCTGTCAGCATGGTGAAGATACAAATGAAGTCAAAACTCATTAGAATTGCTGAATAGCAAAAAATAGCAACCATGTAGGTATGTTCACTTCATGTAGGCACTTCCACAGTGTTTGTTTTTAATGGATGTCAACAGTAAATGATGACATCAGGAGTGTATGTCAGGTTACGCTTACAGAGGTGTACATGTAGGTCTGTGAAGGGTGAAAATGCATGTAAGCAGTGCACAATGCACAAGTTCTGTTTCATCCTCTGAATTTTGTGTTAAAATATGTCTCTGTCCACTTTAAATATTTTTTAATTAATTTTGTCATTGTTTGCACAATGCAGCTCTTAGCTCAATCACGGGAAATGGATGAATGAATGGCAGGTTTCACTTGGCTTGTTATATAACTATTCCTGTGGCATGTTTAATTATAGGGCTAGAGTATATATGGTCCTGGGTTCTCGTACTGTATGTGCAACCTTTCCTTTTTGTGCTCCATGTTTGCACGATATCACAGGAACAGAAGAAAGTAATACCTATTTTGCCTGTACTTGCCTTAGTTGCATGAAGGTGCACAGAGTTGCACTAAGGTGCGCATACTGCACTAATGACCAAGCAGTAGCTGTGTTTTATAGATGCTAATTACAGCATACGTAGGTGAATTGAATTTTAATGAACCAATCCAACACTGTGGAACTATTCATCAATCTATAAAGCATTCATGTAGCATCTATTCTGTTTTTTCCTGAATACTTCAATACCATTGGACTAGAAACAAGGAAATTTTAACTGGACACAATACTAGAGGCTGTTGCAGCTTTGCTCCATATGTATGTGCTAGAGGCTGAAGCCAATGCTGCTGGTTCTGGTGCTGGTGACAATAAGTCTAGGCTGGGAAGGTGAAGAGTGCTCAGGCCCAAGGTAACATATAAGATGCTACATGACATGGAGATTGTAGAGCAATATAGGGTGGACAGGGGCAAATTACAATAATTCTGTGAGCTATGCCACCCTCAACTCAGAGCCAATGCCATTCCAGTGGAAACTAAGGTATGTGTAACCCTTAGAAACTTAGCTACAGGTACTTTTCAAAGACCAACTGGGGACATGATAGATGTGTCACAGGCATCAGCTTCCAAGATCCTCCAACAATTCCTGGATGCTATGCACATACATGCCCGTAAGCAAATATGTTTTCCCCATAGTTCTGCAGAGAGGGCCAACAATATGTGACAGTTCTACCATGTAGTGCACTACCCTGAAGTACTGGGTGCCATAGATTGTACTCATGTACACATTAAGCACCACATGGAAAGAGGGTAGAATCTACATTAACCAAGAGGGATACCACTCCATCAGCTGCCAAGTCATGTGTAATGCCCAGGGAATTCTTTTGATGTGTATGCTGGTAACCCAGGCAGTTATCAAGACTCCCATATCTGGCACATATCACAGCTGCACCAGATGCTTGCTAGGTGGACATCCCACAGGGCCATTTATTGGGGGATGTTGGCTATGGACTGGAATGCTAGCTGATGACACCCATCAGAAGTGCACACAGCCATGGACATATGGCATAATGAGGCACATGCTCAAACCATAAACATTGCAGAGAGTGTGTTTGGGCTGCTGAAGTCATGGTTCCGGTGTCTAGATACATCTGGTGGAGCCCTGCAGTATAATCCACACACATGTACACAAGTCTTCAGTGTATGCTATGCTACACAATCTGATCCTGTGAAAATAGCTGCAGCAGTATCAGCAAGGGGAAGGGACACACATTCCCCCACCAATGCCTAGGCTACCACAGCCACAAACAGTGGAGGACTCAGAGGGGGAACCACCAACTGCTGTGTTTGGAGGCAGATGTAGGCATGCTCAGTATGCCCTTGCTTTGGCTAAGAAACAACACATAGCACATTCACTGACCACCTAGGTGCCTGATATTTTTCTCTTACTTACATACGTATAGTAAAATTGATGCCAAGCAACTCACACAACCTTTACTTTCCCATGTATTGGTTATGTACTGCTTGCATCAGACAAAGTCAGCTCTACACTAAAATTCTGCCAACTGCTGCATTTGCACGGTAAGTTCTGAATCTAGACTGTATTCTTGAATAATATTATGGCATATCCTTATGTTTTATAACTTGGTACAGTAATCAAGTAAATAGTGGTGGATTTGTACAAAAAGTACTTTAACATGTGACAGCAGAGACGTAGTTGACTTAAAGGTATCTATTAGTAAGTAGTAGGCCTCAGGCATCAAAGATTCACAAACTCATACATTTCAAGAATGCTGATGATCACTGCATCATCTCAGTTTAGCACTATACCTTTGTACTGGTAAATCATTAAAGAGAGTAGTTAGAAAGTAATGATACACATTGCAGTTTCTGACTTCACAACTCTTCAGAAGATCAAACAGCACGCAGGATGCGGAACAAGGCCAGTAACAAGAGCATCATATCCTTGTTTGTGTCATAGCAGTAACACCTTTGCTCCCCACAAAAGAACAGGCTATGCTTGTTTATGACATAACAGTAACTAAGCTTTGTCCTCCCTGAAAAGAGCAGTGTATCCTTGTTCGTGCCATAATAGTAACTCAGCTATGCTCCCACAAAAGAACAGTATATGCCTGTTTGTGCCATCCAACTTGGCCTTCAGTTGCTGGCAACTGCATATCATATAACTCCCAGTTAACATCCTGAGACATTTTAAGGCCAATGTATGGAATGGCCATCCAATTTTCTGAGCATGCATTGGTGTGTGAGTTCAAATCACAAGCTATGTAGAAATATCTCGTGTACTATCATGTTCTACTGTGTATGTCATGCATTGGTTTTCCTCAGTTCATTTCAAATGTTAAAAAAAAAAAAAGTACACTATAGTGATATGTAAGTGTGCACACAAAACATCATTCTGCTATTTCTACATCTCTGTTGATAGGATGGGCATGGCAGAGAGGATTGGGATTAATATTCTGTGCTAAAGATGTAGTAGAGATGGTCAGATGTCCAAAGGACTCCTGATGATGAACTGGAGAATGCAGGGGCTTATGGAGGGACTATTGTGGCTCAGATTACTAGTCAGAGGCATGGAATAGCCTTGCCCAGGATTTGACCAGTGCTACTGGTATCCCCTGTACTGGTGAGCATTGCATACATCACTGGTAAGAGTTAAAAGTACAATATAGTCATATTCATATTATTTTCTGGTTTGTTTTTCTGCTGCAAGAATAACAGAAAATAAAGACAAACCCACACAATTATGCTGTAGATTGGCATGAATGAGAGATGCATGTGTTAATGTATACAGCAGAATAGTACTGTTACTGTGGTATTAAAAGTTTAAGATATTTTATTTGGGATATGTATCACAGTGAGCGTGCATATCTCAGCTGTAACAACAAGTATACATGCATCAGTCTGTAAGCCCCACTCAGACAGTACAGTGACAGTACAGTTAGTCAGAGTTTGTTACCACTCTTACACTACTTACAAATCCTCCTAATTTGTCATCATGTTTATGAATCTTTGATGCCTGGAGGGGCCTGCTACCTACTACTTACTAATAGATACCTTTAAGTCAACTCGTCTCTACTGTCACATGTTAAAAACCTTTTTTTGTACAAATCCACCACTATTTACTTGATTACTGTACCAAGTTATAAAACATAAGGATATGACATAATATTATTCAAGATACATTCAAACCTCTATAGCAGTGGCAAAAAGAGTGCAGCAATGGCAAAAAGCAGTTACAAGTGTTAGATAAAGATGTATTTGAAACCAGTACCATCTAGCTGAAAAACATACTTATTACTGCATTGAGTGCATGTACACATGCTGCCACAGAATCAGTTAATTAGTTGTTAATGTTTTCACATGTATTTTTATGTCATAAAGAGGAAATAGACAGCAAACAGCAGTAATGCAACACAGATATATAGATTTCAATAGCATGGCGATGGGTGGAATTGCACATAATTAAGCAGTTCACAAACTCATGCCGCATTGCTAAAGTCTACCATATTGTATTCAGTGTCTAGCATATATATACCATTGTGCAATTATGCTTTAAAGAAAAGAAATGGGGATTACATACACCTGGATTTCAAACCCAGTACTATCTGACCCCAAAAAGGAATGGATCAATTCATTAACAGATGGTGTCACAGACTCAGTTGAGTAGTAGGTGCATTTTTAGAGACTGAATAGCAAATGGCAGACTTAACTGCTGTTGTATACACCTGCTACTTAAGTGATTATCTGGCTCCAGGTATTAATTTACTTAATGCCGTGATACATTCCTTTTTGTGGCCAGATGATACTGGTTCCAAATACATCTGTATGTAATAGAGTTAACTGCTTTTATATCACCGTTGCTTAGTGATGATGCACAATGCTCACCATTGCGTAATAATGCTTTATAAAAAATAAATAGGCATTATGCAATAATGCTTTTTAGAACATTAATGGTGATTGTGCAATAATGCTTTATACAAAATAATGGAGAACATAGGACAGTGGTGATACGGGGACCAAGCAAGGGGAAGTACAAAGGGAAATCATTGCTAAACTGTGACATTTACTATTGATTGTAAAAAATAGATGTGCTATTTAACTGACTCTGTAGTAGTAGGTGTTAGCACATTGTTCTTGGAGGCAGATGTTACTGAGTTCAAATACAGATGTAGGTAATACTTTTACAAGTGTTTATGCTACTTTTAAGTACATTTACATATATTGTTGCCATTTACCATTTCTGTGCATTGATGGCTGATGCTCACCATCATGCAATAATTCTTTAAAGAAAAGAAATGGGGAAGTTAGGAAAATGGTGAAATGGGAAGCATGCAGGGGGAAAAACAAAGTTAAAGCAGGGTAGGAATGTGCAGAAGGGATGCAGGAAAGAACCATAGCTATCCATTTTTTCAACAGTAAAAAAAAAATCATCATATATGCAGAATATTAGCTGGATTTGGACTGTCATCTCGAGAGAGAAGAGTGACCACAACATAATAATGTTGTATAGCCAAGTGGACAGAATCAAGTTTGTCAAGAAGACACATTTGTGACATGGAGAGCTATGTATAGGAGGATTATTTTTGTTGTTGTTGAACAGATGCCCTTTTTTTTTTCTTTTGAGAAAGAGAGAGGAATGTTGGGGAAGGGACGTAGATATGTCTGGGTCAGGTTGGTTGGGTAGGTGAGGAAGCAATTGCAGACAGACAGGACATACAAGACAAGACACAGGGATGGTGAAGGACATGGGAGGTGGGTGAACACCATGATTGGGGTGATGGTGGGGACATGGACCCACGGAGGTCAAGCTGAGTGACAGTGATAATCGAGTCCTCACTCACTGGACTGTCATCTCTGTCCCCTCACTGCACCACTGGCTGCAGTGCCCGAGGTCTGTATCTCATCTTGGAATGTTGTATGAGGATGGAGATCAAGTGCTCCATCCAGCATAGGTGTACACCAACAGTGTGGTGCACAATCCTACACACCAACCCTGGAAGTTCATCATGGGTGATAAATTCACCACCTCCTCCACTACTCTCAAAGGGAACCACTAGCCTATCCTCCATGGCAGAACTACTTGATGGCCCAAGTAGTGCAGGGATAGCAGAGTGGGTTCTTCCAGGTTGCATCCCAGATGTGCTGGGCAGCAGTGCTGCAGCTGGTGGAGTGGGGGCAGGAGGATCCTGTGGTGCAGGCCTACCCCGCTGTGCTGTGGGGAAAAAAAGACAAAAAAAGAGAAGATAAGGATCAGTGTGAGAGGAAAAAAAAAAGATGAATACCATTAGCAATTTCATATACAAAGCATTGATACAATTATTTGACTCTATTCTGTTACCTTTACTTTTAAGACTACACAATTTGGTACTTATGTATTATCGCAACCAGATTTTCATAGGGCGAAAATCGCATACCTGCACACAAACAACTGCCTGAAGCACTTTAAACTGCTGATCATAGTCCTTACTAATGGGCAAAAAGTTAATATTGCTTTCAGAAATGGCATACATTAAAATATTACATGACGTACCAACCTGGTAACAGCTGTTGGCCTCTTCATACACAGGGATGTGTTAGGGACATATTCTGCCTTTTTACAAGTCAGCAGTGAGATTTAGGGTTTTACACTTGTATTTGTATCGTGTCATATTTAAATGTATGGCATTTCTGAAAGTAATGTTAACTTTTTGGCCATTAGTCAGGACTATGATCAGCAGTTTGAACTGTTTCAGGCAGTCATTTGTCTGCAGGTATGAACTTTTCACTTGAGAAAGTGCTGGCAAAGGTGTGGAGTGGGGTCCGCCTATGAGAAAAATAGAAAAGTTATATTTCTGCTCAGCAGCCATTTCATGAAGTGTTCGGAAAGTACAACGGGAATTTTTACAGTAGTAAGTATAACAGAAAGGGTAAGAAGGAGCGTAACTTTCCAGATCCTCTTTCAAACATATAAAGGATAGCAGTTCCCCTGCTTTTGTGGTCAGTTTGGTACAGCAGAAGGTTCTATGCTGTCTGTCTTTTATAACAACATGATGGATGACAAATGTTGTTCCTTCCGTGGTCGGTTGCCAAACTCCTGTTTCTGTTTCTTACTCCTGGTCCTGTTGCAGAAGCAAAGTGATAAAAAGGTAATTAGGAGTTTATATACCCAGTTTTACTTAAACTTGCAGTCCTTTCATGAAAACATTAGGAATTACGCAATGTTAGAAATCTGGTTGCAATAATATGTAAGTGCCCAAAATTCTAATAAATTTGTTACTTTTAAAACTACACTGTTCATAACAGATGCACACTATAGTACAGATTGCAGCAAGCAATCCTTGATGTGTGCATGTATTGCACATATGCATGTCCACATTATACTGATTACAGTTTACAGCAAGCCATTTTGTCACTGGTATAGATAACTGAGGTTACATTGCAATAATGATGAAAAATTAATGGTATTGTATATTTGGGAAGTGTGGTTTTTGAACACACAACCTCAGACTTCTCTCTAATACCATACTGTTATTTTGTCTTACAGACTAATGCATGAATAGTTTCCTTTTACAGTTGAGACATGCATGCTCACTGTTATTTGAGAATATGGAACTGTTGCTTTGTACTACAGACTAACACATGCATACTTTCTTTTACAGTTGTGATATGCATGCACAATTTGATACAACTGTATTAAATGCCAAATAAGCTGTCTTCAAATTTTAATGCTACAATAACAGTACTGTTCTGATGCATACATACTACATGCTTCTCACATCCTTGCCGATCTCACAGCATGGGTCCGCACATTCAGAGCTCTTTCTGTGGCAGCTGTGGAAAAAAAACAGAACAGAATGGCATTATGAGTACCAGTCTTGACTTTATTCAGCTTTTAACTCTTACAAGTAGTCATTGTATTTGATACTTACATATCTATATGGTGTCCCCAATCCTAAATACCCCAATCTAATGGTCGAGGGTATCTCTCTTCCTTGTTCTGAGGTGTCAAAGTAGTGTCAACATTGTTCACTAGTACGGGGATACTGTAGCACTGGTCAAAGTCCTGGCAACACTATTCCATGCTTCAGATTTGTATTCTGAGCCTAAATATTCCCTCTGCAGTAACCTGGGCCCATGATGCTGAACTAGGAATCCAACAAAGACTTCTGACATTTGGACCACTCACCTCTGTGCTTGTAAGCATGCTCCCTCACCACAAACACCAGCCATGACTATCAGAGATCAAGTCCAATGTAGAATAAGGTTTTCCCACCAATTGCACTTTATATCCTGATGTTTCGCCACCAATTCCAGTTATTGCGCAGTTACTGAGTGTGAGCATAGTGTTTGAAAATGTTGTTTGATGCTTACCATCATGCAAACACAGTGCACAGGTTCTCTGCTTCCAGTGTTTATGATACAAGGTGCATTGTGCAAACAGGGGCCAATAAAAATTTTAAATGAAGAAAATTAAAGAAAGGATAAAGCAAATGCCATGCTGTCATACCATCCTTCAGCAGAATCTCAGCTATCTGTGTCACAGCTCTCAACCTTCCATCTCCAGAAAGAGGAACAGTAACGCTCATGATGTGGAACAAACGGGCAGTATTTGGAAAACATACTAATGGCTTACTAACATCTTAAAGTAATGTGGAACTTTGTGCAACATGAACTGTTTAATACTAAACATGAGGAACGTGAGAGGCCAGCAACCATACATGAAAATACTATCCACAGTCACATTAGAGGTTTCTCTGCCAACAAGACTGCTGTGAGCCACAAAATCTTGCTTATGCGTGCCGCCCCTCATTAATATATGTAGCATGATGCCATGTGATGAGCAACATCCCGTCCATGTTAACACTCTGTATAGAATCTGTGCGAAGCGTACATGGAGTTTATTGAATCCTGGGGAAAATTTATATTTCTATACCATTAGTTATGACAAGGGATGTTTACTAAATAGATATTGTGAATCATTGCTTTTGTCAAAGTCGATTTCCATTCTAAATGCTTATGCGTCAAATAAACATGATACTTCATTCATTCACTTATTTTCTGGATGCCCACTTAATCCAATTCACTGCTACACTGGAGCCCCAGTCTATCCTAGGACACATTACATGCACACATGCGAGCACACACACACACACACACACACACACACACACACACACACACACACACACACACACACACACACACACACACACACACACACACACACACACACACACACACACACACACACACACACACACACACACACACACGTATACACTATAAACATATATGCATGTGTGTATGTGTGCATCTATCTATCTATCTATATATATATATATATATATATATATATATATATATATATATATATATGGTCTATATTATATATTCAAACTTTCTAAACTTCAAATCCCATATGTTCGACAACATATGATTGAAGTTTAAAAGTTTGAATATATAATAAAACAAAAAAAAAAAAAACAAACAAAAAAAAACGTGTCTTAATGGTGCAGGCTGGGGGTAAGCCCCCCCCTACCCCACCCCCCTACTTAATAACACTCTGAGATTCACTTCACTTTCCAGAAGGGAAACATTCTCCCCATCTTCACCAAATGGCACCATTATACTTTTAACCTTGAACTTGAAATGTTGATCATATGTGGTGTCGACCATATGACATGATTCACCCAGCCAAATGCACTTAAAAAATTGGATAATACCAAAAAACAGAACCAACATCACTCCTTCAGGCTTGCTGCTTAATTTGGTGAAGATGTTTGTCCTAGAAAGTGATAGGTGCTGCATGACAAATAATTTCCTTCTCTTTGTTTTATTTGCTTGGTGGAGTATATTTAAATCTAGATCTCTGACCATAGTGTTAGCTGAACTGTTTGATTTATTGAAGTATAAGAGTTCTTGGATTTCTGGATCCCTTATAGCCCTATAAGCAAGGCATAGGTCTTCCCTTAGAAATCTATGTGAAACTGAGTATGGAGATTCAAGTTTTGATTTGTAGTTCAGATCTTTTGGGGTGCTGATCTTTTTTGTTGGAAACAGCTGGGGAGGAATTATTTTCATCTGGAAAATACCTTTTACTATGAGCCATGCAAGGTAAAAGGATTTCCTAACCACTGCTGAAACATAAGGGTTAAATATGAGTGAACTGTCCACAGAAGTGCCCAGGTCTATTATGACATTTTCATTTTGAGATGTGTGTTATCTAGGCTATATGCTGGCTCTGTGGGTGCTTACCAAATGCTAAAATGTCGTGCTTTTGGCAATGAGCTTGAGCCCATTTTTAGTAAACCTGCAACTGACAAGTGTAAACTCCTGCTGGAGTGCATGTATATCAGAGGGGTACTTAATGAAAACTCCCAGCATACAATCATCTGCGAACTTTGGTAACCACAGGTTCTCATTTGTTAAGTGGAGAAAAGAGAAGAGACGTAGATATCAGGCAACAGAGGTCCCAGCACAGAACTCTGTGAAATTCCATTGGTTACCTTCATGCTCTCAGAGGATGCATTCCAAACTCCTACTGTCTGAGCCCTGTATCTAAGCCAGTTGACTATCCACCTAACCACAAACAGGTCAATTTCAAGCTCCTTCAACCAGCTTACGATATTTGCATGCACTATGGTGTTGATTGTCTCGGCACAGTCATGGTACTCTATGTGGACAGCTTGTCCACAGTCCACAGCCTGAGCAACCCTCTCAAAAAAGTTCACAAGATTCATTAAACAAGATCTACCCTTGACAAAACCAAACTGCTGGGGATAGAGTCTGATAAGATTTTTGATATTGTAGTTATAATTGGGTCACTTATAATATGTTCCATGGCTTTGCACATAAGACTCATTAGCCTGATGGGTCTGTAATTCCTGGGCTCTGTGGTGGGACCCCCCTTGTGAAGTCACACCACAACAGCTGTTTGCCCCTCTTGTGGGACAAAGCCAGGTCCTAGGCTCAGGTTGAAAATGTTCAGGGGTGGGTCTATCAATGCTTGCTTAATGCTATTAATTAGGCAATTAACTATTTTCTCAGTTCCAATGGATGAGGTATTTTTTTGTTTTGGAGTAGAGACTTCATTCAGAACAATGCTCTTTTGTGATGATTGCTGGCTTGATTCCATCTGGGATAAGTGGGTTTGGAATAGTTATCTCTGGGTAACTTTATCTGCCATTATATTGGCAATATCCAATATATCAGAGTAGTTAGTGCCATTATGAATAAGTTTGGAGAAATGTTAGGTGATGTTTCTTATTTTTCTGACAAAACTAAAGAAAGATTTACAGTTGTCTTTGCTTCTGTAGCTAGCCTGGGTTCAACAAATACCTTTGTTCTTCTTATGCCATTTTTAGTTTGGGGTTTTTTGTTCTGCCATATTGGATTAGGAGTTTCTTCTTTTTATTAATTAATTTATTAATGATTAAAAACTACCATGCTGGTTTTCCCATTTGCTTGGATCAAGTTGGGACTCCTAATTTAACATATTTTTCCAGGTGCAAGTAGAACTTTTTTGCATAACTCTTTGCAGTATCAATATTATGAGTAATAGCATTATACTCAAATTTAGAGACTTCATCATAAAATTGTGAGAGATCTGTATGTTTGAAGTCCTTAAATTCTCCATCAAAATCTTCAGACCATTAGAAACAAATATTATAGAAGGTTGCTAGTTTGTGGTCTGATATGTCAAGTGAGAGAATATCTTGATTATGGTACATACAGATATTAAGTTTGGTAAGGTCAAATATATGCTTTTCCCTAGTCAATTCTTTAGCAATCTTGTCCAGAGAGAATCACCTAAGATAGCAGTGCTCCTACTTATAGATAGTTCATCAAGAATATTTAGGAATTTTGTGTGATTGGCAGGAGACATATAATGTGCTATGAGCTGATAGATGATCTTATTTTGCTTGACTTGAATCTGTATAAGCTATGCTTCAGCATTTTATCTGTCTTGAGGTATTGTAGTTTGTAACACACATGGATATGCCACCACAGTTTTATCAGGTCTCTGTCATTTCTTCTCTGTGGATTCAAGTCATTGTTGCATTAGTGCTGGCATATGTTCACCTCACCTAGTTCACCTCCTACACAGCACAGCACAGCACAGCACAGTTTATTTAACTAATATATCTAATATTCCTACTGAATACATGGTTCAGGTGAAGGAATCATTCCTCTCTGTGGTAATTTCACCCATACTGCAAACATGGAAGCCCACTCTGCTTCTGTCCCTTCTGTTTCCAGCCTCATTACCTATCATTCTGAAACAGTGTAGGATCTGCCTGGTGCTCAGTGGCAACCAATTGCCATATATGACCTAATTTGCAAGAGGTATAATTTTCTACACAGTCTGGAAGCCACCCTTTAAGTTACATGATCATTCATACCCTGCACAAGATCACACTAAAAGAATATTTGCTGAGGTTATATACAAAAAAAAACACTCTATAACCCTCTAAAATCAGGAGTAAAGGGCATCCATAACTATCCACTAACGCAACTCCACCATATTTACATAACTCTGTGAGTCACTAGGCTGCAGACGGCAAATGTTCCACTGCCGCTAAGTTTGTATATCCAAGATGTCCTAGCAACTGGTGACTCCATTGTGAGGCTTACTGGCTCTACACTCTTGAAGCTTGACAAAGATAGGTCAAAATTAGCTGCCTTTTCAGTACCACCATTTGTAACATCCTGAAGCCCATACAGTCCCACCAGGATGGATGAATATAACTGAGACCTGCTGGTGCCTCATGTAGTGAAAACATTTTAAAGCAGTCAACACAAGAAAACATGCAGAGAGACGTATTGGAACAAACATATTGGACTTCAAACATACAGATCTCTCGCAACATGCAGAGAGACATATTGGAACTTGTTATGTATATTTCAAATACAGGTATACCTCTGGCTCTGAGCAGAATCCTATCCTCACCCCAATGATGGCCAGATACACAGAAAATATAATTTTCATTAAAAAATGGCTAAGCAGAGCAGCTGGAATCCTTAGAGACAGATCCTGGAGATCAACAGCTCAACTTGCTTTCTTTTTCTTCATAATTTTTTTTTATTGAAATCAAAACTGAAATATACACAATTATTAAAATAATTGTACAGATTTTTGATACATTAGAAAAAAATAGAAAAAAGAATTGTATAATAAACAATAATACCATAAACTATATACAGAAATGTTCACTGTACAAGAATGAAATATTACTGTTAGGCTAATAGAAAAAGGATTTGATTTTACATTCAGGATATTGGTTTTCTAATAGTTCAGATATACTCTTACAATATTTATATGTTGTATTCCTTGAGGATCTAGATCTAATTGTCAACATTTCAAGTTTAGAAATATCCTTGAGAAGATCTTTAAAATTTTGAAAAGATGGACTATGTGAAGATTTCCAATTTTTTGTGACTTCTTTCCTGGTGAGGGACAATATAGACCATAAGATTGAATATTTGCTGGGTTTTACACATTTTGGGATTGGAGTGTTAAATAGAACAAGTGATTTAGCAATAATAAAATTATCTGTAAAGATTGCTTGTAAGAAGTTATTAACATCTTCCCAAAATTTATTTAAAAGTGAGCATTCATAAAATATATGTATCCAGTCTGCATTAATTTCATTCCTACATCCCCAACATAAAACACTATCTTTAGTTATCTTGCTGATATTATGAGGTGTAAGGAATGATCTATTTAAAAATCTCCAGGTGAAAATTTCCAAATTTGTGTGAAGATGTTGTTTTACCAGCAGATTGAAGAATATTTAATTTATCCTTATCTGAAGGATGGGCATTAATTAGTGGTGGTAAAACATTCCCAGTAATTATCTGTATATATATATATATATATATATATATATATATATATATATATATATATATATATCCAAGTCTGATATTATTGTTTTATATATGAGTGAAAGACTAACTTTTGGTGAAATGTTCTGTTGAGTTAAGAGAGTTAAAAGCTGCATCAGACTAGGAATTGAGGTTTTAATTGAAGGAGGGATTAGATCGAGTTTACCCTTGATGTATTTCATTGCTTCTTGTAGGTCTAGCCATAGTACCGAGTCAAAATTATTCTCTTCTATAATAATATTAAGAGCTTTTAATTTGTGGTTGTTCGTCAATTGATGCCATGCTATGAGGCTCTTTTGTTTAAATAGTGACATTTTCTGATAATCTACTGTAAACATAATCCCTTGTGTATAGGCGATGGGGAAAGTAAGAAATTTCTAGCTTTCATATATTTTATGTCTAAGGATGACATTTTTAAATGACTTTAAAATTAGACACCAAGAACCTCCTCAGGGAAAGAAGAAAAGCCGAGGATCACGATGTATTACGTTATATAGTTAAATTTAAATGTTTGGGTGGAGTGGAAAGAAAAATATTCTTTCAGTCTCCAAATAAAGGTGTTATTCATTAAGTATAACATATGAGTATCATTGTTTTTTGGAGATTGAGATAGACAATGTAAAAAATCTTTCCATTTTGCTGAATATTTACTGTCAGTTAGCTGAGTGATTGATTTGATTACTGAAGAAATTGAATAAAGTTCTAGGTTTGGTAAAGCTATACCTCCATTATCTCAGCTATACATATGGGTTGATAGAGCAATTCTATGTTTAATTGGATGCCAAAGGAATTTTTTAATCATTGTGTTAAACTTTTTGATTACTAAATGTGTTGGGGGTATAGAGGTGGACTGAATTTTATACAAGATTTTGGGGAGTAATACTATCTTTATAATTGATAATTTCTCATCCATGGAGAATTTTATTTTAGACAATCTAGTTATTAAATTATCTATGTTTGCAATACTTTTATTAAAGTTCAGTTTTATAATATCTTTTATGCTGCTAGTAATAATTATGCCTACATATGTTATTTGCTTATATTGTGCTATATATTTCTTAAAATTATCTTGTATATAAATTTTCTTTTGACCAACTAAAATAATTTTTGTTTTATTGTGGTTAAATTTAAGGCCTGACTTCCTTTGAAAAAGCTCCATATTGTTAAATAGTTCTGACAATGATGGGTCTTTGCCACCCAGTGTAATCTGAATGTTGTCTGCAAACATTTGAATTTTTGATGTTTCATTAAAACCCAATTTATATCCTATTATATTAGTGTTATCCCTTATCAAGTTTGCCCAGGGTTCCATGATTAAGGTGAATAAAAGAGGGGACAGCGGGCAACCTTGTTTAGTGCCTTTTACTATTGGTATAAATCGAGAGATATTAGGACCTATTTTGATGTATGCATGACAACCATTATATAATTGAGTAATAAGGTTTACAAAATGTTCCAAAAATTAAGTTCCCCCAAAAGAATGAGGAGATAATCCCAATTAATTGTATCAAAGGTGCAATTTATATCTAAACTAATTATAGTTAAATTTGTTTTTAAAATCTTTACTAATCATTAGCGGACTGGAGTTCTGCTGTGGCAACCTCTAACCTGGAAAATCCGAAAGACACAAACAAACAAACAAACAAACTGATTCAATTAAGGTTAATATTCTCTTAATATTGTCATAAGAGGTTATATTTATTATGAAACCTGTTTGATCTGCCTTCACTAGATTAGGAAGAATTTTTTTGAGTCTATTAGCATATATAGACATAAATATTTTGTAGTCTATATTTAGTAGGGATATAGGTCTATATGAGTTACATTTAGTGGGGTCTTTGTCCTGTTTTAGAATAGGGGTTATAAAAGTATATTTCCACAATGGTGGGATGAAGTTTTTAGTTTGTACTATGTTAAAAACAGCATGTAAAACTGTGATAGCTTTATTAGGTAAAATTTTATAAATTTCTGGGATGATGCCATCATTTCCCGGAGCTTTGTTTTATTTAAGTTCATTAATTTTTAGTTGAATGTCTTTGAGAGTAGTCTGTCTATCAAGTAATTCAGCTTGCTCTTCTGTTAGTTTTTTCTTTGAGTTTTTACTAATGAATGTCCGTATGTCTTTTTTTTGGATTTAATAATTCGGAAGACTGATTAAGATTATGAAAAAATTCTCTGAATTCGTTTAGTATATTATGTAAACCAGAGACCATTTTCTTCTTCTGTGGTGAGAAAATGTCATTAATATGGTTACATTTATTTAATATTTTAGTTTTGTTGGCTAGAATATTCATGGATCTAGGATTCGATGAAAATGTAATGAGTTTAAATTTCTCTAAGCTAATCATGGTTTTATGATTTAATATTTCAAGATTCCTTTTGTTTAAAGAGTTTATTTCTTCTTTTTGTCTTTGTCATCTTTGTTTTTTAAAAGATCAAGGTTCAATTTGTCAAGATTAGATTGTATTTCTTTTAATTCTTTATCCCACAATAAGTCTTTTTTTATACCAATTAGTTATTCTACCATATAAGTAGGATTTCATTGCGTCCCAAACTTCAGATGTATCACTAGTTGTCTTAAGTTCTATGAAGTTATGCACTTCTTCGGATAAGAAAGCTTTAAAATCATTTAGTTTAGTGATATATGTTTGGATTCTTTTTATCTGTACATTAGAAGTTGAGAGGATATTTATATCAAAGGTTATGGAGTTATGATCAGAAAGGGGACATGTAATTACCTTTACTCTAATTAAAGAATCAACCAAGTTATTAGAAACAAAGGCTCTGTCTATCCTAGAATATGAATTATGCCTAAGTGAATAGAACGTGTAGAAAAGAGAGTTGGGGTCTGCATAATTATTTACATCTTTTAGCAGGAGAGAATCAGAAAATTCTTTCAAAAGTCTAGCCATTGATGAGAATTTTCTTTTACCAATAAAGGTAGAGTCTTGCTATCAAAAATACAGTTAAAATCACCAGACAAAATGATATTACCCTTAGAAAAATGTAAGATGTGTTCTGTGTGTTGCTGTTCTGATTTAAGTCCAAAGCCAGGAATCCAGTATGCATTGATTAAAGTGAAGATTTTGTTGTTAAATTCTATAATAATTGATGCCAACACACCTTTTTTATCTTGGTATGATTCTATTATTTTTGGTTTAGGTGATTTGTTATGCCATAATATAGCAACTCCCCTTTTTTTCTTTGAATGTTCTGAACTGGCTAAAATAGAAAAGGATTTAGAGTCCAATTTAGAAATATCTTCTGATATCAAGTGGGTTTCTTGTAGAAATATTATTTGGGAGTTTTGCAATTTGAGGTATTTATTTAAAGATCTTCTCTTATTAGGATTGTTTAGACCATAACATTGAGTGACAGACAATATAAAGAAGTCATGAGGTAGTTTCCGTGTGTGATAATGCATATTGTCTATACATTTATTACTCTTTTGTCTGTTTATGTATAAAAGATAAATGTAAGGAATATCAATGCTTGATATACTAAAAATGATATAGAGGTAAAATCAAAGGTATATTAAAATAACTTTCAACTATATAAATTACAGTGAACATCATAAATAACATTGTCAATAAAGTGTAGCAAAAATTTTTAACAAAAAAACACCCAATACCTTTCTGGAGTTATAAACTCCTAATTTGAGTGACATCTATCACTCAAATTATCATTCTAACTAGCAGCAAGTTTCAAACAGGAACTGCCTATTTGCAAACTGTTATATATTTAAATGTATGGCTTTTAAGTAAGCGTATCTTTCTTATGTACAGAAGTAAACACGACTAAAGTAGAATAATAATAAAATCAATAAATTGTTAAATATTAAGTAATTATGAAAAACAACATGAAATATTACTATTTGTACTACAATGAACCAATAAGCTGATTATTAAACATATATTAAAATAAGATTATGTTGTATAACCAAGATGAATAAAATCAGCTGAGATGCACTAATGACAATTAATTATGCTTATATACTGTCCTTAAAAACAAACATGCAGTAAATGTGAGCTTATAGTAATACTTTCAAAGTCAAGTAAGGATAGTGATCAAAAATAGTGTCAGGGCTCGTATTAACAATATTGTAATACAATAGATTAAGGCTGTATAGAGAACTCTAGTGAACTTGTACTCAAAAGTAAATGATTCCATTATAAGGATTCCAACTGAAAGAACTACTCTATATATTAATCATAAAATCTCTACAACAGTCCTATCTCTCCTTTTTGTAAAACTTTCAAGACTGAATTTCTGTTCATTAAACAAAACTATAAACTTCAACAAAGTATAGATGCACACTGATATTGTGAGGCCTGTCATGGAATACTGTAATCTTTCTTGTACAGAAAGTAATGTATTATATTTCTGCAACAAAACAAACTAAAAATACATTCTGATGAGAGAGAAAAAAAATCTTGTATCATAACAGCTTTATGTATCAAGTTGGTAATAGGGATTATTCTTTAACTACTTTTATAAGAAATGTTTAAGCTGTGTAGGAATTTTGCTTCTGTATCTTATACTATCAAGATTATGATCTATAAACTCTTACTTGTTTTGCAGTACTGCACAACAACCCATATAAGATGTAAATTTTAGTATGCTACTCCTTCTTGTCACCCTTATAAATGTATACTTTTCTGCTTTTTACACTCTTTCTTTTCCCAATTATATCAATAAAGTTCTAGCTGTACCAATGTATCTTATCAGCTCCCTTTAACTAAACACCAACTGGCTAAGGGTTGAAAAAGAGCTCTCTAAGAGAGCCTAACTATATTATAATACAGTGTAAGGAGGTCATACAAAACATTGCTTTATAACAGGCATTCACAGTAAAACTATTTGTGAGAAGCACTGCAATCAATATAATCTGCACAGTACCTTTAAGTTGAGTATAACATGAAGATGCATCTGCATTTCATGTTGATATTGCTGTTATGCTATAAGTAGGGTGACTGGTTCCTTTAATTCCCTTTCCCACTGAGTAAAGAGGTATTCAAAAGGTTTCGCTCTTTGTAATTTGTCGAGTCGCTGATGATGTCACATACCAATGGGAATCATTCCTGTGATACGGAAAACAATTCAACGAGTTTGAGGATTAAAATAAGCTGCTATAGTTCCAGCAGGAAATGGTAAGGCACTTTAACAACAAATGCAGCTTTTATTAGGTTCACAAGCTGCTTGGGACAATCTCAACATCACATACAAAGCAAGAAATGCTATTGCAAAGGCCAAGAGCTTCCTGGGCTCACCACGTACATCACCAAAGACAATGCCACCAACATAGCACTACTCTCAAGAGCATATACGCATTGTCCGAAACAGAATACAAGCGTACAAGCAAAACAGAAAAAAAACGTGTGACAAGCGTTAGCGACATATCAATTCACAAAGCACCAGAACCTTGTACCAGCTATCATACCACCATTATTATCCTGCTAATATACAAAACAAAAGCAACAAATGTGTGCACTAACCACCAGAACCCTGCACCAACTACCAAACCACCATTCTTTTACTATTAACGTACATGTAATTCACAACAGAATTACTAGACAACCAGCCCAAAAGAAAGACCAGAGCAATCAGTGCAACAAGCCGTAGCTTACTAAAATATCTAACTAAACCTATGTATTATAACAAACGAACAAGATATACCACGTCTACATTATGTATATGAATATAAGCTATAAGTTTATTAATTTTTAAGGGTAAATGCTAGTTTTTAGATCCAAAAAGAGCAATAAAAACATATTCAACTATTAATAACTGGGCAAGATATTTTCAATACCTGTCAAGTAGGTAGTTAGTTATTCTGTATGATCAGAAACTTATGAGAAAGTATTAAGCTGATTATTATTCCTATATATGTAAGATAGAGCAAGACTTTAAGAGAGAAAAAAAGGTATATATTCATTAATAGCAGACATAGAACACACACACAAAAAAAAAAAAACACTCACATGTTGAACCATTTTCATCTCTCAAGACTTCTGGGTCATAAACAAGAATTATTTATATATAAAGAAATAGAACAAAAAAAACTACAATGTCATTTTTTTTAGTTTCTTTTTAGGATCAGATGTTTTCCAGGATCCGTTTTCTGCTAATCTTTTCTGTCTGGAAGTAGCCCAATCCATCTCATCTATCTTTTCCAATATTTTCTTTGATTTGATAAATATGATAGCTGGTTCTAGTTCATCAAATATTTTAGGACAGTTCTGCAGAAAGATCTTTAGCTTGGCTGGAAAAAGCAAATGTGTTTTTATTTGAGCTTTCTTTAGTTCTTTGAGTAGTGGCAAAAATAGTTTTCTTTTGTCAATCACAGAGGAAGAATAGTCATTGTCAAGACTTATGATATTATCTTGAAATTTTATAGGTGAGTTGGGCCATGCAGTCTTTAATACAATTTCTTTATCATGTGAAGATAAAAATTTGACTATCACTGACCTTGTGGAATTACTTTTATTGTTCTTAGATTGAAGCAGGGATCTGTGTGCTCTTTCAATACCAAAAGAGAGGGCTTCAGGAAGTTGCAAAATCTCAGGTATCCATGAGGTTAAAAGTTTCTCCATGTTATTTTCTTCAATATTGTCCGGCAACCCAAAGATCCTGATGTTATTTCTATGACTTCTATTCTCTAGGTCATCAATCTTTGACTGAAGTAAAGAGTTTTGTTTTAAGATAAATTCCAAGTTATGTTCATTTTCTTGAATTCTACAGTCCATGTCATTCAATGAGGTTTCTATGCCAGTAATTTGTTCTTTCTGCTGTTTTAAGTCTTGGTGTAAAGTCTCCATTTGCTGTGAACATTTTTCTTTAAAATCATCCAATTTCAGGTCTATTCTGTCTATTTTAGTGGATAGCTCTTGGATAGTGGATAGTAGATTGTAGCTCCTTTTTTAATGATGTGTCCTGATGAGAAAATTTTGTGAAGCTCATACTGAAGTCAGGTACCTAAAGCTTGTCTTGTGAAATTTGACAGGAAAAAGTAATACAATTTAAAAATTAATGATATACTATCCAAATAAACTGTGAGGAGAGTCCAAATAAGTAGAAATAATTACTATTTAGATAGTTAATTTCAAAAAGTCCTGTCATAAAAGATGTGATAAGGCAGAGCTGAGAGAAAGTGCTGCTACTCAAGGCTCATGCTAGCCACGCCCCCCCAGCTCAACTTGCTTTCTAAAGGATGGCCTTCCTCTTTTATACCATGGATTCTATGTATTGATCTAAACAGTTATTGTCCACATAATGTACTTTGCCTAAAAATGGAATAATCCAAAATAAGTGAGGCACATCCTTTATCAGCTGCCAGTATAAAAAAACAAAAATGCTTCTGTCATTTCTTAAAGTACATAAAATGTCTCACTTTGATTTAGCCAAATTATAATAATGAGAACTAGATCACTGGTTAAGCATAACCCTAATTTCCTTTTCACAGATTATCAAATGCAAGCAGTTCAGGAATCAAGAACGCTGAAAATATCCAGATTTCTTAAGACAAATACAGGTGTCGTTCTTGGTGCTATTTTGATACAAAACACACACTCCAACTTGTATCTAAATTCCTTACAAGTTATGTTTTTAATAATATCCATTCTTCTTGAAGGAAGAAATAGCTGTCTTTACTGAAAAGTAAAACTTTTTTGGGACAATATTGTGTGAGATAAAATCCACAAATTTAAACAAAACAATTCAACCCATACCTTACATGAAAATAAGCAATTTCTGCAGGTGTTCTGCTAGCCTTTGCAGTTCCATAAAAACTTCTGTTGTTGATTGGGCTCCTGTGGGACTTGTGCAACCATTTCTTTCCAAGTTCTGCTACTATTCTCTAGATTCCAATTCTGGAATGCTTTTCATTCTATAATGATTTATCTGGTTGGACCACTTTGGTAAAGGCTGAACCTTATTGGTTGAAATTGTTTGGCATGAAGCTTATGAAGACTTTGGTTGTTTCAAAAGTCACAGTGATCTGTGGGTGTGTGTCATGTCTGTGTCCAAAAATAATTCCTCCTTCTATATCATTGGTTGATGAAACCTGAGTCTCATCTTAACAGGCATAGCAAACAAGCTCATTAGAAATAGTTGTTTGTACTTCCTTGGAATTGTGGTAGAGAGCATGTGAACTGCAATCATTGAATTCCCTGAGGAACTTTACTGCCTTCCTTTTCCTTAATACATCATTCTTATTATCTATTTTGTACTTGGTAACAGGCATCTTAACTTCAAAGTTCATAGCTGAAAGTGTACGACCAGCATTTAAGGATTCTAGGCAAACTATCCTTTGACAAGCCTGGTGGAATGAACATTTTACAATAACTATCAAATATATTCTAACACTATGTTAAAGTCTCCATATGAGTTAAAAAGATCAATTTAATCTTCTTACGTTCATTATACAAGCCTACAATCGAGTCTTTCCAACTAGTTCAGCCTTTTGATTCTCATTTTTAACAGATCCTATTTAAAAATTATTTACAGTCTGTAAATGGCATTACTCCATCTATTTGTCCCAGTGCCCTTCAATAAACACAACACACTGAATGACGTTTGACGACCTTTATTAAACTTCCATAAACATAACTTTGTTAAACAATATTTATTACAAATAAAACATATTATAGCTGATTTTAATCACAGCATAAACATCCAGGTAATGTTAATCAGGACAGCATAACCTCCCTCATCCTGACCCAGTAAGCAGTGGCCATACCTACACTCATTTTCTTTACTTATGAAACAGCTTCCCACCACTTACTTTATTTGCCATTTATTGAATTACACATTGAACCAAATAAGCAGTATCCTTACCTCTGCTCACTTATTTTACTTATGAAGCAGTGTCCCATCACTCACTTCCTTTACCCAGTGGCAGCTGGTGACTTCAAATCAAAAGGGGGCTGCAAGAGACAGCTGAATGGGTGGGATCAATGGAAATGGGTGTGGCCAACTAGAAAGGGGAGGAGCTATGCTCAAAACCACAAAAACTGTAACTTTAATTAAAATACTCAGTAGTGCGGGTCAATAAAGGCTGTCTTCCTTGTAATATTGCTGTATTCACCACAACCAGAAACTCCAAAAATTCAACCAGATCCTCTTTATTGTTACATCGACAAAGACAGATTTAGCGCTTTCATCTCCAAAAACCGGAGACCTCATCAGAATCAGTTAAACAACACACCCACCCTATCTTATATACATACTCAACCCAATCAAAAACGGTTAATTAATTAACTCTATTATCTAACAATAAAGTGGCTAGCCTATAAAACCAATAATGACATCAACTATAGTCATCATAGATAAATAATAAAAATATTAAACTGTAAGAAATAAGTACGCAATGAAACTTGAAGGACATTTCATATTCATAATACTTAGTATATATATATATATATATATATATATATATATATATATATATGCATATGTATACGTACACATCAATGAAATTATATATCTATAAATAATAAAAATGTATATTCTATAAATAATGTATATCTATGAATGATATGTTGAATGAATATTTAAAACCATGTAGATCCTAAAAAAATATAATTTAATTAAAATATTGTATTTTAAAAAAGTAGATAATCAATAAATATATTTTTTGAGATCATGTTGTTGTTACATGTGCTTCTTAGGGTCATTGGCTAATAATTTTAGGGCTGGTGATATGGATATGTGGTCGTTTAAACCCTTACCACTACATGCATCAAGCCTAAGCTGCCATATCATCTCCCTATATGACAGTTTCGTCTCCCAGTCACCCCCCTATCAAAGTGGTCAACAACCTCAACCACCCAAAATTTAAAATTGGCCTTCTCACAAGTTAAGGAGTGTCTATATAATGCATTATTTTCATTTTTACGGTTTATATCTCTCAGATGTTCATATATCCTTTTTCTTAAGTGTCGTTCCGTTTTGCCAATGTAGAAACCCCAACATGATTTACAATAAACTAAATATACCAAACCCTTAGTGTAACAGCTATTATATTTTTTGCCTTTAATGTAATATTTAAACTAGGTAATGTTACTTCTTTTTCTCCAGCTATAAATGGACACTGGGGACATCTACCACATCTAAAAGTACCAACTTTTTTAGAGACTGATTCATCTTGGACTAAACAATTCTTTCTCTCTAAAATGTTTTTTATATTATAACCTCTCCTATAACTATAGGTTAATTTGTTTTGAAAAATTGTAGTCCTTGTGGCCACTGTTTTAAACAGATTCCATGTCTCATTGATACATTTGTGTAACCACCCTATGTTTTGGTAAAATGTAAGAGTCAAATAGGGTAAAACATTATTATCCAGTACTTTCTCAGCTCTTTCCATAGTTCTATCATTCGTCTGGTTTAATAATGGTATATATTTTTTACCCCATCCCTTAATTACATATTCTTTTATAGGTTGTGTAATTTCCACAGGATAATCTCTTTTGTGAAACATTTTTTGTATTTTATCGATTTCAGCAAGGGACTCATCCCTATCTGAAGTCATACGGGCCACTCTAATCATCTGCCCCTTGATTATATTTCTCTTGAGATACTCAGGATGATCACTATTAAATTGCAAATAGGTGTTGGAAAAGTTTTCTTTTCTATATATAGTAGATCTATAAGTGTTAGTATTGTGATCTTTACGTAACAAAATGTCCAAATAGTGAATTTTTTGTGAATTAATGTGGTAAGTAAATTTTAAAAAAGTGGTACTTTGATTAATATGAGAAATGAAATTATTTACTACTTCATCTGGACCTTCCCATAAAATAAATATGTCATCCAGGAACCGGTAATAACTTTTGATATACCCAAAAAATTCAGTTTCAAAAACATGTTGTCTTTCCCAATATAACATTACTATATTTGCATAAATGGGGGCACAAGCTGCCCCCATAGCAACCCCTTCAATTTGATGGTAATAGTCACCCCGAAAGAAAATAAATTTATTCTTAAGTACCAGTTCCATACATTCCAGGGCTAGTTTAAATTCACTTGATGTCAATATGTTAATTTCAATTAACATGTTTTCAAACCAATCCATCCCTATGTTGTGTGGTATAACTGAAAATAAATCTTTAACGTCTATAGTAATAAATTTCATATCCACACTATAAGGATCCTTACTGATCTTTTGCAAAAAGTCCCAAGAGTCCACCAAAATGTGAGGGTACTTTTTGTGGTACATTTTAAGTTTGGTGTCTATATAAATAGCCAACGGTTGAGTTTTGGAACCTTGTGATGAGACAATTGGTCTCATAGGAGGGTTTTGAATGTTTTTGTGGGTTTTAGGTATGCCAAAAATAGCGGGGATGACTGGTTTCTTGACCTTCAAAAAATTCCACAAATCCATATCTATAAGCCCCTGAAGAAGATTGTCCTCTATAATATAATCTATTTTACAGTATGAAATATTGATTTCATTCTTGGAAACTATATTATAACACTTATCATTGTTTAATATTTCAAGCATTCTCTTTTCATAATCCCAGTGGTCCATAAGGACAACTCCACCTCCCTTGTCTGGTTTCATTACCCGGATATCTCAGTTGTTTCCAAGCTCATTCAATAATTGGTTTTCTTCATCAGTAAGGTTACTACCATTGTTGTTTGCATTCTGTTTATATTCACTTCTGATCTTCCTAGTAAGTATATTTTCAAAACTGTGAATATATTGATGAAGGGGAGGGTTATATAAACTACGTCTACTTAATTCTTTTGTCTGATGTTGATGCTTATCTTGACCAAAAATCTGCTTGAAATTAAGTTTCCTAGTAAAAAGTTTTATATCCAACAATATACTGTCAATACTAGGTTTTCTGGCAGGTACAAAGGTAAAACCTTTTGTGAACAATTTGAAATAACCTTCATTAATGTTCAAATCAGTGTAATTGAAAATAAAAAAATCTCTGAATGAATACATAGACAAAGGTTTGTATGTAAAAATTGCATCTCCAACTTCCCCTACATTGACATGTTCTATCTGTATATGATTCTTCTGTGGTAATTGTAGTTGTTGGTCCTTGCAGCCTGGGCATATGATGGCTGTTGTAACCGTTTTTTTAATCTTTCGGACCTTCTTGGTCCCTCCCCCTAAAGGGGCCCCTTCCCCACAGTCAAAATCCTCATCACATACATTAAACTCTTGTGAATACAGCAATATTACAAGGAAGACAGCCTTTATTGACCCGCACTACCGAGTATTTCAATTTATTGTTGTTACTACGTGAATGTAACTTTAATTAAATACTCTGCCCTGGGTGTCAAACCATCATTATGAGAGTCCAGTCAAGACAAAATGAAGTGTAGAAGAAAAACATATTTCAATCCAATGGCTGCATGACAGCTTACTTAATATCTAGATGAAAACAAAAAGGTTGTGAGGCATGAAAAAATAAATTACTTTTTAAATACATTACTGGAATGCTAGTCAAAATCAAGTATAATAAGAACAAGCAACACTCAACTCAAACCACTTCTCCTTGTACTACAGTTCTAATTATAATTTATATTCAGCTTTATTAAAATACCAAGTAACATGCTGAAAGTAGCAATCTCTGTGATACCCCCACTTGAAAAAATGTTTCTTATCCAAAAAAGACCTGCTGCCTGACAACTATCTACTTGTTTCATGGGGAAAACATGATCAAAGTAAAAAATGAAAAGCAAACAGGAAACACACTCACCATACATTGCTTAAAGGATTACTGCACAGGATATGGACCATACATGATAGATTGGCATTCTGTTTAGTTTGCAGTTAAAGCCTGTAATGAGCTCTTAAAATAATGTAATCCTGTCCTTTATTACAAATACTGTCATATGCATTTCAATACCCATGGCTTATATGTTATCTAGTTATGTAAGTATTATCTGCATGGCAACAACAGAAAGGCTTTCAATGCTGGCAATTCTTTAACAGTATGCTTATTAAAACTTACTTGCATTTTACAATCTCAGACAAGCTTACCAGATGGTCATTAAAGCACTGCTACTTAAACACAGAGCAACAGGCACTTTCTGAATAATAATAAGCATAAATCAACAGTATAAACATATGACAGAAACCAGAACATTCTGCAAAATCAAGGACAGATGAAAAGCCATTGTAGTACTTGTGTCTACCTTGGATGGGGGGATAGTCTGCACATTTACACTGCATAACTGCTCCTTGCCTTGCTTGGACACATCCAGAGTCACTACATGGGGGAGTGGGGTGCAACAAGTATGTCACAATTTGAAATGTCTCTGGCTGACTGCGATGGCCCTGACACATTTGTCATACCTCTCAACCTCAGAGCAAGAAATCTGGACAAAGCCATACACAGAAGTGAGACAAAGGCCCCAAAATAAGGACAATTTTTAAATATTGCTCTTGTAAACTTAGAAAGATAATAGAATAGTAGGTATTGCATTAGTATGAATTTTCTGAAGGGTATTAAATCTGAAACTGAAATGTCTGTCATTATTTTCTAACTTCAGTCTTTAATGATATGCCACTAATTTGCCAAAAAAACCCCACAATTTTATGAAAAATGGACCAAAAATGTGATTCAAAAATATAAAATAGCCACACAATACAGCTGGGAACCTGTCAAAGAAGGGACAATTTTTAATATTAGTACTGCTAACTTGAGCAGCTGACAAAATAAAAGAATCTACATGCATTTCTGAAATAAAAGTAATCTATAACTGATTATTCCAGTTATTTATTAATAGTAAACCCTCCATGTTTTTTTTCCAAAATTGCCATTTTGCAGAGGGATTATTAGGGGAAGATCAACATTTTGAGTCAAAATCGGGGACAGTTGAGAGGTTTGGATATGCCTAATTCTATAAAGCAATTTATTTGCATGTACCTTACAACCTGTTAATGCAGGAAATCTGGACAAGGCCAAATATATGGGGGAACATATAAACAGTACTAAAAATTGCTTTTGTATAAACTGAGACAGTTGATCGAATAACAGGTCTTGCTTTAGCATGCATTTTTCTGAAGGTTATGAAGTCTGAAACTCAGTGTCTGTCATTATTTAGTGACTTCATTCCTAAATGATTTGACAGAAAACCACAAATTTTATGAGGAGCAAACGAAAAATAAGAAGCAAAAATCTATTCATTCTGCAAAAATCTCGACAGTTGAGAGGTATAGTTCAGCCAGGGCTGTCTGAGTTTGCTGCCCTTCCATCCTCACAAAATCATGGTCGAATGGAGCTTCCCCCCTACAGCCATTCCAATGAACCATTACTTGGCTATTTCACCCCATTTACCATAAACACTAATGTGCATACTGCTTTACTTCTGCAATGATTTGGACTTCATTTAAAAGTTTTATTTTGCATTTTAGAGCGCAAACACTAATAGATATCATATCTGCTAAACAAAGCAATGCAGTCTCACAATGAGAACAGACTTAGCATTAAAACTTCTCTGCCCTTGAAAACTCACAATCACTGAAACAGCATTGAAACCCACATTCAAAGAAAATACATTTTGCCAGTGGCAGATTAACTTTGGGTTTGGGCTGTTTTCAAATCACAGGCCCCTTGCACACAAAACATACACATGCTCTTTCATACACCTTCCTGATTGTATTAAATTATATTCCTTGAACAATACAGTACAGTTTTAGAGGGTGTTTTAAATTTATTGTTTTGAAATTTTTCCAGAAAACAATGAAGCAAAATGCATGCACCAGTAATGACAAAACTGCCCAATTCAGAACATTTCCATCATAAAAGTCTACTCAAACTTCTACAGTCCACCAATATCAGTACATATGCACAATCCCTGAAGAAGTAAAATTCATCTAAATAATTCCACATTAAAGAGATCTGTAACTAATGAAGAGGTTGCTGCTAGCAAACAACTTTGTATTTCATTGTTTCATCTACAAATAAAGTGCCTGTTACCCTTGAGGAATAAATTTCCTATCTTACACTAAAAAAATGATAAGCTAGCAATATTGCAATAGGGAATGGATGGCAAACTGATAACAGGCTCATAGTTACTAGGTATCTTCACCAAAAAGGAGTGCAGCATCCACCCCTTTTGCAACACAGTACAGTATCAGCAATGCATCTATCTACTGTGGGAGTAGAACCCACAGCCTTCTGCATCAAAAGCAAGTATACTACCTGTTGTGCTATTAACAATGCAAGCAGACTCAGCATAAGCAGCACTAAACTTTTGCTCCCCTGCAGCTCTCAGCTCCTTGTAAAATCTACTCACTCAGTTGTATCTCTGTTGCAGCACAAAGAAATCTGGAAAAAGCCAAAGTTTACTGTGGGGGGGGGACAAAAGCCCAAAAAAGTACAGTTGTGTACCTACCATAAATGTAGATGTTCGAGTGTATTCACTGTTGCAGTCATTACACTTGAGTTATCCTGCTGGCAGGCTACCCGCAGTCGGCCTGAATTCCAAAGTCCTGGTACGGCGTCGGTTGCTGTTGCCTCTTCCCTGATGTCAGTGCACCAGGGGTATAAAAGATGTAGCCAATGCCATTTTCTTCAGTTTTTCTTGCCCAAGATGTCAGGTGCCCCCTAGGGTAGGCTAAAAAAATTCTGCTCATAAAAATGCATGCACTAACATAATTACCACCTTCATTTACAAGCAAATACACCACATATGTTGTATAGGATAGAGAAGTACAGATAAGTCCCAGCAATGAAAGGGGGATGGTGGGAGGGTAACCTGGACTGCAACAGTGAATACACTCGAACATCTACATTTATGGTAGGTACACAACTGTACTATGTTCATCGTGTTTCACTGTTGCAGTCATTACACTTGGGTTGAATCCCAAAGCTGAGGTTGGGTGGCTGGGCCTAAATAGAATTAGGAGTGGCTATGAGGCCCTGCAGAACTGCAGTGGCGAAGCCTGCTCTGGATTTAGAGTAAAGAGGTAAGTGGTAGTGCTTTGTAAAAGTGTGCACTGAAGTCCAAGTTGCAGCCTCCAAAATGTCCTTGGTTGGTACTTCTCTGAGGAAGGCTGCTGAAGTGGCTGCTGCTCTGGTTGAATGTGGCCTAATGCCCTTAGGCACTGATTTGCCATGTTGTGAATAGCAGAAATGAATGCAGTGGACTATCCATTTTGAAACAGTCTGCTTTGAAATAGCTTTTCCTTGTGATCCTGCAGCATATGCCACTAAGAGTTGCTCAGTCTTTCTGAAAGCTTTAGTTTTGTCCAAGTAGAAGCGTAGCTGTCTGTGTATGTCCACAGAATGCAGAAGTCTCTCCCCCTTATTCTGTGGGTTTGGATAAAAGGTAGGCAAATGAATGGTTTGGTTAAGAGCCACACTGGACACTACCTTAGGCATAAATGTTGGGTTTGTCCTTAGAGAAACCCTGTCCGGATGGAAAATAATAAAAGGTTCCACAGCCATTAGTGCCTGTAACTCTGAGACTCTTCTTGCTGAAATTATTGCTAGGAGCAGAGCTGTTTTCATCTCAGCTGTATTGGCTGGCTCAAAAGGAGGCAGTGTGAGCTTTTCCAAGACAAAATTGAGGTCCCATGCAGGTATTGGAGCTCTCCTTGGAGGTCTTATGTTTTTGGCCCCTCTGAAGTACTGCCTTAGCAGTGGATGTGAAAAAATAGGTGGGTCCTTACTGTAATGAGCTGAAATGGCAGAGGCATGGATCTTAATTGATGAGAAGGATAGGCCTTTGTCCAGCATCTCAGTTAGGTATTGTAAAATCTGAGGAATATCTGGTACAAACATGTCAATTCCTTGTGCCTGGTTCCAAGCACAGAATCTCTTCCATTTTTCTGCATAAGATTTTCTGGTGCTGCGCCTCCTGCTCTCCAAAATAACATCCAAAACTGCTTTAGAGAGAGGTGTGTTCTGAATGGTTACATTATCTGCCATGCAGCCAGATTTAGGGTTCTGAGTTGGCTGTGCAGGATCTGATTGTTTTGTTGGGTCAGTAAATGAAGAATTTGAGGTAATGTCCAGGCTGGGCCTTGAGACAAGCTCTTTAGGATTGGGTACCAGTGCTGGCATGGCCAGTCTGGGGAAATCAGTATCATTTTTGGCTTCTCTTGTCTGACCTTTAGGAGTACCTTGGGGAGGAGAGGCAGTGGAGGAAACACATATACTGTAAGGGTTTTCCAGCTAAATGATAGGGCATCCACTTTCCATGCTTGTTTGTGATAAGTCCTTGTGCAGAATCTCTGTAGTTGGCAGTTGTGAGGGGAGGCAAATAGATCTATGTCTGGGCATCCCTATTTCCTTGTTATCATGCTGAAGATTTGTGGATCTAGTTTCCATTCATGAGGATCCATGAGGTTTCTGCTTAGTTTGTCTGCCAGAGTATTTGTCTTTCCTGGCAGGAATTGTACTTGCAGGTGTACTTGATAAGTCAATGCTGTGTTCCACAAAGTCATGGCTTGTCTGCAGAGGGGGTAGGAATGTGTGCCTCCTTGCTTGTTTTATGTACCACATGACTGTAGTATTGTCCATCTTTATCAGCAGTTGTCCTGGATGAAGTAGATCCTTGAAGGCTGTCAGGGCATTCTGTACAGCTAGCATCTCTTTTTGATTGATATGAAGATGCATTTGGCTTGGGGGCCATGTGCCCTGAATACATTTTCCTGCCACGTGGGCCCCCCAGGCATAATCTGATGCATCTGTTGTTAGTGTCTGCCTGGCTGTGGGTAGAGTGAATGGCTGTCCCTTGTTGTGGTGACAGGCCTGTGCCCATCATCAAAACTCCTGTTGCAGGCAGGGAATGAGGGTAATTAATGTTTCCAGGCTGTGGCAATGTTGAGTCCAAACACTTTTTAGATACCATTGTAGTTTCCTCATATGCAGTTTTGCATATGGAATTAGCAGAATGCAGGATGCCATGAAGCCCAAAGCCTGCAGAATTTTTCTTGCAGATAACTGGGTCTTTGTTGCCATCATTTTGAAGTAAGAAGTCAGTTGCCTTTGTTTGTCTTGGCGTGAGATAAGCCATCTGGGCAGTTATATTTAAGCTTGCACCCAGGAATATTATCTCTTGAGAGGGTACCAGTTTTGATTTCTTTTCATTCACTGTGTACCCTAGGCAAATTAGTAATCTTTTTACAAATGCCAGATGCTTCAGTAGAATGTCCTTGTTCTCTGCTTGAGTAAGGCAGTCGTCCAAGTAAGGATATATTTGGATTCCTCTTTGTCTGCAAAATGCAATTACTGGTGCCAGGCATTTTGTGAAGACCCTGGGCGCAGTAGATAAGCCAAAGGGCAGTGCAGAGAATTGGTAGTGCATTGAGCCAGCTATGAATCTGAGGTATCTTCTGCAAGATTGTCTGATTGGGACATGCAGGTATGCCTCTTTGAGGTCCAAAGTTACAAGCCAAGCCTTCTTGCCCAGCATGGGCAGAAGCTGCTGCAGAGTCAACATTTTGAATTTTGGAACATCTAGAAAAGTGTTTAGAATTGATAGGTCCAGTATTGGTCTCCAGGCTTTGTCCTTTCTGGGTACCAAGAAAAGTCTTGAGTAAAATTCTTGTCCCTGCTCTTGCTGTGGTACTCGCTGAATAGTCCTCATGTCCATGAGAGATGAAACTTGCTTTTGTGCCTCTGCCCATTGATTGTGTGGCAGGTCTGGCATACCTTTTGTCTTTGGAAGGGTGTGAAAGTGGAACCTGTAGCCCTGAGACACTATATTCAAGACCCATTTGTTCTGAGTGATCATGTGCCATGGCACTGGCAGAGGAAAGTCATTGGGACTGTTTCCTATATGGCTGTGATTTGTCTTCTCCGCTTTTGAAGGTAGAAGCACCCCCATTGTTTAGGCCTGTATGAGCCTTGGGGCTGGGATCTGCCTCTAGGGCATCTGTATCTGCCTCTTTGTGGCCTGTCTGACACTGGAAAGAACCAATTCTTAGAAGGCTAGTTCCTGCTAAATTTGGGTGGCTGTACCTGTAGGAAATCCTTAACTGTCTGCATAGATTTCACTTTATCCTCCATTTTCTTCAACACCTCTTCTGCCTTAACCCCAAACAAAGTATCATGCTGTAATGGAGCATCCAATAAATTTGCTTTAACATGATCAGGCAGATTCTGTTCCTTTAACCAAGCATGCCTTCTAATGACAGAACCCGTAACAGCGGCTCTGCAAGAGGCCTCTAGTGAATCAAAACCACATTGCAAAGTATGCTTTCCCACTTGTTCAGCTGCATGCAATAAATCCTGCATTTCCTTGTTATCAGAACATTCAGAATTTGTCAACATTTTCCGTTTTAGCAGTGACATTAAGTATTGCTAATATTTAAGCATATGAAACTGACAATTTAAAGCTCTTACAGCCAAGGTAGCAGAAGTGTAAACTTTTTCCCCCATCTGTCCAGTGCCCTAGAATCCCTATCAGAGGGCACAGGGATTTTTGCAGTGGAAGCCTTGACCCCTTTGGACCCTGAGATATAGTTTCTGGGTCAGCAGCAGGGTTTTTATATAGAAATTTATGAGAGGCTGGAACCCTGTAGTATCTGTCTGGCTTAACAGGTGTAGGGGGTAAAGAGTCAGGAGACAGGCCGGACTCTGAAAATACATCATCTACAATGTCTAGAACAGGTGGAATAGCAAGAGGTCTGTGCTGAGGTAGTAAAAGAAAGTCTCTGAGCCTTTTCTTAGATTCTGAGTAATCTTGGCTCTCCCAGTGAAAATGCTTCCTCATGGTATGCAGGGTTTCCCCAAAAGAATAATCATCAGGAGGAGAGGCTGAAGGAATAGATTCTTCAGCATCAGAATCCTCATAGGGAGGAAGAGAGTATCCCTGTTCAGAAGAGGAGTCAGAGGAAATGGAAACCTGATCAGAAGAGTCATATTCTGTCTTTTGCCTAGGCCTCTTATCAGGAGGGAGATGGGAAGCCTGATCAAAGTAAGTAGGTCTTCGGCCATTTTAAGCATCTGTTTCTTAGGCATGGAAGTCTGTCCAGGAGAATGCTTTGAAGCTGAGGTTGGCTTAACATATAACTGTGTAGGTCTGAAAACACCCTCAGAAGCCGATGCCTGCTCAGCGGCTCCGGACCCATCTGAGGGAATAGTTTCCGAGTGTCCAATACCTTGAGTATCCAGAGGCCTAGTTGGCTCCATGTGGGAGTTGGAAGTGGCCTGTGGCTCTGAGGTAGCAGGCGTCAGGGGCTGCAAAAGCGCCTCACTGAGAACTGGCAACTGGCCTAGTGGAGGCCTCGTCGTCGGTTTTGGACCTCGGATGCCTGTCCTTTTCCTTTTCCTTGTGCTTTTTATAAACTCCAGTCATTGGCTGTTCCGACGGCATTATATAATTAAATCTTCGGCCAAAGTAATGAAAGGCAAAATCGTACCGATGCTTAATAGTGTGTTGGTTAAATCTAGCACAAAACCGACAGCTAGCAATGTCATGGTCAGGGCCTAAGCAAGGAATACAGTAAGAATGAAAATCCTTATGAGGTATTTGCTTCCCACAAGAAATACAATTGTTAACTTTTTCTGACATCGGTCTGGAGCAAGAAAAAAGTTTCCCCAATAGAGTACTTAGCTTTAATGAAGACTTTGGATTTGAAATTCGATTTCGAAAATCTCAGGAGTCAGCCGACCGGCACTTGCGAACTGCTTTTGCTTCGGGCACCGCGTGGCAAGAAAGACTGGAGAAAATGGCATTGGCTGCATCTTTTATACCCCTGGTGCACTGACGTCAGGGAGGAGGCGACAGCAACTGACATCGGACCATGACTTTGGAATTCAGGCCGACTGCGGGCAGCCTGCCAGCAGGATAACCCAAGTGTAATGACTGCAACAGTGAAACACGATGAACATCCAGGGAGACATTTTAAACATTGCTTGTATAATGTTGGAAAGTTGCTAGAATAAATGCTGTGTTACCACCATACATTTCACTGCTAAGCCTTAAACTCAGGACCCTGTGCAAAACAGTCAGAGCAACATACCACTATGCCAAATCAGCTGTTTTGTGAAAGAGGAAGACAGAAACTTAAATGGCTACCATTTAGTGAATTCAGTTCTCACCATAGCACAGCTGTCAACCTCTTAGCACAAAACACCTGAACAAAGCCAATAATGGGTGAATACAGCCCCCAAACATTCAGTGAATTCAGTTCTCACCATAGCTCTCAACCTCTTAGCAAAAAACACCCGGACAAAGCCAGTAATGGGGGAATATAGTCCCCAAACATATTCAGTGAATTCAGTTCTTACCATAGCTCTCAATCTTAGCACAAAACCTGGATGAAGCCAATAATGGGGGAATACAGTCCCAGAAATAGGGACAAATTTCAAATATCCATCTTATACACTTCAAAAATTGCTAGAATAAAAGCTTTTGTGTTACCATGCACTTTCTGAAGAATATAAAGTCTGATATTCAAATGCGTGTCATTTTTAGCATTTGTTAACCAGGAAAGTCTGACTTAGAACAAAAGCTAATTTTTAGCAGAGGTTCAGGGAGAAACACTCCAGACAGACACATGTTTTTGTAAGATGGGAGGACACTAGAGGAAACAAAAACAGGGAGGGCATACAGACGCCACACAGAAGGTAAGGCACCCCAGCCAAGAATCAAACCAGAGAACATGTAGCTGTCAGGCAACAATGCTACCACTGCACCAATGCACTGCTGGCTTTACAAGGACACAAAAACACAGAAACCACAGATTTTATGAGGAACAGAACAAGTATGAGGGAAAAATCTGCAACATTTTTACAAATGGTGGTGGGTAGGGAATTCAGGCTCTTGCCACCTGTGCCCAAGGTACAGGGTTCAAGCCTTATTCTCTACCTACCACCATGTAGCACCTGAGGCATTTTACACACACACACACACACACTCCCTACCTGGGACAGGTCCATTCATTGCAGCACTAAATACTTACACAGCTTCATCTGTTGGAGCACTACAAGCCCACGAGATGTCCTTCCCTGATGAGACTCCCAGCCTACCGATGTTGCAGTCCGAGTCCGATCCCTTTCCAGTGACAGTCTATGCAGTTACAACTGCATAGACTTCTGGGATCTCTGCACTTGAATGCTTCTTAATCCGGACTGCTGCTGAGACAGTCTGCGCATGCTCCAGACTGTCTCAGCAGCAGTCTGGATATCGGAAATGCTGCTAGTGTGCATGTGCGAAGGTCCACTACTTGCAATCTTTTTTTATTTTATTTTCTTTCTTTGTATTTTCTTTTCTTTTCTTTCTTTTTTTACAGCTGGGGGGGCTGCAGTCCAACAGTCCAATAGCACGGGCCGCCCCTGCCTTTACCATTTTTAAAATTACACATCCAACCATATAACCAGCATCCTTACCTCAGCTCACTTATTTTATTTATCAAGCAGCCTCCAACTGCTCAATTTCTTTTCTCAACTCATTGAAATGAACATGCAGCACCAGAAGGGGAACAGAAAGAGGGCAAGCCTGTCCCTCTTCTCCACCCATCAGCCTGACCAGGCTGTTCCCCCTCTCTTCTACCAAACTTCCAACCTAACCACTCATTAAAAGGCATAAAGCCAAACATCATTCAGTGTAAGTATAATAGCAAACCCACCATCACACCAACTACCCGATTTAAACAAGAAAACATTTAACAACATCATAGCATTTGCTGACCAACATACCACCCTTCGAATAATTTCAATACATCCATAAAGAAAATGCCACATAAACTGTAGCCCAATAAACCTCCATTACCAAATCCAACCCTTACCACGCAAACTATCTAATCAATAGCCAATGTCTGTCAATCTTCACACTATCAAACCTACCCTGACCCTTCCAACAAATGAACCACTGACCAGGATTAAGTTCCTCTACCCTATGCCTTCCTTATAACAGGTGCCCCAAAGTCATACAACTCAAATTTAACCATTATAGCAATGCTGTACCCCCAACACTACCTACCCAACAAGCCACAAACCAACCCCCCATATTATGCCCCACACCCTAACACTTCCTGTCATATTTATAAGCAAATGCAAATCCCAATGAACAGCCCTAATCATCTGCTAAAAAGCCATCCCTTCAAAATGCACCAAAAGGCAGCACAATAATAAAGCAGTACACCAAATTATAAACCCTCCCCCAAGATGACCAGAGTAAACTGTCTGACATGCAACTCTGGTAGCCCAAGAAGCTGAACAGCCACCTTAATCCATTGCTTCTCCTTAGCCTTCTCCCCAAACCTTACTTCCCATGTGTTATGTTTACATGTGGTAAAGAATTAAAACATAGTCTACACATATTCATTTATTTATTTTGATTTTACTTTTGTTTACCAGGGAGGTCCGACTTGACAGAGCTGTCTTTTTTCAGCAGATGCCCAGGGAGAAAAGCTCCAGAACAATTGCTAACATACTATGCATAAGATATTTACATGAGCATTGTGGTTTTGACATACAGTTGTAAAATAAAGCAGATAATAACATATGATTACAACAGATATTTACATAAGCAAAGTGGTTTCGACATACAATTAAAAGTATAGCAGATAAAAACATATGATTGTTGTTCATACAGTATGTTTAGTAAAGATAATTTTGAAGATGTAGTGAAGATAAGACAAGAAAGGAAAAAATAAAATACTAGCCATTTTGTCAAAGGACACCTCAGAGTTTTTTTTTCATCTGTTTTATGTATCCAGTGAAGTACATCCCAAAGGAAGCATTGTGTTTTGTAATTGGACTGATCAGCACTGCATACATGGAAACAATATTCTCTTTAGATCTGGATCATCAGGATCATCCACGTCAAGCAGAAGGATTTCCTGATAGCTGTTGGTTGATCAAAGGATTGGAATTATCAACCCAGGTTCCTAGGTCTCCAATAACATTTTTATTTTGAAGTTGGATGTTGTCAATCCATTTTTCAGTATTTAATTTAAACCCATTTTTAATGTAGAAGGCATTTATAAGTTTAAATTCCGCTGAACGGCTTCTGTGTCAGAAGGGAAATTGGCAAAGATTCCCATTTTGCAATCATCTGCAAAACTGGTTAGCCATAGGTTTTGTAGGTCAGAAATGTAAAATACTAAACAGCAGACCTAGGACTGAGCCCTGTGGGATTCCACAGGTCACTTTCATGTTATTTTATGGTTCCCCTGCCACCCGCATCATGTGGGTTATATCTTTTAGTCAACTTGCCATCTGTCTTACATCATGGGGCAAATTTGTAATGCATTTAGTTTATTAATTATGCTAGCATAGGGGATAGTGCTGAATGCTTTAACCACATCAAGGTCAGCTTTGTGTATAGCGTGACCTCTGACAACAACTCACAATACCTAGACAAAGAAGTATGCCAGGTTCATTAGACAGAGTGTACATTTTACAGAACAAAATTGCTGCATGCCCAGCCCAATCAGATTTTTAATGTCAGAATTAATCAAGTCTGCTACAATGGAGTGGCATCACCAGTGCTGTACACCATGCATCTGGGACTGAGCCTGTAGCTATGTTCAGGTTAAATAGCTTATGGAGAGGTTCTGCATGGGGATACTTAGTACTATTTAGCAAACAGTTCAGTATGTTATCTGGACGGATGGAGGAAGTGTCCTTAGTCTTACACTTTCAGTACATCTTCTTTAATCATGATTAGGGGATTAAGCAATACAGGCATTGCAGGGCTTTGGACAGTTATCTCAGGCGTGAAATTTGTACTAATGTATTTGCTAGTATATTAGCAATATCCACTGAGTCTGAGTAGGAATTTTGCCATTTATCAGGAGTTCTGTACATTGTTGACAGTTATTTCTTTGTTTTCTTATAGCAACAAATAAATAGATGAATAAGAAAGAAAGAAAGAAAGAAAGAAAGAAAGAAAGAAAGAAAGAAAGAAAGAAAGAAAAAATAAACAACTGATTTGCACTTGTTCTTGGCTTCAGATGCCAGCTTGAGTTTGTGGTCTATTTTAGTAGACCTAATATATATTTTTTAAATTCTTAAGTCAAATTGTTATTGTTTTCCTTGACTGGGGGAGTCTTTAAAGTAAGACATGAAACTAATTTTGGATGGGATTTACAGCCCATTAAGACAGACACACACACACACACACACACACACACACACACACACACACACACACACACACACACACACACACACACACACACACACACACACACACACACATCTATAGTCTAGCACATAATGTACCTGTAGGGAGGAAATGAACTAAAGAACCAAGTTTGTGAGACTGCAATGCTAACCCCTCTCTTTTATCATCTGGGTTTGATCAAGCATATATGATCTGCAAAGGAAATATATTGAATAAAGAAGGGTTAAGACTGCATGCCTCTCAACTGTCCAGATTTTCACAGAATGTCAAGATTTTTGCCTCATTTTTTTTTTTGGTTTGTTTCTCAAAAATTTTGTGGTTGCCTGACAAATTACTGAGGACTGAAGTCACTAAATAATACTAAATCATGACAGACACTTGAGTTTCAGACTTCATATCCTTCAGAAAATCCACAGTAATTCAAAATCCTGTTATTCTAGCAACTTTCTAAGTTTATAGGAGCAATATTTAAAGTCTGTCCTATTTTTGGGCCTTTGTCAACCCATTATTTCTGGCTTTCGCTACATTTCTTGCACTGAGAGTTTGAGAGGTATGAAGAAGAGCAATTTTGTTTACAAAGCATCACTATTATTTTCACTTATGCGCATATTTAGAAAATGTTTGTCGAATTGTGGGAGTATAACACAATTAGCAACTATATAATGCTGTAAGGAGAAAGCTATAAAGCTGCAATCAAAACTTTATTAAACCATACTGTCCCCAACAAATTCCATTGTAATAATAAACCTTGTCATGTCTGTGTTTAATTTTTCCAAGTTGTTTTCATTTTTAATACTGTGGCAGTAACATACTCCATTCCTAAGTCAGAACATAATTAAAGTTGATAAAACCATTTCTGCTAAAGTCTTTGATGTTTACCGGGAGCGTTTTTCTCATTGCCCATCAGGTACTCAGAATCGCCTCTTTCTGTAGTTCATATGGGGTACTTGTATTGGTAAAATATTTAAGTATCCTTTGATTATTTTTTGTTTTTATATGCCCAATTGCACCTACTGCTACTGAAGCTATATGTTTGCTGTTATTTCACATCACTGTAGCTCCTCCTTGCATGTCTTGATATTTTATAGCTTTATGTCACACCATATTCCTTACTGTGGAACTCAATATGCCCTTCTCAATCCCCATAAGAGTAACATCATCAAGTTGTATGCAGTACCATGATAGCTATACAAGGAGTAATATAGTTAGCTATTAGCACAGCTAACCTCTCAGCTTCATGACAATTCTCAGACTAAATCAGGTATGAATAAGTGTTTATCCAAAACAGAGTGCATCTGTCATTCATCTTACACTGGCTAGTATCTTCATATGAATATGAGAAAAGGGCTAGTTAACTAATTAGCTTGCTCAGAGGCTGGCATAACACCTTTTAGACTAAATGCTCCTAGCTACTTATTGACCGTTTCTAATTTTCTTGGTTTAAATATGTGCAATTTGATGTGATGCATTTCATTGCTTACTGTGATGATCAGTATTTGTTCAGCACTGACTGTGTTGAAAACACCTAAATCCACATCACCCCAGTAGTGCATAAAGACATTAATTTACCTGCTTACCCTGCAGATTTTGTTATATTTACTTAAAAGCAAAATAGCACAAGAGATGTGATTACATGAGGTAGTACCATCTGTGCCAGGGAGAGTAGGGCAGTGCATAGGAAACATATGCCAGCATTACTAGCTGGAGTTTTGTAAATAATTTTATATCATTTGACTATCACACTGATTTGTACAAATGCTTATGTTAAAAATGCATTTCTAAAGTTGCCTGTGTTAAAAAATGCATCAGCATAGGTCCTGCAGGACAGAAAAGAGATTTGCATGTATGTCAGACTGTATTATTATAACTGATTAAATGTATATGTTTTAACAGAGAATTCTGGAAGGGGAGAGGTTATTATCAGTCTAGTTAATTTTGAAAAAAAGGTTGAAAATTAAATGGGTTGGTTTAGGCCATAAAGATTGTATCTAGCAGGTCTGATTGCAGCCAAAGATAAAAATGTCTGGGAAAACCAGGACTAGGAAACTTACTGTATTGTCTTTAGGGGTAAACTAATTGCTACCCTGGAAGGGTAGAAACTTTTGAAATTGTTTTATAGCTTTCAGATGTTGCAACAGATCTTAACAAATCTTTTGGTGTGTATTGTACAAGAGTCAGATGACTAGATGTGATGTCAGTTTATAACAAGCACTGAAAAGATTTTTTAGATATTAGTGAGAGATATAATGGAACTCTCACAGCAGCACTTTTTTTTCGGAACCTGACAAGAAAGATCTCTCACAGATATCTCACACAACCTCACACCTCATCTAGCCTTGCTGTAGTAAGTAACTTAACTAGGAAACAGTAATTCTTTAGTCAGTCAAGAAAATATAGTGAGATTAGTTAAGTATTGTTTTTCCTGCATCTGTGTGAATGTATCCAATTGTATTATTTTTATATCTCTTGTGATTGAAACTCTGGTGTTTATTGTAACTAGATATTCAGTATTCTACTGTTTTCTATTTTATTATTTATTGTTAAATTTTTCTATACCATTCATTTAGACTGGTCTTTTAGACAATACTTTTAACATCTAGAGAGTATTTATGCTTATTTTAGTGACACTGTGGCTGCTCCTGAAAGCCTTGCTGTATTGATCAAACTCTACCATTTCTATTGATATTAATTTTACTGAGTGTAACTGGGTACCCTTGTAAGAGCCTCAGAGTAGCTAACTGACTGGTAGCAGTGTAATTGCCTTCTACTCTGGGCAGAGGAGGCACAGCTTGTAAATCCATGCCAGCCTTTCCCAGGTGTGTGTGTGTGTGTGTGTGTGTGTGTGTGTGTGTGTGTGTGTAAATCAAATATCCAAGGGTGTGTATCAGCTACTTGGAACAGGCACACAGACCTCCAAAGTGGTCAATGTGGACTCTTGTTTGGGCCTAGTGAGTGAGAGAGAGAGAGAGAGAGACCAGCTCCAGGTCTGGAATCTGGTCCCTGGGTACTCAAGTGAAACTGTGCTTGGTGCAGAGAGCTGCACCTGAAAATACTGTGTGTATCCATTTTTGTTTCTGGTGGCCATCACTTACCAATATCAGTGGTGAGGACTGAGGGTCATTGATTACTGACTCACAGTAGAGACCATCACAAGACCTTTCCAAAAACAGAAGGGAGTACTGCAGTCCAATGCCTGACTCATCAAATACAACGCAGTGAAGCCTAACTCATCAAATGTCAATGAAAGCAATTTTTCATACCCACTGTGTTTCATTTGTGTGAGTATATTTGTGCTTGCATACATGTGAGTGTATGATTGTACATATGTGCAATTATGTCTGTATCAGAGTGTGTGTGGGTGAGTGTGTGTGTGTCTGTGTGTGTGTGTGTGTGTGTGTGTCTGAAAATATACATGTATATGGGCGTGAAACTGTGTGCATGTGTGTGTGTGTGTGTGTGCTTGCTCATGCACTTTTTTCTGTGTGCTCCTGTGTGCATGTGTGTGTGTGTTTGTAGAGCAAGGTAGATATATCATTTCTCATGCATATGTTGATGGCTTTGGCTTTCATAACCTTTTATTTCTTATTTCTGTCACAAAGATGCCTTAGTCAGATCCCTAGGCATTTGGTGACAGCAGGGCTACATAATTTGCACAGCATTTATCAAAATCTGTGCATAAACAGAGAAGACACGAAACAAATGTTCAACCTAAGTGTGTCTAGAGTCTTCTTTGGAGCTCATTAAACTATTGCTCAATGAATCACATGCTATCAGACATTAACATAAGCATGTAGAATTCAAATTGAGATAATTATTTAGCAGTGTTGAGGTGCCAGAACCCCCACATTACAGCTACTTTATTATTTTAACACTGAGTTTATGAAACACTAGGGATGACCAAAACCTCATCTTCCTTAAGATGATATGAGAAGTAGTGCAGTAAAACAATGAGAAACACATCTTCTTTGAATGGTGCATTTAGTCAAACTGTTCAGTATGTGGGTAAATCTTCCACTTGAGAGACACTGAACTCATTTCAGGGATACAGAGGCAAAGCCTCCTGCATGGGAGGATTTTAGCTCCTACAGGAAAGTAGATTTGCAGAATACATTTATGCAGTATATGAGAATGCAGTTTTAGATAGTCTCTTTTTGCCCAAACCTGCATTTGCATTTATTTCCATCATATTGTCAACCTAGGAAAGTGTTATGATCTTTGAATAGTAGTAGTAATAATAATAATAATAATAATAATAATAATAATAATAATAATAATAATATAGGGGGATTTGGGAGCAAATGCTGAATTGGGGTGCATAAGGACTTGCCTTCTCCAATAAACAAATTTAAAAGAAATTTGTATAGGAAAGGTGTATGTACCACAAAACCAGCAGAAACTGATTCCTACCTCTTTTGCACAATGGAAGGTGAAAATTATATTGAGCAAATTGACTAAATTATTTATAACTTACACCAAGACAGATGGGCAAGTTTTCTAGTATCTTGCAATTATGTAAAAAATAATAGTAAATACCTGCATCATTGGAGACATTACTAAACTATAAATAGTATTGGACATGTAGTTTCATGTTCACATTCCATTGTAAATGTTGAAATATCTTAATATTTTATAAAACCAGCATAAAACTGCAAGAATCAATTCTCATATCTCCCACTGGATTTTACCACTGCTGAAATGCCAGCTGTTATGCAAAAAAAAAGAATTTTAAAATGCACTACAATGAATAATATGTGTTAAATTTAGCAATTTCCAAAGTTTCTTCAGCAATATCATCATAAATCTTCCCTCTCCCAAACTAGGTGGTACTTAATAAAGAGCAAGATAATTGCACCATTGGTAGTACACATAACTTAAAATATTTTCTTTCAGTAGTGTAGCAATTTTTTTGTCCAGTTTCATTAATGACAGCGATCCTTAATTTTGAGTGACTGCAGCATACAGCTAAAAGCATCCAATTTTATTCTGTAGATCACAAATGGGAGATTTCCTATAAATTATTTTGCCAAATGTATTCCCCTAATTTGCTGCTTTATGAGAAGAATGTCTGACAAGTATAATCATCTATTACAGGATGCAGTAACTGAAATAATGCAACACTCAGAAGTGAATGCAAAGTATGTTCTGACTTTGAATGAGATGCCATTAAAGATGCCAGATCAAACTTTTCTGTTGCTGCAAGTGAACAATGTCCTTTTCATTTCTCAGAAATGGCATGATAACAAATACAGAAGTTGTTTGACTGCATATTGTTCTTGTTTTAGCACTTATGATATTTACCCATGTGTTTTATTTTTGAATGGCGTTTTCCTTAGTATTTTTCTGTATTAATGTTAAAGCCTTATGAGTCCACACAAGGCTGCAAACATTCTTTGCAGAAACTGCGCACTAAGAAAACTGCAGAAAATTGAATGTCCATTTTGTGGGAACAACAAATACCCTTTAGAAATTTGAATGTCCATTTTGTGAGAACAAGAAATACCCTCCTTTGTTTTCTCTCAACTTCAAATATTTTTCATCTGCATGTAGAATATCTCATTCCATAAGTAGCAAAAAGTGTAGCTAGATTAGGGCATGGGGGCAGCTGCCCTTAGTACAGATACAAATGTCAATACTAACCAATGACAACATGCGGAAGTAATTGTCAATGCTGTAAATTTCTTTGCCTACACTGTTCAATGTGCCATATGATGCCTGCTTATTTTGTCTGCACCCCATCTTCTTCTTCTTCTGTTAAACTTTATATTTGGCTTTTGTCAGGACACAGGACAGTCAAGACTGAAGAGCTTCAGAGATTCATGTGGGGTATAAGTTGTAGTGAGCTGCTTGCTACAAATGTTGAAAGTGGTTTGCTACAGTTTTTAAAAGTGGACATTTTTTTATAGCCCTGCACAAAGACCCTTTTTCTCCTTCTTCTTTTTTATTTATTTGTTGCTCCTTGTTCCTCAGCTTACAGTTGATGGAAGCAGCAGATCGAGGTTGTGAAGAACTGGTTAGGACTGCCAGATTAGGAGAACACACTTTTTTTACTCCTCAACTTACAGAGATCTAAATGAGACAGCTATAGCACTATGAAACAGAAAACTCTGAGAAGGTTTGGCATAGCCAACTGACATTCTTATTTGTAAAACATCAATCAGGTTCTTCTGACATTCTTATTTGTGAAACACCAATCAGGCTCTTTTAGAGTCTCAGCAGAATTCAGATAAAACAAAAATAGAACTGAGGGGAATTTTAATTCAAATTTACATTATGTTGCCTGAATGAACAAAAGTCACAGAATGAAAAGAGACACTGTAAGCAATTTAAGAAAACAATCACAGCAGATATGGGATAAAAGACACCTTTTGAGTAGTTGCTTACAAATTTTCTATGCATGATTTAGAAGACAGTTTAAGCAATAAGCAGATCTATATTGTGCATCATGTACAAATGTTTCACAGTTCATAAACATTTTAAAGTTACTCTTACTTTATCATTCGATAACATAAAAGGAGCAACACCATTTGGTTGGCTACACATATTAAAGCAGATACTTCTTTTGTTTGCAGCAGTAGCATGCTTGGGTAGCCTTAGTGGCTTAGTGGCTTTGGCGCATCCATTATATGGTTCTACTGAGTGGTACTGGATGGTGATAGGTATGGATTATGTGAAGTGTTTATGTCATGCTGAGGTTTAGGTGTCATAACTGGATCTACTTCACCTGACTGAAAACTCAAAATACTGAATTCCATTTGACTGAGAGCACAATACCTAATTTTCAAAATACTGAAAACTCATTTGACTGAGTCTCATTAAACTGAAAGCTTACAATGCTGAATTTCAAAATACTGAATTTTAAGCGATAGACATGCACACTTACAACACCAATGACAAATAATTTTCATAACTTAAAAACTACGTAATTACCCTCTTAACAGAAACCAGATGAAATCCAAACTAGGTGGGGGGCTACACACCCACACCCCTCAATGTGGGGGGATGTGCCCAACCACACCCCTATATATATATATATATATATATATATATATATATATATATATATAAATATACATATATATATATATACTAACTCCAGGATCACCCTACAGTGGGAGAAAGGGCATATACCTTTTAATTACCTTACAGTACTGTACACACTGCCACTAGTGCCAGGAGCGCATGAAACATCTGCCATATTACTTTAGATACTTCCCATAAAAATGTAAAGAGACATTCCCACATTTAGACATACTACAACACTACTTTCTATGCTATCAGTATTCTAACAGTCAGCACTTTAAGTTGCAGTAATGTTTTTTTTTTTAATCACAAGCAAGTCACAGGTGAAGGGAAATGCACATTACGTCTATGGCTTAAAATTCAGTATTTTGCAATTCAGCATTGCAAGCTTTCAGTATAATGAGATTCAGTCAAATGAGTTTTCAGTATTTTGACAATTAGGTATTGTGGTCTCAGTCAAAGAAATTCAATATTTTGAGTTTTCAGTCATGTGAAGTAAACCCATCATAATTACATCTCCGAGAACTTTGAGGCTTGGGGAGAGATGTTTTGTGTACTTCAGTATAAGAGGGTTGTTTGTTATTACTATGGTGTACTGAGGTGTGATAGGTATGGATGGGGTACTGATAATGAGATTGGGTGAGAGTCTGAGTTGTAGCTAGTGCAGATATTTACTAGTCTTACACATGGACTAAATATGTGACTAGTAGGCACTTTTTAGTGATCATGTGGTGTCGGTGATTGCGTTGTCGGTGTTCTGCAGTTTTGATTACAGGTAGAACCACATATATATATATATATATATATATATATTTATATATATATATATATATATATATATATATATATATATATATATATACATACTAACTCCAGGATCACCCTACAGTGGGGAAAAGGGCATATACCTTTTAATTACCTTACAGTACTGTACACACTGCCACTACTGCCAGGAGTTTCTGAAACATCTGCCATATTACTTTAGATACTTCACATAAAAATGTAGAGAGACATACCCACATTTAGACATACTACAACACTACTTTCTATGCTACTATCAGTATTCTAACAGTCAGCACTTTAAGTTGCAGTCATGTTTTTTTTTTTATCACAAGCAAGTCACAGGTGAAGGGAAATGCACATTATGTCTATGGCTTAAAATTCAGTATTTTGCAATTCAGCATTGCAAGCTTTCAGTATAATGAGATTCAGCCAAATGAGTTTTCAGTATTTTTACAATTAGGTATTGTGGTCTCAGTCAAAGAAATTCAATATTTTGAGTTTTCAGTCATGTGAAGTAAACCCATCATAATTACATCTGCGAGAACATTGAGGCTTGGGGAGAGATGTTTTGTGTACTTCAGTATAAGAGGTTTGTTTGTTATTACTATGGTGTACTGAGGTGTGATAGGTATGGATGGGGTACTGATAATGAGATTGGGTGAGAGTTTGAGTTGTAGCTAGTGCAGATATTTACTAGTCTTACACGTGGACTAAATATGTGACTAGTAGGCACTTTTTAGTGATCATTTAGCAGTTAGGTTAATGTCTTGGGCCTGATATACAGGGGAAGAAGATTTGTGGCTTTCAGTCTATTTTGTTGAAACTTGTCATTCCTAATATTAGCTTTTTCATATACAATAAAATCAGATGTTTATTCACAATTGTTGCCTGTTGCTGCAGTTAGTAGACTTGTTATGTTAATGTTGGGTCTATAACTTAAAAGGAAGCTAAGTTTGGACTTTTGTTGTACATTGGAGGAACATAAAAATGAACCTGCAAACAAGGTTTGAAGCAAATGGGGAAACATGCTGGGATTCAAGATCACAGAACAGGAATACAAGATGAAGGTTCTGAAAACAGGGAAACAAGCCTTTATATTTATTCTCTGCAGACATTAAGCATGGAAATGTTTTTTGCATTTCTTCTGTATGCCTAGCTAAATAACTGAATATGTTCAGGTAATAATAACTTTTGATGGTAGTGTGGTCAAAAAGTAGGGGAAACTTGTGAGCACATGTTTTGAGACTGCTGATGCTTAGGCAGTTTATGATTTGTGATAAATAAAGATGTTATATGGTCTGAGTAATTTAACTAAAACTAAAATATAGCTTTACATCTATAATGCCTTTTTATATGCATTTAATTCAAATTATTTAATTTGATAACTGAAAAGCCCAATGGATACAAGGGCTTCTGTACAAGGGACCTAAGGGCATTTTCTGGATATGGTGTTAGCAGAGGTCACATGGCTAATAAATATTTATGTAAATAGAAACAGACAGTTGATTACATATCTTTGAAAGAAAAGAATGCAGCAGGTTTCAGGATGTATGACTATGATTGACAAGTCTAAAGGATTTTGACAAAACATTGGCATTTTTGAATAATAATATGTTTGTGACTTGAGGCATATCACGGAGAAGAATCAGATAATAGTTTTCCAGTGAATTAAGTAATATTTATCTGCTTTCCTGAAGTATTTTTTTCATTGAGGAAGCATAGCTGAACAGGAAGGGAATGCAGAAGTACATATGGCCTCACTTTTTTGTCAGATGTGGTGGGCTTGTTTCTGAGGCTCTGGGTAGGTTTGATGTAGCTGCAAAGCAAAGGTTACAGCAACATTTACAATCAGGGGTACCTTGTATCTTCCAAACTCTAAAACGGTAATTGCAACCTGCATGCAAACCTTAACTGGATCTTTAGAAACATTGTAATAAGGAATATGTAATATGGTAGTTCATTTGACAGATACTTCCTTACAGCTTGGTGAGTACAAACTGGATGAGTTTCTATCTGGTTGGGTTGAACTGCCTGATAGCAGTTTTCCATAGGGAATCATTGCTGATGTCTTTTCTTTGTGTGCACGGGCAGCAATTCCTTTCTTTTGGAGAGATTTCTTTCTTCATTGATTTGGTTTGACTGTGGAGTTTGGATATAAACCTGCTACATAGGGTGTGCAGGGGACATGCCCCCTTCCTCCCTTCAAACAATGTTTACATTTACCTTTTTTCATTGGGTCGGGTTGAATTCCTAACCGACCATGTTCACTGATTTGTCTTCTTGTCAAGTTGTAACTTGAGTCATAGTGGAAGCCTTTACATGGCATGTTAACATTATTTGTACTGGATGGAAAAGGCCTGTGGCTTAACACTGAAACTAATCATACAGCATATGTTCATACCAAATGTTATGGGTTACACTTTAATTAATTTATATTCATTCTTCATAATAAAACCAAGAAAATGGAAAACTGCAAACATAAAACTTTTGGAATAAAAAGACAAACTTTATTGGACTATTAAAATATATATATTTTTTTCATTAAAATGGTTAAAAGCATTCATTAATTTAAACAAAAATGTCATAAAAGTTATATGATAGCCCCTGGAACTGTTGCATATAGTAATCTTGCATTATAACCTAGAAGAGTAGAAACTTGAAAAAGCAAAGTTAATATTAAAAAAAAGTCACACAGTGTTTATGTCAAATATCAAATCCTAAGAAAAAATCCAGAATGAGAAAATTAAAATTATATGCTGTTCATACTGAGTCAAGAGGAGATATGTTTGAGCTCTTTTAATTGCAGTGCAGAGACAAAAACATTCAGATGCCAACATAAAGGTCAGTTCTGTTCAGCAGAACTAATTAGAGGTATATTTTACAGCAGCTTAGAAATGCTAGACTGCATGTGAAGACTGGTAAGCATAATTCTGAGAAATCAGTTAATATGAGTTGTATTTGTTAAACTGAGAAATTTGCTACAGCCACTTCACTTTATAGCCTACAACACTTTTTCTATGTCACTTGGATTTGTACTTCTTGAAGCATGCTATCATTACTGAAAATCTGTTTTTGCTCATCATTAAAATGCTCAGCCATTTGCATTAGACACACTCACATGCAACACACACACACACACACACACACACACACACACACACACACACACACACACACACACACACACACACACACACCACTCTGGTGCTAGACTTCAGAACAGCATTAATTTTGAAGATTGGATAGTTCTTATTGCAGTATAGAATCATGCAGTGTGTGCTTTCTAATGATTTCAGCAGGAATAATCTCAGATGTGTGCTTTATAGAGATAAAGTCCATTCCATGACCCAGATGACCTGAGTTTGTAAAGCAGCTAAGCTGGTGGGAGAGCTGGATAGGGAAAGGTGTGTGAGTGTGCCTGACACAAACATGTCTATCCGGGGATTGTGGAAATGGTAGTTTTATTAGGCTGATTGCCTCCATGCAAACAAGAGCCTTGCACAACACTAAGAAAACCAGTAGGTAAGGGAAATTGGTGAGCCAAAGCTGTTGATGGTAGCTTGATAGGCATGTGGGAGGAGGTAGAAATATACATGGGGAAAGCATAGGATACCCCACATGTTTGTACCAGGGCTGCAATAAGTACCTAGGTAGAAATACAGTCATTTCTGAGATGCTGACAAAGGCACAGGTGTCTGGATAGTAGTCCTTCTGGTTGTCTCTTACCTCTATGTTGAGGATACCAAGCATGGAGGAACAAATGAGCTCAGAAGTAATAGGGGAGCTTTGATTGTTGACAGGTACTAAGGCAAAATGCATGCAGAGAAAAACAGTGAACTGAATGATGACTAAATAGTTCTCTATTTCTGCTATGCTAATAAAACCATGGGGCAGATTTATTTTTGTAGGGGGGAATTGTACTCCTTAAGTGATAATATGAAGACCTCTGCCCCCATTCAACCTGTATGAATATAATCAATATAAGGGTGAAACCAACACTGCAGAAAGATAGAAATTAGAACTTTCACAGGACATTTGCTGAAGATGTGCTTAGATAAAACAGCATTCTGCTTATGTATGCATGTTTCATTTAACATATAGTACAATTTACCAAAATAGAACAGTGTTTCTAATTTACCTTTTCATGTACTGACTCATGAGTGTAGGTTCCTAGTACGGAAATAAGAAGCACATTCATCTCTGTGTACCACTATGGCCATAGACTTGAAATAATGACCTGAAATAATGATTTCAGTATTATTCCTGTCAGTGACTGTCTGCCTGTCTTTATATCCCTCTACCTTGTGAAGATTTAATATCCTGATTTTGGAACAATGGAGCCATCTACAGATGGTGTCTATACCTCATGTTACTGAGCCCATGGATATAGTCCGTTTACTTCATATATTATGGTTCTTTTATTTTTGAGGTTAGTATGTTTTCCTCAAAGTGGACGACTGTCTGAAGGAGTTTGTAGTAACACTGAACATGGCTGGTATATGGGTTCTGCCAGCTCAAGGTGTTTATGTCTGTATTCTTCAGTAACACTTTGCATGAGTCTTTTCATAGCATTTTCTTGAGCCACTGTGTAAATGTCAGCCATAAATGAAATAGAAATAGAACCTGTTTGGTTATACAGTAGTAAGGAATCAAGTTAGGGTGTGCTTTGCAAACTAAGTGAAATCTGAGGATGAGAATCTCTGTTTTTATTAGCAACACAGGTAATAGTTTCATGGTCTTAACAGATGATGTCAACAGCCTGCCAGAACTATTACTGTTAAAACCTTCTGTGGGTATCCGTATATCACCCAACTATCAGGCCTTTAAAGGTAGAATGGGTAATATATATATATATATATATATATATATATATATATATATATATATATATATATATATATATATATATATATATAAACAGTTTCTGAATCAAAGTGTCCGAAGTCAAAATAGATTAAAGAGGTTCTGATGAAGTCCGTTCAAAGTTAAGGATAAAAGGCTAAACTATGGAATATTGTACTTTTGATTGTTCATTGTTTTATGACTGGGTTGGTTGACTTTTATTGTGGTCTGCTACATTACATATTACAAGTAGGCTGGTGGTATTGGGTCTTTTTTTATGCTGCTGACCTGTGTGTTGTTCTCAGAGTGCAGTTTTTACTTTTTTTCCTGGTTCTGTGCTTCATATGCTTTTACTTCTTTACAAATGCAGTTCCCCAAGGTGACACTAATTTGTAAGAGTTGTGAGGGGCTAGAGTGGCTATTGAAGTAGGCAAAGGAAATACTTTCCTTTTTCTATATATTTATCTTGATGGTAAACTAGAATTGGAATGAATTTAAGAAGGATGATAGATACATTATTCCTCTTGATGTTAAGCAAGGGTCATCTATATTAAAAATCATTTTTTTCACTAAGATCTAATGCAGATGGGAAATCCTTTTTGTTGTATTTAATTATAGCATAGTCTTCAGCATACTGGAAGTCAGTAATTGATGTTTTGGTATCATTGGTCTTAGACGGCCAGAAAAGCCTATTATTTTTTTGTAGGTAGAAAGATTCTACTGGAAAAACAGTGTTTGACAAATAGCAAGATGACTGCTAAATTCTTAAAAGAATGAAGTTATCACACAAACTTCTATATTCTAATTTTGGATAATGAATGATTTTATCTTTGAATCACTGTAGAATGTTATCAGTGAGCTAACACATAGAAGGACATTTCGAGTGTCCTTTATGGTAATCTAAGTTCATGATGTTATTTGAGATGGAGTTCTTTGTTGACAGAGCTAAGCTTCTGCGGAGTACAGTTAACACTTTTCCTTGCTGGTGGGTACACAAGTCATTTTCACAAACAGTTTGTCTCCCATTTTAAAATGCTAATAATATGTCAATTCACACATTCTACAGAATGCATCCACTGTTCAAAATGTTAACAGTTTTGGAGCTTCTATATTAGCTTATAACTTATTTCCAACATTGGTTGCTGCATCAGGTATATAATTTTGTCCCTCCTTTTTTTTGCCTTGGGTATGTCTTACATTTCCAGTTGTAGAAAAGTTGGAGAGACATTTGAATGCAAGAAAGGAAATAATCAATTTTATGAAACTAGTTGTATATATTATACAAATAATACTACAGATTAATTGAAGAATAGAAGCCGTTTGATGTAGTTTTTTTATTGCAAATAAATCGCAATATACATGCCAATAGAAAACAGTAACTGCTTGACAAATGTATTTTACAATGTGCACTTTTTTCATAATGATAACATGTGGCTATGTAGCTATTCTCCAAAAAATTAATGCTTTGTAAAAGTATAATTCTATCAACTCTCCAGGTAAGCAAGAGCAATATTTAAATTCTTTCCTTAATTTTAGGCCTTCTCCCTCTCCAATATTTTTGACTTTGTCACTGATCCTGTAAGAAGTTAAAAGGTACCCTGACAAATTACTTTTAATTGTTTAGGTTGTCTGTGGAGGAAAATTGATAACTGCCATTTGCTCTTTCTTCTGGCTATGCAGGATTAAAATGATTTGCACTAAGCAACTTAAAATGTTTTATGGAACATAGGCTGAAATGTATTACAGAGCTGAAATTCATTTCATGGCCATCATTTCTTTATCACAACCAGATGTTTGAAGTGCAAAAAACAGTGGCTTTAACTACTGGGATGCAGTAGAAGCTGTCTGTAGATGAAAGTAACTGACCATTTTGTTATTTGCTCAGTTTAAACAGTAACTGATCTGGCTTTGCAAGACTTGTGTTCATTTGTGAGAAGTAAGATAGAAAGCTTTATCATTGTAATGATAACTTATTTATTTGAGTTGCACAAAGTAAAGTTGAATGTAATGTTCAATGTAAGGGGGATATAAACTCAGTATTTAAGAATGCCATTAAAGAGTTTGCTACAATGTGCACACAGAAATAAACTCCCATGTTACCACCCAAACATATAATTATTTCTTAAATGATTCTCTTTGATTAGTTCCCCTAATTTTAAGTGGAACCAAATTCCAATAATCTACCTACCCTAAAATAAAAATAACTTTGTAAAACTTTAATATTAACAACTGGCAATTTAATAAAAAAGATCATTGCTTTTAGTATCTGTCTGATGATTATTCTTATTTATTCCAGCACTTGCAACATAATTTTTATCATGAAAACATGGATGAATTATAATTTATATCACCCTGAACCAACCTATACTTAACAGAGTAGAGAGATAATTCCTTTAGCCTTCTGTTCTAAGACATACCTCTTAATCCTTTAATTTGTCACCTGAAATATTTCTTAGGTTCATAGGTTCATAGGTTCCTACTAGGCTATCTGCCCTAGGGCATTTATAAGCCTAGCCAGAGTGTGTGTGGCTTTCGCCACCCCTTGGGATGAGAATACTATGCCCATTTAGGGTTTAGTTTACTGTGCCTCTGTCTAGTAGTGACACAGAGATGACCCCCGGGGTAAACCTACAATCTCCCATCCACTCGTCAAGATTTCTCTTGAAGAGAGTTAGTGAGGGGCTCTGCCTAACATGGACTGGGATTCTGTTCCAGAGTGTAGGGAGCCTCTGGGTTATGAATCTGTCCCTCCAGCACGTCCTATTTATTTCTGTGTTGAGGTTCAAATCTCTTGCTCCCATGGCTCTGATGGATTTGGATTTTCTGAGGTGGAGCATGTCCATTAATTCCGGATTGAACATGGCCTTGTACGTCAGGCATAGATCACCTCTGAGTAGGCGGTATAGCATATGACATATGTTTGAGACCCTTTATCCTCTTGGTGAGGAACTTTTGGGGTCTTTCCAACTGCTGCAGGTGTCGGGTAAGATACATCCCAAATGGGGCATTGTACTCAATCATGGGCCTGATAAGAGAAGAGTACAGGGGCACAATGACCTCTCTTGATCTAGATGTGAATCCCTTCATGATAAGGTGGGCAATATAGAAGGTCTTCCTAGCCACCTTGGCAATGTGAGTGTCAAATGAGAGGTTACTGTCAACTTGGGTCCATAGGTCCCTGATTACCTCTTCTGTACTTAATGGATTACCACCTATGTGGTAATTTGTGGGTACCTTGTTTTTCCCAAAGGGTATGACTATACATTTTTTGGCATTCAGTTTAAGGCCATGGCTCTGGCACCAATTATCCATTTCTATGAGGCCTCTCTGAAGGATGCTTGTGTCCACTGGAGTATCAATTATGGCGCCCAGTTTGCAGTCATCTGCGAACTTTGTCAGCCACAATCCTCCTATGTTTGCTTGCACCTCGGAAAAATAAATGCCGAACAAGAGGGGTCCCAGGACTGAGCCCTGTGGGACACCGCTTGTGACTGGCTTAGAGTCTGACATGGCTCCAGCAATTCTGACCTTGTGGGTTCTGTCCTTGAGCCAGTTTGCAACCCATCTTGTGACATATGGGTTTAGATTTAAGCTGGTGAGTTTGTCTATGATGCCCGAGTGGGGTATTGTGTTGAAGGCTTTTGCAAGGTCAAGGTAGGCTGTGTGAACTGCCTTACCCTCATCAATGGCCTTAGTGACTGTTTCAAAAAAGTCGACCAAGTTCAAAAGGCAGGATCTGCCCTTGACAAAGCCAAATTGGGTAGGATCCAATGTCTGTAGGTCCCCAATGTCTTTGTTTATGAGTTCCATAATGATCCTTTCCATAACTTTGCAGACCAGGCTCGTCAAGCTTATGGGGCGGTAATTTCCAGGGTCCGTAGAAGCACCGCCTTTGTGGAGTGGGACCACTGTTGCTGTACGCCACTCTTTGGGTACATATCCTGTAGTAAGGCTAAGATTAAACAGCAGCCTTATGTGCGGGTTTAGTTCCTCTTGGAGTTCATGTAACACGCAGTCCGGGACACTGTCCGGTCCCATTGATGGTGTGTTTTTAGCTTTGGCGAGGGCAGCTCTCACCTGGGCATCTGAGATGTTAGGGAGGCTACACTCTGCTGGGATAGATATTTCTCCTTTTGGGGGGGGCGGAGAAATTTGCACTGAACCTGTCTGCCAGAATGTTGGCAATGTCTGTGGGTTCAGTGTATTTTGTGTCATTTTGGACTAACTCTGAGCATATCTGGGAGTTTCCACCCAGGTTTCTAACATAGCTAAAGAAGGCCTTGTGATTGTCTTTTGTGTCTTTTGCGATTTTTCTCTCAAAGTTGGCCTTGGATGATTTTATGAGTGATCGTAGTTTTTGCTAGTACTGATCAGAGATGCCTTCCCTTTTAGGGATTTTGCTCTGTCATGTAGTAGCTTCCTCCTCCTGTTGTAAAGTTTGTTAATGGCTGGGGTCCACCAGACAGGGCGCCTGCCTTTGGGGAATGGGTCTTGGTTTTATTAGGGATTGCATGATCCATGCATTCTTGAAGGTGCCCGTAGAAGGCATTTATAAAGGATTCAGCGGTGTGGGTTGTGGTTTCCATTGGCCCAGGGGCCTTGAAGGATACCACTTCAGTCTTAAGAAGTGTAAAGTCGGCTTTTGAGAAGTTCTTCACTGTGGTCTTTTGTGCAGGGGGTGGGGGTGGGATGTGGATTTCCAGTGAGATTAATTTATGGTCTGATCTCACCAATGAGGGTATACTTCCAGTGTGGAGCATTTTGTCCCCATGTTTGTGATGATCAGGTCTAGTATATTATCTCCTCTTGTGGGAGTGGTGACTAGTTGTTCCATCTCATTTGAGTTTATGAATTCTAGGAACCTTTGGGCTAGGGTGTTGGGGCTTGAGTAATGTTCCCAGTCTATGTTTGGGTAGTTGAAGTCTCCCAATATGATGGTATTTGGAGAGACATTCATACTCTCCAGTGTCTTCAGGAAGGCTGAGTGGGGTTCCTGAGTTTGAGAGGGTGATCTGTAGCATGCTACAAACTGTAGGGCAGTTTTGCCTATGGTTAGTTGCACCTGGATGGTCTCCGATGCTTCGTGCATTGCCACTAACCTGGAGGTGTGGGTATCTTTGATGAATATGGATACTCCCCCTCCTTTTGTGGTTCGGTCCAACTTTTGGGGCCGGAAAGCATGATATGAGGTAAAACCTGGTAGTGCTGGGGTGCTCTCAGGAGCCTTGAACCAGGTTTCAGTCACTGCACAGACATCGATGTTCTCCATACTGAGGAGGGCTTCGAGAACGTGCATCTTGAGGTTTAGACTTCTGGCATTGAGCAGCATTACCCTTAGATTTTTTCACTTGTGTTTTCTAGGGAGGTGGGTTTGTCTTTTGAGCCTTGCCTAAAAAAGGCACTATGGGGGTGGCAAGAGCCTTGGCCAATATCCGGAAGCCCAGGGGTGACAGGTGCAAGCCATCCCTTGTGAAGCAGCGTGGCTTGTCAAGCATGTCATCCCAAGCAGACAGACATTGGATCCCCTTAGAATGACACCAGTAATTAAGCCAATTGTTAAAGCTGATCATTTTGTCTTTGTACCATGGCATCATTCTTGGTGAGGGTAAGATGCTGCTCAGGGTCAGGGTCATACCGGTCTGGGCTACATAATCAGAGAGCTCCTCTATGTCTCTTTTCATGTAGTCCAGTCTCAGGTCATTCACACCGGCATGGACAATGACTGAGTCATATTTGTACTTGCTTTGGAGTGACCTGAGTGCTTGTGTTATGTGGCGGATTCTAGCGCCCGACAGGCAGCTTACTGTAATCTTTTCCTTGTTCAGTCTGGTGAGCGGGATGTCAGTGTGTCTGACTATGGAGTCACCTATTACAAGTGTATCTGGCATGTTGTTTGGCCTTAAGGGCTGTGACTGTTTAACACACTGACTTTGTGAACTATGTGTTGCATGTGCTATGTCTTGAGGTAGTGGTCGCTTGGGTGTCTGCTTTGGAGGCCTCTGTTGTTTTGGTAGATTTTTAATCAGAGCCTCCGAGTATGTTTTTGTGTGTTTATGTGTTTGGTTTGCAGTTGTGATAGGTCTATGTGAGACTGGGTTTGTGGTGTGCGTGGTTACCTTCTCCTCCTGACTGGTTTTGCCAGTACTGAGTTGAGAGAGCTCAGCCTCCAGTTTGGCTATATAGTTGCATCTCTCACATATATTTGTATTTGTTGGGGGGAGGAGGAGAGGATTGTCTGTGTACATGAGGCAATTGTAACATTGCCTCAAGATTCCCAGATTCACCAGCTGAACAGGAGAGGACGCCAGCAACTGACCCTTCGACATGCTAGAATAGTGTAAAGGATTGCTGTGTAACTGAGTCAGAAAGGACCTATAGGGAAATGGGTACTCAAGAGGATTTAGGTGAATGAAGTACTTTCTTTTTGTTTAAGAGTGCTTTACCTGTATAAAAATGCTTTAAGAGCAAGTGCTGGTCTTTTCAGATAGAGAATAGACTGTTTAGATTGCAAGTAGAGCAGTTCTAAGGGAAAAATTGAAGAGCAGACTTTGCAGAGCCAGAAATAGTTTAAACTTGATTAACTGGCACTGCCCGATGCTGCTCTATGAGCAACTTCGAGCTAAAGCGGGCTTTATAGCAGGGGGTTGAAAAGAGCTAGTAAATGGCCCAAAACAGCCAATAAACTACAAGTTGCTGGGCTGGAACCACTCCTTTAGGGACAAATAGGCTGCTCAGTGCTCCCCACTCCCACTGGTGAACAAAGAAGCTTCCTCTTATCCAAATAAGGATATGGACAACACAGGAACTATGACACAGCCCAGGGATCAGCAAAATCTGAAGATTGGACTATTCTAGTTCAGTAAAGGCGGGAAAACAAGGATATTTTTTTGTTTGTTTTTTGTTTTTTTGTTTCAAACAGACAAAAAGATACAGTAACAAACAGTAAATGCTTTAAATCGGCTAGTGCACTTGAGTGTGTTAGCCTAACAGTTAAATTAAGCAAAAAACAAACTTTCCAGTCTTTCAAGTTGTCTGTGATTACACCTTACAAACCTGAGCACCATATTCTATAATAGGTCTTATTATTGTCTAATAAAAAACAAACAATGCTTCCTTTTTCCTAACCACAATGGTTCAAAATACATTCCTTTGCTCATAGCACAAATCTCCAGAAAATCCCATTCAAACCCAAATCATATACAGTGGCAATCAAACCTAATTGACATTTGTTTATACCATATGGATAACAGTTATTATCTTCTGCAAAATGCATTATCCACATCTTTTTAACATTAAATTTCATAACATTCAAGACAGACCATAGAAATAATTTATCAAACTGTCCTTGTAATCTATAATAATCATTTATACATATTACCAATGAAGCAACATTTGAATCATCTGCATATTTACACAACTGTACCTTATTAAAACTTGGGAAACTTGCCATATACATTGTGGAAAGGACTGGTCCCAACACAAAATCCCGAGTGACACAAGAGTTAAGAATTTTTACCCTAGACAAAGTTTCAATTTTTTTTACTCTACAAGATCTGTAACTTAGCCCATTTTTAATTAATTTCACTACATAATGATTAATAACATTATCCATTAGCATGGTAATAATTCTGTAATATGGTATGATATCAGAGAATCTTACCATATCAAGATAAATCACATCATCTGGCCCACCCATATCCAAACCTTTCTTAAGTGGTTGGTATCCAAACAGTCCATAAGTGGTTGGTAAAATTAAATTAAGTTCAGTAAAAGGAGTGACCCTGAACAAAGCTATGTTGGGAATAATCACTCTTATTACTTAAGTATTCAAAACTGTGGTGGTGGTGCTGTGGTAGCGTTGTCGCCTCACAGTAAGACAGTGTCCTGTTCGTTTCTCAGCTAGAGCATCTTCTGTGTGGAGACATGCGTGAATGGGCATACCTTCGTTGAAGGTTGTGCATCAGAGCTGGCAACTCGGCACATAAAAATCTACTGCCAATCATTAGCGGACCAGAGTTCCACTGTGGCGACCCCTACCCGGGAAAAGCTGAAAGACACAACATTACTTAAGTATTCAATTAAACATTCTGATATTACTCTCTTAAAACCTTTACATAGAATACTAGTCAAACTAATTGGGCTATAATTTCAGAGTTAACTCACCTCCTTCGGGTGCAGATACAAATATAGCTTCCTTCCACAATCTTGGGACAACCCCCAACTCCAATGATTTTTGAAAAAGATACTGAAGACAGGAGAATATACCCATAAAACAGATTAAAGAATAACTATGTAATTCATCAGGACCTGCTGCTAAATTAGGTTTAATTTTCTCAAATACTTTCTCAACATTATTAAACAATTGTGGGCAGTCCTCCCTTAACTCACAATCAGTATTATCAAAATCATAATTTTTATCTGAGATAATATTTAAGAACACATCAGCCAAAACCCTATTATCAGTAATTAATTTCTTATTTACCAAAATACTATAATTCTTCTATCCACTTGCACATCAAAATCAGAATAATCTTTTTTAAGGTTAGATATAGTAATACGATTTACACCCAGGCATCTGTTACAAATAGAATCCTCAAGTTTACAAACTCAGTAACATTATTATACATTTTACATATTTTACATTGTGACGCAAAACACCTATCCGATAAATCCTGACAGAATTTCTTTTTCATCCATTTTATACTAAAACTACTAAATACTTAGTCATGCAACACATCTAACTCACCATGAGATGTGCCCACTCACTCATGTCCACTAGCAGCAAGTGATTGAAATACTTCTGAAGCCTTCTAATTGTTCTACCTACTGAAATACCTACCTCTGTTACTATTAAATAATATAAAACTTTTCCAGTCCTTAAAATTACTTACGGGGAATTTAATCCACCATACACAATAGAAAAGGAAATACAAATGAAAATTTACAGCCTAATGCCACTGTATGATATCAGGCCTTACTGTTTGCTGTGCTATATACTCATATATAAAGTGGACATAATTGATGGTACAGAGGCTATCTGTGGATACAAGTGACATACCTCTGTTGCTGTTGAATCACTGTTAAGCCATAGTCACTGATCTGGGATGGTAGAGGTAGTGTCAAGTAATGAAGTAGATAACATTTTTGTTAAAGTAGCATTACTATGGCTTATGCATATGTGCATATGTGTGTGTTCATAGGTGGTAGAGGGAGTATTGTGTTTAAGAGTAACAAGTTTGCCATAATTTCTCCCACTTTCTATTACAACTATCAGCATTGCACATGACAAGCAATCATTGGCACAGCGATGTAATGAGTAGCATTGCCATCTTTTAGCATATAGCAGTTTTGAGTGTTTTGCTGGGCTTATTCTGAATGGCCTCCCTGTATGCATGTGGGTTTAACTATATGCTATGCTTTTTTCCAACATCCAATTTGCCAGAAGGTAAGCATGCAGAGTGTGTATGTGTTTGCATATTTGAGTGTATGGGGGGTAGGAGGTGGGTGTGTCTAAAAATGTCACTGTTTTTTAACATTGCCGGGTAGCTTGTGTGATAGATCTGTCATTCAGGGTCAGGGTCAGAGAGTTTGTGTGTGTGTGTGTGTGTGTGTGTGTGTGTGTGTGTGTGTGTGTGTGTGTGTGTGTGTTTGTGTAAAAAGTACCTATGCTTTTTTGATACTGTCAGGTAGCAGTAGAAAAAAGTTAACAAATCATTATCTTTCAAAAATAAGGCATACAAAATGTATCAGTGAACAGTCATATTGTCAAAGCTTCTGAAAAGGTAAGTTTTGACACAAGATTAGTAGTGGGCACTACCCTGGACCTCATCTAGTTGAAAAGTTACCTTGCACAGAGAGTTTCTGTACTGTGTGTGTGTGTGTGTGTGTGTGTGTGTGTGTGTGTGTGTGTGTGTGTGTGTGTGTGTGTGTGTGTGTCTGTGTGTCTGTGTGTGTGAGAGAGATTTCTGGGGATGGTGTGGACTTTACTCCTTCAATTTTTCTTACAATCAAACCTCTGAGTGCATAGAATGTCAATATAGATTAAGTGAAGACTGTGGATTGTATGATCATTATTTAACTTCTCAGAGATATCCATAGAAGTTTATTATAGCTTTCCTAGCTGCAGTGTACTGCTTATGACCAAAAATATAAATAAATTACTTTGATTGTTACTTTTGCACTTTCCTGACAACCAAATATTAGACATATATACAGATGGTTGTTTTGGGGGGTGCAGGGTTAAGTGGCATACTGTTATATTGACAGCAACAGA